>NC_138149.1:26032400-26152400 GCF_964199315.1 Orbicella franksi | reverse complement strand
AACAAGAAGTCCATAATTCCGCCAAAATATAAAGCACTCGACTCCGTATCATGCCCATGGCTCCCGAAAAACCTCTACGCTTGGGAATGTTAGGTTGGTTGCCCGGGGCCGTTGGGGTTCTTTCAGAAAAGGTGGGTGGGGTTGTGCGGACTACTTCCCAAAACCCTTACTCTATTTATGACCAAAATCTGCGAGTTTTGCTACCCTATATATGACCTAACCAAAATTCGATACCCTATTTATGACCGTTGCGGCTGGCACAGTTACCCTAAACATAAGTTATGAAGGGCTTTTGTTGACGGTCTTATTGATAATGATGAAAAAGTAGCTTCGTCCAGGAAACATACCCAATTCAAGACTAGAGTGCTAAAACCATACCTATATAGCCCATATAAGGGAGTACCGCCCCCCCTGCCCCCCCCCCCCGCCTCAGGGTTGGTAGACCCTTGATAACGACGGGCTTAAAGCCTTGTTGGCGCGAGAGGCGAAATGACGATGGCGTGTGTTGTTGAGTGGTATTTAAATTTTGTTACGCACAAACGCATGCAGGTGTGTCTTGTGTAAATAAGACCGATATTTAGGATCAAACTCTGCTTTCTGATTACATTCGTTCGTGCTGTTTGAGGCGATGTGTCTATTAAAGTGCTCGGAAAACTTCACTGGTATGAATTCTACTGCAAACCAGGCTTGCGAACCGTTCGCTGTTAATTCACCGTCTGTAAAATACCTAAAGACGCTTGCTTATGGTATAATCATGTTATTTTCTCTGCTTGGAAATACAGCTATAATCGTCATAGTTTTGAAAAACAAACGAATGCGGACAACGACAAATTACCTCATTGTCAACATGGCCGCATCTGATCTTTTAATCTCTTCTTTTGCCGTGCCCAGAGAACTTACGGAAATTTACACTGGTCCTCGCAGATGGCTCGTAGACGGAATAGCAAGTTTGATTCTGTGTAAGCTTGTCTATGTCTTTCAAGACATTTCTACCGCGGTGTCCATCCAAAGCCTTGTTGTTATGGCCATTGACAGATATCACGGAGTGGTTTTCCCATTTCGCCCTCCGATTGCAACAGCCAAAGTTTGTAAGGTTGTGATTCCAGTTACTTGGACTGTGGCGCTTGGTGTGCACGGCGTTTATTTTTACACTGTACGGCTGATGGTACAAGATAACAAGACTTACTGCTCTTTCAGCTGGGTGTCAAAGTTTGAAGAACGACAGACACAGGAGCATTACTTTATTTTCATTTCAGTGTTTCTGTTTTTGTTACCTTTGTGTGTGATTTTTTCCTTATATGCACTTATTGTCTTAGAGCTGAGAAAACGTCAGCGTGCTGGAAGTAGTGCATCAGTATTGAGTAACCAAAGACGGCGGGAAGATTGGGCAGTAATGAAAAAGATCCTATGCATAGTTTTCCTTTTCATTTTATGCATAACCCCGATCACTATTGCGGCACTTCTTTTTTATTTTGTATGGGACTGGCATATTCCTTGCGGAATGGACAAATTATTTCAGGCAGCGAAGTTCTTTTTCTACTCGAATGCTTCTTTAAATCCATGCGTGTTTTTGCTTTAAATGATAATTAGTATATTCTCAGCTCCGACTATTGCATTTCTAGCTCTCTGATTGGCTCAAAAACTCCGACTATGAGCCATTAGTCGGAGTTTTACCTTATATGGAAAACAGTGCGCCAAGTTTAAAAATTTTCCGCTCTGTAAAATTGTTGAAATAAAAATCGGCGGCAAAAACCCGATTAAGAATATACTAAAACAATTATTCCATTCGACCTTGTTGGATATGAAGTGATCATAACCAACTCGCGCTACGCGCTCGTTGGTTATTTATCACTTCATATCCAACGCGGTTTCATGGAATAATTGTTAAATATCGCAAGGGATTGAAAGATTTGTTAAGACGGAATCGCTCTCCTACAGAAAACAGGTATGGCTTGGCGATGAACGTGCTTCAGGACAGAGAAAATAGAGTCTGGTCAATAAGGCGGGATTATTCAGAAATGGGGAGTTGGCTTGATATTTGTAAATGTGGTCTTGCCAAGATTAATGTTTTCTGTTAGCTAATATTTCCTGTGAAAAAATGGTTTTAGTTTGTGTGTCCTAGCCGATGATGTTAACACAATTTCCTTAGGGTATTCCAAAGAAGGTAAAGTTAAAAATGTTTTAATGAGAAAAGCGTCCGTTGTCTTTTCAAGTAGCTCTATTTGGATGGTGCTGTTTTAGTTTTTAAAAGCAGACCTAATTTGTGTTGTCGTGAAAATCGCCTTAGGTTACATGTATTATGAATTTGATACCGGCTCAGTTTTTAGGAGAGCTAAAGCAACAACGATTTTTGACGAGAATAGAGCAGAGCCGCTATGAATCTTTCAACAAAAAATTTTTGGATAGGTAAATAGAGGGGTCAGCGAGTGATTCAAAGGTCATTTTGTGAGAATTTTCTCCACATTTTTTTAAAAATTAGATTAGTCATTGTGGCACTAAAGAGATAAAAGAATTTTTAGTACCGGATTTAGTTGTCGTCTCCACATTACCAATACCCCTGTTACAGGAAATTTAATCCAACGTTTCCGAACTATTTCCAACGTGTGGAAATAATCTGCAGCACATTTTACGATTCATTCGAAAATTATTCAGCAGCTGAATGTGGGGTTTTAGAGAATAATACACGTTTCTATTTATTTTTTTACTTAGAGGGCTTTATACAAACAAAATAATATTGTTGCTTTATCTGTTGGAAAAACATTTGCCCTGAGTCTTCCAATCAAAATCGCAGCTACATATATTTATGTAAACTCGTTTAAAAGCAGGTGCTGTTTTGTTTTGTTGGTGGGTGTCATTGTGATAAAGCGTGGCTAAAATTCTGTCATAGCTTGTCACAAGTATAGTGATATGGTATCACTTCCTGGGGAATGATACGATATCGTTTCTTGATGGACACGCGGGTCCTGTTGGCGTTTGGTCGCAATCTTTAATTTCTCTGTTCAAATGTTTAAAACTGCGAAACCTGGGAACAGTCGTGTTTACGTAATGCACTTTGTCAGTTTGTTTGTTGGCTGTTTGACACTAACGCGAAGCAAACATTAAATACAGCTTTATTGATCATCGTGATGGTCCGTATTGTTCAAAATGGTAAAACATACTAAGAGCTTTAAAGCTTTACGAAAGTCGCTGGTGAAGGTTTTCAGCACTCGCTACTTTATGGATCGATAAGTACCACAGCCCTGTATTATATGATGCTTAAATAATGGCATCAAACGAGTACTGAAAATCATTGGAGAACGGAAACTGATCATCGTCCTAGCATAATACGTTATGATAACAACAATGCAAACTTTCAAAAACAGCCTTAATGCTAGCTTTAATTCCTTATGATTCACGAGATGATTCCAAAAAGCACTAACCGGGTACAAGAAAGAACTGATAGAAGTTGTATAGATGCAACTTTGGAAATTGCAGAGGACTAAACCAAGGTGGGCAAGACCACTTTAAGGACAAACGTGCGGGGTTTAATATGCAAATGTAGCTTTCTAGCAGTTTTTCTTGATCAGACGCAACACCAATTAGCTTGCTACTTCAATTCTAATCGAAAATTTCAGCTGGCGAATAACATCCAGTGGTACATTTAATTGAATATCAACCTAGCGATATTTCATGAAATAGAATTCTAATGCGACGGAAGCAGTGAATCTGAATATATCTTTTATGAATATAAAATCTCAACATGCAGTAAGAGCTGCTTAAATGTGAATTTTATTATTGCGCTCTGTCTTTTCGCAATGTTCAGAAGTCTTGGTTAGGTCTTGGTAAGTTGTAATTATAACATTTTCCTCGTCCTTGATTATTTTGGACGTCATTATAGTCGTTAAATATTAGCTTTCTTCAACGTGACAAAGGGATACAACTGGAAATTTCTTTGTTTGGTAATATAACAATTATAACGTAATGAATGAAAAACGTAATCCATTGGCAGCGAATTTCGATGAAAATGCTCCCAGTTTTGAGCATTTACCACGCATTGATATTAAAAATGTTGCTGAACAGTAATTGAACGTCCAAAGGCGGTTTTCAGATTATCGAAGAGGACTGAGAAAGGATTCAAATGGAAAAGAAATTAAGAATAAATACATTAGGGAAAGATACTCTCGAACGCAGAAGAAAGAACGCCAAACTGATTATGCAGAATATTGAGGAGACAGGGCATGATCAAATCAACTTTGCTTCAGCGTTCTTCTTTTTACATTTGTCGGCCGGAGTAACTGGTCTTCTTTCATCACCAGCGATGATTTAACTCGAATTCTTCGTGGTTTATCTCACTGTGCTTGGCAGAATAGCCTTGAAATCGTTACCCTGGCGATATGGCAGTGCTAAAATAGAGTTTTTAAAGAAGAAGTGGACGGTAAATCAAAATTATTCAATATGGAAGGCAAATTTCCACTTCCACACAAAATAGAATGGATGCTGTAAATGTTTGTCGGGCATCGCGCAAAATGCAATTGCGACCCATTCGACAGCGGCGCAGATGTTGTCAAGAACTTTGGCGTTTTCTTGGAAACTTTTAGCGTGTGGATGGAATGCCGGATCTAGTGTAGCAGCTGAATGTTCACTTGAAGCTTGAAAAGAAGATCAACAAAAGCCCTTCGCAAATTATGTTTATGGTAATTTAACATTGGTCTGAACTAAGGAACTTATTATAACACAGGTCTGAAACAGGGTTTTGATTTAAGGGTTAGGTCATAAATAGGGTTTCGAATTTTTGGTCAGGTCATAAATAGGGTAGGGAATATCGCAGATTTTGGTCATGAATAGGTTAAGGATTTTGGGAAGCGGGTCGCACACCCCCACCCGATTTTTCTGGGAGTACCCCCCGCTGGGGTGAAATCTAGTCAGCTTTAGTTTACGTGACCTAGCCGGTGATATTAACACAATTGCCTCAGGATAGTCTTAAAAGAGTAAAGCTAATAAATATGTGTTTATGACAAAAAGGGGTTTGTAGGAAGTGTTATTCCTTACGGCATTCTGAATTTGACACCAGCAAGTTTTTCAAAAAGCTAAGCAAAAACTTTGTTTAGAAGAGAAAAGAGTCTCTATAAATCTTTTAACAAAGTTTTATATGGAAAGTGGAAATATAGAAGGGTTAGCCTTTGATTTAATAAAGGGAATTTTGTCAGAATCTTTTCGCAGTTCTGCGTTTAGATCTGTACTAATACTTGCAGACCTAATACTATTACTTAAGGACCTAGCAATGGTTGAAAAGCCGCTTTTAGATAACAAAAATTATTTTAAATTTCAAACTCCCGAGTCAGTTTGCAGGAGAACTCGCTGACACGTACATATTACCTTGACTCTAAAATGTTGACATCTGGACTGACAAGGAAAATCTACAACTGACTCGGTGAAATGTATATTGAATTAATGCCGGGAGATTCAGCAGCAATTTGATAGACCTTGCATGGACTTGATGCACCATATGTCCTTGCTGAATTTACGTTTTTGCCATCATTGACGGACCCAACGCGACCTGCTTTCTTTTAATAGCATAATGTAAAGGCTATGTAAAATAACTTGGAAAGGCACTTAAAATCGGAATGACGTTTAAGTTCGCTTCTGGCTAAACTGAATTTATATTCCACATACCGCCTAAAAGACGTCTACAAAATATGTTCTTGTTCACAACATGTCAAAAAGTTCAGTGAAAGTGATTGAAAAAAAAATTGTGGCACAAAACAGATAAAAGGTTTTGAGCACCAGATTCGCTTTTCTTTTGTCATTCTTAACACCGTTTTTAATAGAAATACTGAATTATCAAGTCATCCCGAATTTTATCCTATTTTTCACTTGGCGTTTCCAGCGTCTGGGAATGCAGCACTTTTACGCAGTCGAAAGGCTTTTAGAGAATAAAACATATTTATAGTGCTTTTCACGGGATTATTTGTCTTTATACAAACAGAATTGTTGCTCTGTCCTTTGAATACAAATTTGTTGAAAATTAATGTGATAATTGTTCCTGATGTAGTTTCGCATGAATTTCATAGTGTTGTATTTTTCGATATTTTCCATTAAAACACTCGTGTCTAGATAATAAAAAGCCGTATCTAATCTTCCTTGGCGTTGTAAACAGTGAGAAAACAGTTATTTCTCACATTGCCTATCGCAGGTATGATCTTTTCCTGGTTTCGCAATGTAATATGTTTTAATTAAAGGAAAGCTGAGGATGGTGACTACACGAAAGCAGTCCTCGCGTGTTCATCGCGGAGTAATATCATGTCATTCTCTTATCATCACTAACCTGATAATATTGTCCACGGGCGCTTACCATTTGTCACAATAAACCGGTTGGGATGACCATTGAATAATGGTAAGGGTTTTTCCAAAATCAGTAAACCAACCGAACGAGATGGCGCTTACCATTTGCAATTCGATTTCTCGTAATTGCTTGCCGCTGATGAGAGACTGGAAACTAGAAAGTTTAGCAAATGGTAAAGAAATTTCCACCGTTCCGTTCTGAACGGAAAAAGAGGACTACGTCTGAAGGTAGTCTACAATTTCCGAACGGATTTTCCAGAAAATTACAGTTCCATTTGACTTTCAACCGAAATTTCCGGACTTTTTTGCTAAATGGTAAACACCCCATATCTGCCACTAGTGAGAATTTTGATGACGTCATTTCCCGCTTATTAGGGTTGTTAAAGGGTGACTTCAAGATACGAATATTACTTTGTTGTCTTAAAAACATGATTTTACTCAAACACTGGTCACAACATCAAATGGGACCATTTTGACATTTTGGCGTCCAGCAAGACTGACTACCATTGTCAGGTTAACGAGACCTTGTTTATTCAGGAGTTACAGCCAGCATTGAAGGCCAATGTCAAGAGTGAAAAACTTTCACTTTATTATGAAAGCTTTTCCATTGTGTCACTTAACAGACAATTTCCGTTTGAAACGTCTTAAATTTCTACTCCAGATGTTTTCTGTCTAGGTTCCAGACCCCCACTGATACATATAAAGAGCTTTCCAAAAAATTTTTACGGTTATACTTTTGAAAATGTATGTTGCCTAGCATACGAAACGTCAAGTTCATTAAATGCATGTTTTTTAAATGTTTATCACCGCTGTTTGCATTATATTTTTAATCAAGATTTTACTCACTTGCTGCATTCGCCCGTGAAGTATTGTTTTTACCACTCGAAAATAAAATTCAGATCTTCGCTCCACTGTGTAATGCTAATTTTTATTATAAAGACACGAGTGTTTTAATGGAGAACACATGCCCACCACTCGTGAAATTCATGCGAAGCTACATCCGGGAGCCGAGCGGGTCTTTAATTCAAATATTAGCACAGATCTAATTACATCAAACGTAGAAAATCAAGATTCTGACAAAATTACCTTTAAAATCACACGCTAATTCCTCTATATTTTAACTGTCCAGATAAAACTTTATCAGAAAATTCATTGGAACTCTATTCTTGTGAAAACACCCGGTTATTGCTATCAGTTTTCCTTTCAAAAGTGGCCGGTATCAAATTCACAATACCCTAAGGCTACTTTTACCACATTACCACTTAGGTCTAGGATTTTAAAATAAAACTCTCATAAACACATATTTGTTAGCATTTCTCAGTTTCCTTAAAATATTCTTAGGAAATTGGGTTAGCATTACCGGCTAGGTCAGGCAGACTAAAGCCGGCTAGATTTTTGAGGGAAGCTATCCAAATAAATAACCGCATTTCAATTATCAAGCTAAGTTTTCATTTATTAATCCCTCCAATACGGAACAAATTATCTACCAGACTGCCTTTTATTCTGTCGAGGGGTGTATATTGATGTGCATTTAGTTTTACTGAAGCACGATCATCGGTAATTCATTCCTGTTGTCTTCATACTACAGCTTTCGTCTTAATAAATTTTTCAATCCCTTTCGATATTTATTGTTTAAAGCAAAATAGAGGCATGGATTTAAAGCGGTGTTTGAGTAGAAAATGACCTTCGCTGCCTGAAATAATTTGTCCATTCCGCAAGGTATATGTATATATATTGATGTGCATTTAGTTTTACTGAAGCACGATCATCGGTAATTCATTCCTGTTGTCTTCATACTACAGCTTTCGTCTTAATAAATTTTTCAATCCCTTTCGATATTTATTGTTTAAAGCAAAATAGAGGAATGGATTTAAAGCGGTGTTTGAGTAGAAAATGAACTTCGCTGCCTGAAATAATTTGTCCATTCCGCAAGGTATATGCCAATCCCATACAAAATAAAAAAGAATTGCCGCAATAGTGACCGGGCTGATGCATGAAATGAAAAGAAAAACTATGCATAGGATCTTTTTCATCACTGCCCCATCTTCTCTCCGTCTTTGGTTACTCAATACTGATGCACTGCTTCCAGCACGCTGACGTTTTTTCAGCTCCAACAAAATAAGTGCATATAAAGAAAAAATCACACACAAAGGTAACAAAATTAAAAACACTGAAATGAAAATAAAGTAATGCTCCTGTGTCTGTCGTTCTTCAAACTTTGGCACCCAGCTGAAAGTGCAATAAGTCTTGTTATCTCGTACCATCAGTCGTACGGTGTAAATATAAACGCTGTGCACACCAATCGCCACAGTCCAAATAACTGGAATCACAACCTTACAAACTTTGGATTTTGAAATCGGAGGCCGGAATGGGAAAACCACTCCGTGATATCTGTCGATGGCCATAACAACAAGGCTTTGGATGGACACCGCGGTAGAAATGTCTTGAAAGACGTAGACAAGCTTACACAGAATTAAACCTGCTAGTCCGTCTAGGAGCCATCTGCGGAAACCTGTGTAAATTTCGGTGAGTTCTCTGGGCACGGCAAACGCAGAAATTAAAAGGTTAGATGCAGCCATATTGACAATCAGGTAATTTGTCGTTGTCCGCATTCGTTTGTTTTTCGAGACGATCATGATTACAGCTGTGTTTCCAAGCAGCGAAAATAACATGATTATAGCATAAGCAAGCGTCTTTAGGTATTTTACAGACGGCGAGTTTTCAGCGAACAGTTCGCAACCCTGGTTTGCAGTAGAGTTCATACCGGTGAAATTTTCTGAGCAGATTAATAGACACATCGCCTCAAACAGCAGGAACGAATGTAATCAGAAAGCCAAGTTCATTCCCAAATATCAGTCTTATTTACACAAAAGACACCTGAAAACGTCTGTGGATGACAAATTTAAATACCATTTAACTATCACTACAGGGCATTATCAATTCGTGTCCTCAGGCCAGTCACATTGTCAACGAAATACTCTTTAACACAGACGTTTTTGAGAGATGGGCGGAGGTAGAGTTTTCTATTCTTTTGGCCGGTATATAGACTTCTCGTTAAAAACGTCAGGTAGTGAATGAGAAAATAAAGAGGTTATAAAATCATTGCTTAGAGGATAAACTCGAGCTACCGAAAGAGCCAACAAATGAACAAAATCTCTTTCATTTGCGTCGAAAAGCCCCGTTTGCTTCATCTTTGCTCAGTATTGCAAATGCATTAAAGTTCAGGTCAATACAGATAGCTTGAAGTAATAGCACGCCCACAAGGAAATATAATGCCTATTCATAAACAGCTACAATTTAAAATTCTTTTGTACGCATTTCAATTTGCCCAGCTAATCTCGTTTGAGAGTAATAAATCTATTCGTAAAAGGTACAGCCACTTAATTAAGTCTTGTACTTAGCAGGTAAACAATAAAGGTCATTAAAAGCAGCATATTCCTATTAAAAAATTATCAACGCTTGTTTGATGTAAATATCACTGGTAACCTCAGGTTGAATTTATATAATGAAGAGTTAACTAAAATGCAACCCCCGTGATGCTGTTTTTCTACGTGTCTAGTTTAATTAAGAACTGGTCAAAAACGACTTTAAAGCTATTCCGCTCGTGTGTAAAAAGTGGCATATCGCTTCCCTGAGCTGTCAGAGAGTGATTTAATCTTAGTGATCGAATGCCATAAAAGAATTATTGAACTCGGTTATCGGAACATGTCGTGACTTGTCATTGTCTCGTAGATCATTTATTTGCCTCATCCTTCCGCTTCGGCAAATAATTGATCTGCTCGCCATTGACAAATCACGATATTTTTCTCAACCTAGTCCAATTATTGTGAATGATTGCGTGCACGAGATGTTATTCATAAGACATCAAAAACCGATGCGAAAGTTTTTATATAACGTAATTTTACATTTATTATTCAAATTTAGCGGTCTTGATAAACAGGACTCGCAGATTATTTTCACAATCACGTTGACAATGATATCATGATGATTCTTATCGCTTATTTTCAATTCTTTATGTATTTCTAACTCGTTACTGATAAGCAGTAAAATACGGTAACAATAAGGAAACAGTTCACTTCGTCTGTTATTGATAAGAAAAAGGACCCAGTACTAACACGCGCGGTGTCTTGGTTCTAGCGTAACACCTTAGACGAAAGCTTACACAACTTAATCATAAAAATTACAATTTTCTCGGTTGTGATTGGCTTAAAAAACTCCTATTTTCCACTATTTCACTTGCCAAGTTTTTATCGGACAGTTCAGTAAGCCAAACACATTCAAATTTGTTGTTTAAATCAACCAATCACATTCAAAGTTGTAGCTTAAATCAACCAATCACAACCTTGGTTTGGAAACTTGGGGAGCATGCCCCCGGACCTCCCTAGCAAAGAGCGCCTCCGGCGCTGGATTTTCATTTCAATTGGGTCACCGATAATACAGTAGGAACCCCTCTATGCAAAAATGCTGGCTGCGCTCCTGGCTCAGTCCTGTTACCATTACTTATCACAACAAAAAGACTGATTGTCGCCCTTCCGAGTCATTTGTAGGAAAAGAAAAATATATCATGTACAGACGTGTAGGAAAAAGAAAATTATCATTGCACTGGCCGGGAATCGAAGCCAGGCCTCCCGCGTGCCAGTGGAGAATTCTATCACTGAACCACCAGTGCTGATGTGGAAGAAAAGTAGGATGTTTATAGCGATTTTATTTTACTTTGAAACATGTTTTCTCGAATGAGAAAAAATGGCCTCAAGAAAGGGCTTCCAGCACTTCATCCACTGTTTATATTATTAATAAGTAATCATACGGTTTCGAGTTCAATTTGGACTTAATTTGCACGAGTGAGTGTTTCAAAAAGCTGAAACTGCACGAGCCGCTTATATTAATAGGAGATGCGGCCTTAGTTAACAGCGTACACTTTTGATATTAGATACCCATTTTATGGTCAATTGACACCTGCCAAAACAAGGTATCTCGTGACCATATTGCGAGCTCAAGTTTTGAGCTCATCGAGGTGACGTGTTTTTTAAAGTTAACCGCTGACCAAGTACCAGCTTTTTGATTGGATCGCTCAAACCGGGTTAACTTACTGTAGTAAGGGTTGGGTTGTTCGGAACTGAGCCAGCTAACGCTAACCCAGGCTTAAAAGTTAACCGAAGTATCAATTTGTCTTGTATAAAAATGTTTTTCACTGCTTATGTTTTGTGTGGTTTGAGATTATTCAAACTCAGAAGACAAACAATATAAGCGGAAAAACACACCGCCAAGTTAAAAAAATTCAAATCAAAATTCTCCCATATCCTGGGTTAGCTTAATCAGGCTTTGAACAACCCGACCTAGGAGCTCCACTTTTAGGCTTGGATTCATTCTAAAGCGCATCAAATGTTTTCCATTTTCGTGACAGATTAATGTGGACGGAAGGCTTAACCGGAGAAATAAAGTACTCCGGCGTAGTATGGACGAGGTCTGGGTCGACTTGTTTTTCACTGGCTATTTGAGAGTGAATGCCTATAAAAATGGACCTAGATCGCCTATCAGTGGCACAAGTCGAAAAATCGATTTCGCTTGTATTTTGTCCATAAATAGGTCCTAGTAAGAATAGAAACGGACCGTAGTTAGTTTCTGCTAATACAGCTTTCTTTGGTAGAAATACGCCAAAAATGATTTCGACCCGATTGGGCTCAAAATCTACTTCCGGTTTTGCTGAATTTTCCGAATATTTGATTGCTTCGCGCTCCGCAGAACAGCTACTTGAGAATCTTTCAATGGATTTTATATTCAGTTCAGGTATTCGTATTGTGACTGAGCGAAAAATAAAATAAATCAAAGTTAGTTTTGAGCCCGAAAAGAGATCAAACTGACACGCAAAATTTTACAGTATGTCACAAGAGAATTATTGAATAAAAACATCGCCATATTTTTCTATGGGCTATAACTTTAAATACCATAAAAACACTTTCTACGGATTAAATATACACCCACCTGTTAGGATCTCAAAAAATATCTCTGGGCAAATGGTTTCAAGTCGCCCGCCTTGGCCTGTGTTTCTCGTAGATTTTGCCCAAAATCCGCCATTGGAATGTAAACAATTGCGTGACGCGGAGAGCCACTCTCGAGTAAAATATTCGTTTGCAGCAATCCGATGAAAGCAATTTTTGAAGCGTTGTGTGGATAAAATAATGGAAAATGGTCTTTTTGTTGTTGTTTAAGTTAGTATAAATATATATGTTTTTTCATTTGCATTGCAACACCCACATCCCTGATAAAGAGCGTTACTACAGTACTCCGGGAAATGATTTTAACACTTGTTTGTTTTATTGATTTCACTGATAACTTACAATACTGTGGCAGTTTTAGAGATACACTTAACCAGTCCTCTAAGGTTTATGGCAATTGAATTGCTGACAAATAAAGTCAAGTGGAAATACCATAATTTCTATAAACTACTAACTGCGTGACGGCATCTCAGCTCTTCTAGCTGTGTAGAAAATTTGTACCTACACAATATGCTCAAACTCAGCTAGAAAACCTGGAATTTCTTGAATTGAATTAGTCGAGGAAGAAATTGCGTTTAAGTTTCAATCATACTGGGAAAAAAATCCATCTTTTCTACTTTGGTTGTTTGATCAATTAACTGAAATTTGCAGATCATAACACTGGTAGACAAATCATGTAAACATTACAGTGGTCGATCTAGGACTAGGTTTACACTAAAGGAGTTTTTTTGGATTCGTAAAAGTTCCTGGATTCATCAATTTTAGAGTATTCGGATTAGTAGGGGTTTACAGTGAAAGGATATTCGGATTCTTAACCGTTTATACACGACGATAACTCCGGGAACATTCATGATGGAATGGTTAACAAGCAGTTTGTTGCCTCGACGACGAGAAACAAAATGCCTCCGAAAATAAGGCTAGGGGTAGGTTGAGACAGTCTCAAGCTTTCTTTCAACTCGCTGACCACGGTACTGTTATCCATCATGTCAGGTCCCTCCAGGTATTTATTCTGGTCTTTTTTAATATCTAGAACCGTCGAGGTTTTCGATCGTGCCATCGTCGTCATCTACGTAGTAAAGTATAAATTGGGTTTCTGAGGAGTATGGCATGACCCATTATAAAAGTGATTACTTACACCTGAAAGAGCACGAGGTAATCACCCAGCGACCGCCATCAAATGGCCATCAATGTGCCTACGACTCGACTACGACTGGATCATGTAATCCGCCATTTTCGTTTCACCGCAAACTCAAAAGATCACAGGCGGAAAAATATCCGGCTTCGAGAGAAAACCGTTTACACGACAAAACTCTCCGGATTCAAAAGTTTTCGGATTCAAAGTTCCCACTTTAAATTCCGGATTCAAAATCTCCGGAGACACGACCAAACCGGACAGTTTTTATTTCGGATTCGTCCACTTTTGTGTAAACGGCAAAATCAATCTGGCACGAAAACGTTCCGGATTCATCACGAATCCGGAACAATTTCCTCTAGTGTAAACCTACAATCCTGGCCATAAGTTATTGGGACACCTCCCCTTTTTGCGCGCTAAAACCCACGATTTCAACTACGTCCTTAACGTTTTAGAACAAAAGATGAATAGAAGCAAGTACAATTGACCCCCCTCCCCCCTAGCAAAGTTGCATGAAAATGAAGCTATTCTGAAGACTAGATCGGATGTGGGAAAAAAGGAAAAAGGGACAATAGAAAGTGGTTAGATAGTTGTGTTGGAACCAAACGCGATTGCTAAAAAATCGCTATTATTGGAATAAGACGCGAATATCTATCTTATCGTCTCTTTAGTTCGACAATACTGTTCTAGGAGGCGAACAATTCTTGAAACGTGGCTATTCTGAAGCTATTATCAAGGATTTTTTTTTCCTTCAAGATTTTTATCAACATTGACAGGGGGGAGAGGGGTATGCGGGCTTGCGCGGTTTTGGTCTTAAGAGAGGCTGCCTGTGAAGTCATCTGCCGTAACTGTCCCAACACTTTTGACCAGGATTGTAGTCTTAAATGAACAGCGAACACCCATCTTGTTTTGTTCGCGGAAGTCGGTCACAGAAGAGCGAATTTCAATGAAATATATATATAATTTGATTAAACAATTAGCCAAAAATAGGTTGGCCGCCAAAACAGTTTAGGGTTTAACCTAACTCTAACCTTAAGTTTTAAGACTGAAGAAAAAAAGAAAAAAAGCATTGAGCATTTCAGTTGTTTGAAACAGAAACATTCGCGCACAATGAACTATATGTATAGTACGTGCGTAACCTGGAAGGCAATCCGTCCAGCACAGTAATTGTTCAAATTAACAGCTTACCGAGACACTCGCACTGTCGATGCCTCTTATATATGATTTAAACTTTTAGGATTTGTTTACTTGTAATTAAAATGATCAAAGAAAGAACGACAGCCTAAAACGACATAGCAGTAACACCCGAACTCCAAGTAAATTGCTTTTAATTGGCGTTTTTAATTAACGAAATTTCCAAAGCGATGACTTTCGAAATATTAAAGTTAAAAGTGGTCCATTATGTTTTTCTTTTTTCTCCCAAATGTTCTAAGATAGCCATCTGCGGTTTGTTGGAAACGAATTATGCATTCAGGGTGACCGCCAGCGTCAACGCAATTGTTTACATTCTCACGGCGGTTCAGGGAAAAATTTATGAGAAGCACAGGCCCAGGCGGGCGACTTAAAACCATTTGCCCAGAGATATTTTTTGACTTTCAAACAGGTGGGTGTACAGTTAACCCGTAGAAAGTGTTTTTATGGCATTTTAAGTTATAGCCCATAGAAAAATATGGCGATATTTTGGTGCTATAATTCGTTTGCAACACATCGTAGTATTTTGCGTTTCTGTTCGATCTCGTTTCGGGCTCAAACGAAACCTCGATTAATTTTATTTTTCGCACAGTCATATCATGAAGACGTGAGCTGAATGTAAAAACCATTGAAAGATTCTCAAGTAGCTGTTCTGCGGAGCGCGAAGCAATTAAATATTCGGAAAATTCAGCAAAACCGGAAGTGGATTTTGAGCCCAATCGGAAAAAAATCGTTTTTCGCAAATTTCTCCCCCAAAAAAGCTGCATTAGCAGAAACTAACTATGGTCCGTTTCTTTACTAGCTAGGGCCAATCTATGGGCAAAAAATGAGCAAAATCGATTTTTCGACTTGTGCCGTTGTTTGGTCCATAGTTATGGGCACTGGCTCTTAGGAAAGCTAAAGCAAAAAACTGTGTTTTGACGAGAATAAAGTGCCTATAAATCTTTTCGCAAAGTTTTATTTAGGCATTGAAAATATAGAAGAATTAGCCTTTGATTTAAAGGGAATTTTGTCAGAATTTTTTGGCAATTCTGCTTTTCATTTATTTAGATCTGTATTAATACTTGCAGACTTGCAGACCTAATGCTAATACTTAAAAACCTAGCAATCGTTGAAAAGACGCTTTTAAGGAAAAAGATATTTTTAATTTCAAACTCCCGAGCCGAGTTTGCACGAGAATTCGCTGACGGGTACATATTATCTTGACTCTAAAATGTTGAAATCTGGACTGACAAGAAAATATATAAATCTACTACTGACTCAGTGAGTGTATATTGAATTAATGCCGGGAGATTCAGCAGTAATTTGACAGACCTTCTATGAACTACTGAGGTGCAGCATATGTCCTTGCTGAATTTAAGTTTTTACCACCGTGGAGGAGCCCAACCTGCTATTTTTTAATAGCATAATTTGAAGCCTATTTAAAATAACTTAGAAAGGCACTTAAACTGAAATCGGAATGACGTTTAAGTTCGCTTCTGGCTAAATTCCACATACCGCCTAAAAGACGTCTACAAAATATCTTCTTGTTCACAACATGTCAAAAAGTCCAGTGAAAGTGATTCAAAACAGAAAAAAGGTTTTCAGCACCAGATTTGCTTTTATTTTGTCATTCAGTAACACCGTTTTTAGTGGAAATATTATCAAATCATGCCGAAATTTTTCCAATGTTTTACTTTGGGTTTCTAGCGTCTGGAAAGTGTAGTACTTTTCAGTTTATGCAGTTGAAATTGATTCAGCAGCTTTTATAGAATAATATATATTTAGTGATTTTCGTACTATTTGACCTTATACAAACAAAATTGTTCCTCTTCCCTTCGTATACAAATTTGTTGAAAATTCACCGAATCGACGTCGTAGCTGCGTGTAATGTTTTACTTCGTATTCACCTTGGATATCAACGTGATAAGGCGGTGAACAAAATCCATATCAAGAGGGTATATGATACGGGAATGACAGGATATCACTCCGCGATGAACACGTGAGATCTGCTCATCTTCAGTTTTCCTTTACTTAAAATATTTACACTGCAAAACCATGCCAGGCAACGATCATACTGGCGTTAAGTACTTGTGAGAAATAACTTTCTTTTGACTGTTTACGACGCCAAGTAATATTAGGTACGGCTTTTTATTGTCTAGACGCGAGTCTTTTAATGGAAAATACACCACTCGTCAAATTCATACGAAACTATTTCTAGAACCCGAGTGGGGTTTTGTCCATAACTTCACTAATGAGGACATTGACGATGTCATTTACCGCTTTTTGAGGGTTGTTTGACGGTTCCAACAGTCATTGTGTCAATAAAATGAAAAGAAAACTACACAGTGGCTTGAAGATACGAATAATTATCATTTACTCGCGTTAAAAACAAGATTATACTCACTCGCTGCGTTCGTCCGTAAAGTAATGTTTTTAGTACTCAAAAATAAAGTTAATATCTTCGGTCCGCCGTATAATATTAATATTAGCGTGTTTATAATCCATCAAATGTTTTCGCTCGCATCCAATTGGTCTAAACATGACTGAATTTGCCCAGCTTAAACTGGGGAATACCGATATATATTCCTCCAATTTTGAAAAGATCCCGCGAGTTTTGAAAATTTTCGGAAGGAAATAAACACAATTGCTTCTATTTGACTTTTTCTCGAGATTCGCTCTCGGAAAACTGTTCGCGTAATGTCCGCGGACAAATATCCCAGCATATGTTCGTGCCAAGTGGAGGCTTTTATTCATCTACAATTATGATTATCATAGTAAGCGGTATTGTCCACACTTACATGATATTCTAAGAGTTTTTAAGAAAACGGCCGAGAAGCTTAAATGTATGCTAAGCTTGATGGTTGTGAACAAGAAGTCCATAATTCCGCCAAAATATAAAACACTCGACTCCGTATCATGCCCATGGCTCCCGAAAAACCTCTACGCTTGGGAATGTTAGGTTGGTTGCCCGGGCCCGGGGGGGTTCTTTCAGAAAAGTTGGGTGGGGTTGTGCGAACTACTTCCCAAAACCCTTACTCTATTTGTGACCAAAATCTGCGAGTTTTGCTACCCAATATATGACCTAACTAAAAATTCGATATTCGATACCTATTTATGACCGTTGCGGCTGGCACAGTTGCCCTAAACATAAGTTATGAAGGGCTTTTGTTGACGGTCTTATTGATAATGATGAAAAAGTAGCTTCGTCCAAGAAACATACCCAATTCAAGACTAGAGTGCTAAAACCATACCTATATAGCCCATATAAGGGAGTACCGCCTCCCCTGCCCCCCTTCCCCCATCAGGGTTGGTAGACCCTTGATAACGACGGGCTTAAAGCCTTGTTGGCGCGAGAGGCGAAATGACGATGGCCTGTGTTGTTGAGTGGTATTTAAATTTTGTTACGCACAAAGGCATGCAGGTGTGTCTTGTGTAAATAAGACCGATATTTAGGATCAAACTCTGCTTTCTGATTACATTCGTTCGTGCTGTTTGAGGCGATGTGTCTATTTAAGTGCTCGGAAAACTTCACTGGTATGAACTCTACTGCAAACCAGGCTTGCGAACCGTCCGCTGTTAATTCACCGTCTGTAAAATACCTAAAGACGCTTGCTTATGGTATAATCATGTTATTTTCTCTGCTTGGAAATACAGCTATAATCGTCATAGTTTTGAAAAACAAACGAATGCGGACAACGACAAATTACCTCATTGTCAACATGGCCGCATCTGACCTTTTAATCTCTTCTTTTGCCGTGCCCAGAGAACTTACGGAAATTTACACTGGTCCTCGCAGATGGCTCGTAGACGGAATAGCAGGTTTGATTCTGTGTAAGCTTGTCTATGTCTTTCAAGACATTTCTACCGCGGTGTCCATCCAAAGCCTTGTTGTTATGGCCATTGACAGATATCACGGAGTGGTTTTCCCATTTCGCCCTCCGATTGCAACAGCCAAAGTTTGTAAGGTTGTGATTCCAGTTATTTGGACTGTGGCGCTTGGTGTGCACGGCGTTTATTTTTACACTGTACGGCTGATGGTACAAGATAACAAGACTTACTGCTCTTTCAGCTGGGTGTCAAAGTTTGAAGAACGACAGACACAGGAGCATTACTTTATTTTCATTTCAGTGTTTCTGTTTTTGTTACCTTTGTGTGTGATTTTTTCCTTATATGCACTTATTGTCTTAGAGCTGAGAAAACGTCAGCGTGCTGGAAGTAGTGCATCAGCATTGAGTAACCAAAGACGGCGGGAAGATTGGGCAGTAATGAAAAAGATCCTATGCATAGTTTTCCTTTTCATTTTATGCATAACCCCGATCACTATTGCGGCACTTCTTTTTTATTTTGTATGGGACTGGCATATTCCTTGCGGAATGGACAAATTATTTCAGGCAGCGAAGTTCTTTTTCTACTCGAATGCTTCTTTAAATCCATGTGTCTATTTTGCTTTAAATGATAAATATCGCAAGGGATTGAAAGATTTGTTAAGACGGAATCGCTCTCTTGCAGAAAACAGGTATGGCTTGCCGATGAACGTGCTTCAGGACAGAGAAAATACAGTCTGGTCAATAAGGCGGGATTATTCAGAAATGGGGAGTTAGCTTGATATTTGTAAATGTGGTCTTGCCAAGATTAATGTTTTCGGTTAGCTAATATTTCCTGTGAAAAATTGGTTTTAGTTTGTGTGTCCTAGCCGATGATGTTAACACAATTTCCTTAGGGTATTCCAAAGAAGGTAAAGTTAAAAATGTTTTAATGAGAAAAGCGTTGTTTTAGTTTTTAAAAGCAGACCTAATTGGTGTTGTCGTGAAAATCGCATTAGGTTACATGTATTATGAATTTGATACCGGCCCAGTTTTTAGGAGAGCTAAAGCAACAACGATTTTTGACGAGAATAGAGCAGAGCCCCTATGAATCTTTCAACAAAAAATTTTTGGATAGGTAAATAGAAGGGTCAGCGAGTGATTCAAAGGTAATTTTGTGAGAATTTTCTCCACATTTTTTTTTTAAAAATTAGATTAGTCATTGTGGCACTAAAGAGATAAAAGACTTTTTAGTACCGGATTTAGTTGTCGTCTCCACATTACCAATACCCCTGTTATAGGAAATTTAATCCAATGTTTCCGATCCGAACTATTTTCAACGTGTGGAAATTATCTGCAGCACATTTTACGATTCATTCGAAAATTATTCAGCAGCTGAATGTGGGGTTTTAGAGAATAATACACGTTTCTATTTATTTTTTTACTTAGAGGGCTTTATACAAACGACATAATATTGTTGCCTTATCTGTTGGAAAAACATTTGCCCTGAGTCTCTCAATCAAAATCGCAGCTACATATGTTTATGTAAACTCGTTTAAAAGCAGGTGCTGTTTTGTTTTGTTGGTGGGTGTCATTGTGATAAAGCGTGGCTAAAATTCTGTCATAGCTTGTCACAAGTATAGTGATATGGTATCACTTCCTGGGGAATGATACGATATCGTTTCTTGATGGACACGCGGGTCCTGTTGGCGTTTGGTCGCAATCTTTAATTTCTCTGTTCAAATGTTTAAAACTGCGAAACCTGGGAACAGTCGTGTTTACGTAATGCACTTTGTCAGTTTGTTTGTTGGCTGTTTGACACTAACGCGAAGCAAACATTAAATACAGCTTTATTGATCATCGTGATGGTCCGTATTGTTCAAAATGGTAAAACATACTAAGAGCTTTAAAGCTTTACGAAAGTCGCTGGTGAAGGTTTTCAGCACTCGCTACTTTATGGATCGATAAGTACCACAGCCCTGTATTATATGATGCTTAAATAATGGCATCAAACGAGTACTGAAAATCATTGGAGAACGGAAACTGATCATCGTCCTAGCATAATACGTTATGATAACAACAATGCAAACTTTCAAAAACAGCCTTAATGCTAGCTTTAATTCCTTATGATTCACGAGATGATTCCAAAAAGCACTAACCGGGTAACGTACAAGAAAGAACTGATAGAAGTTGTATAGATGCAACTTTGGAAATTGCAGAGGACTAAACCAAGGTGGGGAAGACCACTTTAAGGACAAACGTGTGGGGTTTAATATGCAAATGTAGCTTTCTAGAAGTTTTTCTTGATCAGACGCGACACCAATTAGCTTGCTACTTCAATTCTAATGGAAAATTTCGGCTGGCTAATAACATCCAGTGGTACATTTAATTGAATATCAACCTGGCGATATTTCATGAAATAGAATTCTAATGCAACGAAGCAGTGAATCTGAGTATACCTATTATGAATATACAGTCTCAATCTGCAGTAAGAGCTGCCTCATATGTAAATTTTATTATTGCGTTCTGTTTTTTCGCAATGTTCAAAAGTCTTGGTTAGGTCTTGATAAGTTGTAACATTTTCCTCGTCCTTGATTATTTTGGACTTCATTATAACCATTAAATATTAGCTTTCGTCAACATGACAAAGAAATACAACTGGAATTTGCTTTGTTTGGTAATATAACAATTATAACGTAATAAATGAAAAACGTAATCCATTGGCAGCGAATTTCGATGAAAATGCTCCCAGTTTTGAGCATTTACCACGCATTGATATTGAAAATGTTGCCGAACAGTAATTGAACGTCCAAAGGCGGTTTTCAGATTATCGAAGAGGACTGAGAAAGAATTCAAATGGGAAAAAAAAAATTCAGAATAAATACACTAGGGAAAGATGCTCTCGAGCGCAGAAGAAAGAACGCCAAACTGATTATGCAGAATATTGAGGAGATAGGGCATGATCAAATGAACTTTGCTTCACCGTTCTTCTTTTAACATTTGTCGGCCAGAGTAACTGGTCTTCTTTCATCACCAGCGATGATTTAACTCGAATTCTTCGTGGTTTATCTCACTGTGCTTCTCAGAATAGCCTTGACATCTTTACCTTGGCGATATGGTAGCGCTAAAATAGAGTTTAAAAGAAGAAGTGGACGGCAAATCAAGATTATTCAATATGGAAGGCAAATTTCCACTTCCACACAAAATAGAACGGATGCTGTAAATGTTTGTCGGGCATCGCGCAAAATGCAATTGCGACCCATTCGACAGCGGCGCAGATGTTGTCAAGAATTTTGGCGTTTTCTTAGAAACTCTTAGTCTGGGGATGGAATGCTGGATCTATAGTGTACCAACTCAATGTTCACTTGAAGCTTGCTCTGCTTGCCTAACATCCTTAACCGTCTGCAGCACAGCAGCTAAGCACAGAACACATATGAATCCCATAAGACCAAACAACCACTTCGTCATGTTCGATGGCTGATTGCCTGAAAACAAGGAAAATAGACATAAAGACTTACGAAATGAAAGATACGAAGAAATTATATCTTTAGTCTCACGATGTTGTCACTTGACCAGTAACCGATGCCTGCAACAATAAGGTATACGCGCAGTTTTCAGTCCGACACCATACGTAAGCCAGACTTGACGCGACCGAAGTACGATGTCTACTCGACCAAACACATCAACACACAAACGAAAGGAGCAAAAATACAAATACAGGAACAAAAAGAGAGGCGTTACTCAGAGGGAACTCACTGAACTAAAACTAACGAAACTAGGGAAAATGAAAAACAGAGCACTGTTTTTTGAAAAGTATTCTAATTCGTTTCACGCTTACCTTGATTTTGTCGAGCTTCGTCCTCATTTTCTGGATCGTCTTCAAAGCTATACTTAGAATCCCTTAAAAGAACTATTGGGCCTTTCTCTAGATCATAAACATCGGTATTGACTGCTCGTTTTTGTCTCGAATCGACATGCGGGTCACTGCAGTCCTTCCTGCAGCTGGGTTTGGCATCCGTCAAGTTGCACAGGACGACCTCACAATGGACATAAAGGTATGGCTCAACCTGACCATTAACAAACTGAAAAGCTTCAAAGCTGAAGCGTTGTGTGGTGGAGGGACCACTGTGAAATCGAACGGTTTCATCTTTTGGACATCTGAAGTGCAAAAAAGGGAATTTAAGATTTATTATAGAGAACGCTCCTTAGGGGCTGCAGTTACAGATTCTGAAGTAGTGAGAGGGAGGGAACTATTCCATTTGGTGACCACACGCAACCCCAACATTGGGTAGGGTATAGGCAGAGCTATAAGGTTGGAGCAAAATGGACATGCCTGGCATTTGAAACATCATTACTAACCAGGTTCCTACAAGAAACATGCTTATCGCGGGGTTCCCATATGCAGATTCTGGGATCCAAGCTTGCAATCAGGTACTGCTCCAATTTCCTCCATATGACCTCTTCGGGACCCTCTCCAGTGTATCATAATACAGCGCTAGCGTTCTACGATTAATAAAAGGTTGACGATATAGCAACAAATGTTGGTACTAACCCGTCAAGGATGATATCGTACTTTGTTTTCTGGGAAAGACTGTTAATGGGCGTGGCATAGCAGAAGTCTGCACTGATACCCAGCCGCGTGTCTGGCGTGTCCACTGAGACTTGAAAGTAAAGACGTTGTTGCAGTGTTACTGCTAACGGAAAACTTGTATATTCCTCATCGTAGCCTTCGCTCTGTAAAGAACAAGGGAAGGTATGAGGTAATTTTAGCGGTAAATGGACGACGAGAGAGAAGCAATATGGTGAGCGTCAGAATATTTTAGGGTAAAATTGCAGGATATGTAAGAATCCGATAAAAAATAGAGCAGTTTCCATTTGAGAGTCGACAAGTAATTGGGTTTGCGTCAATTATGCTACACGATTGGCTTAAAAATCTCGCGCCAATTTCTCATCCAATCACTAGTAAAAGCAAAACCAATCTTGACTCACTCGCACTAATTTTCCCTCGCTTTGCGTCAGCTACATGTAATTTCTTCGAGTGTTGATTGGTTCTCTATATTGTCTCTGTCCTTTTAGCCTCCCACGCAGACGCTCTTAGGGCTCGTTACGCATTCCTTCCCCACGAACATGGAAGGAACCCGTGACGAGCCCTAAGAGCGTCTGCGTGGGAGGCTAATGTCCTTTGTGATTGTCTAGAGTGATTACTTTGGTTTTTGTTTACAACAGTCAATAGAAAACCGTTCTTACAGCCGTAAAATACAGTCTTATGCTTATATGTTTGCACTGTCTGAACTCCAGATCCTTCTTTTATGCAAGCCTAAAAGCCTTCTACACGTTTCAGTACCTTGTATATACTCATATCCAGGTCGAATGCCCCAGAACCATGGTCAGGTGTTAACAAAATCAGCTCGGATTCTTTGATGTTCATTTCAAGAAGTGAAGCTGCGGCTTGGTTTGGATAGGCACACTCAAATGGAATTTCTAAAGCCTTGAAGAAAAAATAAAAACGCTCCAAATCAGACAAAAGTTAGCCCTGGAGTGACTTCAGTCAAGGAAGTGTAACCTGGGAAAACTTATCAGAGATATAAATTTGTTTACTTTTGTGAAAAAAAGAAAAAAAACTTCCAAGAAGTTGATGATGGTCTGTGAGGTCAAAGTATGAGCTCACCTTCCATTCAAGAGCTTAATTTTCCACTAGGGCAATCCTGTTTGCATATGGTAGAAAAGCTGAGAAAACCACGACGACAACGGCAACGGTAACGTCGCTAAATAATTTTTAATGGGCAGTACAATGGCTGTGCACGTGCGTTATAATTATTGGTACATTTCTTTGCCGTCCTCTGAAAAACAACGTGAAACGACCGAATTCAGCGTTGCTTGGAGAACGTGAACAACAACGGCTAATTTTTCAAATTCCTATTTCAAATATATCGCTGTGTTACAGATTAGTTTTAAGATAGTTTTTACAGTGATAAACAAAGTGAATAACTTTAGCGTTCCGCGAGATTAGTAGGTAAATATAAATTCATTTTTTAATCGACGTTGTCCTCGGCATCACCGTCGTGGTTACTTGAACTCCCTGGTAATATGAAGAGGCCACGTTTCTCCCGCCAAAACACGCGCCTTCACTTTCCTGTAGTATTGTCTGATTTTGGGAAAGGGATGCCCGGAAACTGGGAGATAGGGATTCCCCTCGATTTCAACTAAAAGAGCTCAACCACTCCAAAAAGCTAAATACTGGGGTCCGAATTCGCCCGAATACGCATTGGCGCACGCCGCGTCTATCGTAATCTTCTAGGGTATGCAAGGATGCTTGACATAAAATACACCTCGAATATCCTATTAGAATCATACACCTTTTTTTCCGAATTCGACTTGAGAATTCCAGGTGTAGATGACGTATTGCATGTACCTTAGGAAAAGTATATCTAGAATAGTTTTGCTTAGGTGCTGTGAGAAGGGGTGCTCAGCTCAAATGATCAGAAACCAGGGCCGGGTTGTTCGAAAACCGGTTAACGCTAACCCAGGATTAAAAGTTACCCTATGTGTTAATTTTTCTTGGATAAAAATGTTTCTGACTGCTTATGTTCTGTGTAGTTTGAGATTTTTCAAACTCTAGAGAGAAGGAAAAACAATATAAACAGAAAACCTTACCGAAAAGTTACAAAATTGAGATCAAAATTCTCGCTAATCCTGGGTTAGCTTAATAGGCTTTCGAACAACCGGGGCCAGTTCAGCCAGTTCTTTAGAAATGAAATTGACATTGTGTAATCTATTTTGTTTTGGGACTCTGAATTGGCCATTTCCGAGTTGCCTTGTGCCTCTTTTTCAAAACGAGTTCTCGTGCAAAACCTTTCATACGAAAATGAGTTTGATTTTCATGAAAATGAACCTGTAGGGTGAAATATTTTCAGGTGAATGCTTTCGCACCAAGACTCATCTTGACACAGAGGCAGAAGGAAACTCGGAAATGACCTATTCTGGTCTTTTAGCTTTTATTTAAAAACACTTCTGTCGAACACCATTGTCTCCCTCATTTGAGAGTATAACCCCTCCACCAGGATTACACTCAGCCGTTGGCTTACAATTTGCTGCGAGATTAACCAGCCATGAAACAAACCTGCAGTCGACTGATAATGGCTTGACGCTCGTACCCATCTTTAACCATGTTCCTGTAAATGACACTTTCGTCAGTGTGCTCCACCGTGGTACCGCAACTAGTCAGCGGTGCTGTTATGGTCACGTGACTGCTATTCTCGCTTTTCGGTGGCTGGCAGTTTGGATCCAAGAGGCGCAAGTCGTTCAGTCTGAAGTCCGGGATTAAAGTTTTGTCAATGTGCACTCGCATCTGGTCGTGTTCACACTCAACCGCTACCATTTCGCCAAATTCAGCTTAAAAAATGATAAACATTTTGGTCAGTTCACAGGTGACCAAGGGATTTTAGCTCGAGGCGTTCATTTTATCCTTTTTTAAGTGAAAAGTAAATGTGCTGCGCTATATGGGCCTTTCGTGTTCTCTCATGACTCCTCGTGACCTTGCGGCTTGGATGTTCTCGGGTAAGCCATGGAGGCTACAAGAATAACTGCCTATAGTAGTCAGTATCTGAGTTATAAAACATCCATAAAACGAAGAATAACGCTGCTCACGCCCCGAGAGAGCCTTTTCTTGCACCGATAGTAGGTGACTTGTAACCAATCAGATTATGAATATATCAACCATAGCGTGCAGTTGAGCATTGGGAACACCAGCGTCTACTTGTTTTAATAAATGACCATAAATCATTAACCTCGCTTAACTAAGGCACTCTCATCGTGTGTAGAGTTTATCCTCAGAAGGGTAAATTTTGGGTCAGGAATTGAAGTATTTTAGTAAATATTTCGGCATAGGGGATAAAATACTACTAAAATACCAGGCGTAGTCAATCGATAGGAATCGATATTGGAAATCAATCGATTCAACCGATATCAATCGATATCAATCGCCGATTGCTATGGATCGATATCGGCAATCGATAACAATCGATAACTCACAGAAAAATCTCGTTATCGATTGTTATCGATTGGCAAAAGTCGATAACAATCGATATTCCTGGAATATCGATTGTTATCGATTTAAAAAAATCGACAATAACCACTCAGACTATTCAGAGATGGCTTTGCTCTTGTGTGAAATAACACCTAGAACAACACGAGAAGTTCAACTTCAGCATGCTAGGTAGACTATATTTTCCTTGTGGCTTACTTCCGAGATCTATTCTTACGTTTGTTTCCTAATGCAAATAATTGAGATCACTAGCACACTGACTCTGTTGTTTATTTCCCTTCATCTTAATGCCGACGCTACAATGAGACTGGAGGGTTTTACGCTGCGTACTCTGGGCTGAGCTTCTTCTGGTGTCGTAAACTATAGCAAAGAAAGATGTAAAGGCCAAAATTTTTCTGCCAGTTGTTTCAGTTCTTGTTATTCTATCAATGATTGTAAAAGATACGCAGGCTGTGATAAATTGACTCAATAAAACCATTATACACAAATTTTGTCAAGCATTTTATCAGTGTAGCTTGTAAAAGGACATAAATAATTCCGATAACAATCGATAATAATCGATACCAGTTGATGAATCAATCGCTATCGACTACTATTGGCAATCGACAACAATCGATAACTCACAACCTTTTTTTATTTATCGATTTTCATCCACTGCTTTCGGCAATTAATCAATCTTCGATTAATATCGATTTTCAGTTTATCGATTGACTACGCCAGGCATATGTCATATATGTTGGAAAGAAAGTTATCAATATTTACTTCAATGAGATGCTATTTGCTTATCAATATTTTGCAAAATATCTTTTGGCCACTTCTGGGAGTGAAATAGTAATTTTAAAATTCCAAAATGTCAAGGCTGATTCACGGCATAACACGTTAACAAGATCGATCGCTCTTCGTGCTCTTCCTCGCTAATCTTCGAAACTATTTATGATAAATGCGCGATATGAAATATCTGAACTCTCATCCTTACGTTAGTAATTTCCATTAAACGAAAACAACAAGGGCAAAACAAGGTTATCACTTACCTCGAATTCCACAACTCTGAATAACAAGAGCAAAGGCGATTGCAATCACAACAACCATCGCTTGGACCGTATTCCTTTTCTAATGGTCCCAAAAGGTCTCAGAACGTGTTCAATCTCCGTTAAACAAAGCAGATCCCCTTGGCCAGCAAAACATAAAGATCTTCATAAATGTTTCATTCGAAAAGGATAAACTTTAAGATGGTGCAAAGCCGGTGCAAAGCATAAATATTGAATTATAAACAGAATGGTCCTCTAGAGCTATACCCACAGCATGTCGGCGAGAGTAACGCAATTACAAAAAAAAAAACAAAGACTATGTTGTTGCGACCGGAAATGGTTTGCGAGAGATTTTTAGTTGCGTGGTATAATATTACACCACAAAAATTTGCAATGAGTCTGTGAAGTACAAACAGCCCTCTATTCAATGGTGGAATGTAAAGAAGCTGATCTAAAGATGGTTTTCAGGCAGGCGAGAGAGAAAGTGAAGGTTAAATGTTCGAAACGTGAATAAGTCGCAGACTAGATTGTCAACGTAGGTCAACACTACAATCGAATTAGAGCATCACTGGTTCTGCTTATGTGATTGCTGCTGTTGCATGTTTACCCTGGGATGTTCAAGTTTAGAAGAGTTGACGTCAGTAGACGAGGGTTAAGCTTTCCGTGACAACAAAGTAAAGGAGATTCGAGGAAATATTGAAGTGTTGTACCATCTCTACATACACTTCGCACTCGAAACTCGACTGAAACTTCCTGCAAAAAAATGTATGGGTTGAGTGTTGAGGGTGCTGGGGGCGGGCGGCGGCGGGGGGAGGGGGGGGGGGAGGGTTGGGTTAAAATGCAAAGCTTTCAATTAGCCTCGACGTGGATATGGGGGAGCGTGAAGGGAAAATATGCACGGTATTTTTCGAGGGCAGAGCGCGCACTGTTCTCAATGGAGCGTAGCTAGATTTTACGGATACTCTCTTGTGCAGCCTGTTCGCTTGGCACCATGAAGTAAACTGATCTTATATTTACCATCTACTACCACCACTCAAGAAGGCTGCATTCCTGGTACCACAGTCAACCCTACTGTAGCACCCACCCAGACTCTGACCCTATAGAGTGACCCAGTGCCAGTGGAAAACAAAGCAATATTACCCACCCCACTAGCACCTGGTCCAGCTACAATTCATGACCCAGCCGCCCTCCCCCCCCTGCCAGTTGCAGAACCAACATCATTGCCTACTCCACCAGTACCATTTCACATTGGAACCTTTGGACAACTAACCGTACATCAGTTACAGCAATGAACTTACAAAGTTTGTATTCTGATGTTATCATTATGCCTGCTTACATTACTGCAATGCAAACTGAAATAGCAAAACTCCTTGATAATGCAAAATTAGAGGTAAAAGAATAAAAAAATAAATCTGCTTATACTAACAACAAGTCGTTACTAAATGAACACTATACATTTCCTTTCACGTCACTTGTCATAGTTTTGTGGTAACTTGTAACATTTAACTCACAGTTATCATCTTTATCACAGACTTGTGTTACTCTCTCATTCAATTTATAGGAAAAGCTTGCGGATGACCAATTAAAAGTGGCTGGAATGTACAAATCAGAAGAACATCTTACCCAACAGTTGGACAGAATCCTTAAAGAAATTAATGTGGAAAGGCAAGCTAATCATGGGAAAATATTTATTGGCAACCATGTGTACACCTGCTGTAAGGTAATGCCCCAATTATATTTACAAGATTAACCTTTAATAAAACCTATTCTGTTCTTCTCTTCAGCTCTCTTACATCTAAATCACTTCCTTTGATTTTCTTATTGCACGGAAAGAAAATATTGAAAAGCTGTGCAATGGTATTGTGTCAAAAGCAGAGGAGCTCTGTTTATGTCCTTCCCCAATTTCTGAGGCAAGAGAGATGAGCCTGAAGTTTAAAAGCCTGTTCCATTTGTTTGCTTACGACAGCGCAGATCAACTTGACGATGAAAATATTGACAAACTAGGTTAGAATGCCTTACACTGTACATATCTTAATGGAAATTTTCCGCGGACAAGGAAACAAAATTGCTTTACACCTCATACATCTTTTCCTGTTTCAGAGGCAGGCATTGACAGGCTTCTAGGTTTCGTTCGTCAAGAGTTTCCTCTTATGTCCACAACACCTAAGCTCCACATGTTGAAAGACCACGTTTCTTAATTTTTAAGAAAATGGCACATGGGTCTGGGCTCGGGGGAGGGGGGGGGTGGTATTCCCTTATATGGGATATATAGGTATGTGCGGTATGGTTTTTCAGCCGTTTTGGTCATAAATAGGGTATCGATTTTACCTGATTTTGGCCATTTTGGTCATAAATAAGGTATGGCTTTTGCACTCTAGCCTTGATATGGGTATGTTTTTAAGAAGAGGCCACGTTTTCATCATTATCGAAAAGAAAATTAACAAAAGCCCTTCACAAATTATGTTTACGGTAATTTAACATTGGTCTGAACTAGGGAACGTATTATAACGTAGGTCTTAAACAGGGTTTTGATTTAATGGTCAGGTCATAAATAGGGTATCGAATATTTGGTCAGGTCATAAATAGGGAAGAGAATATCGCAGATTTTGGTCATAAATAGGGTAAGGGTTTTGGGAAGCGGGCTGCACAATCCCACCCAACTTTTCTGGGAGTAGCCCCCGAGGGTCTGGACTTCTATGGTGACCAAGGGATTGAAGGAATCCATTCAGAATTCAACCTTCAAGCAGAACACTTTGATCATGTGAAGAAGGAACAAGTTAGGCTGCACCAAATAATGGTCAACCACCAAATAATGGTCAACACTGGCAGGAAAGGCTCCCAAACCTAACGAGCGAAATTTAAAGCGGAAGGCAAATGAATAAATTTGTGAGATCTGTATAATCTCAAGCTGGACATCGTAACTTGAAGTATAATAGAGAAAATCAGCAGCTTTGAAAACAACATGTATTTTTAAATACACAGTGTTCGTAAAGATGACCTGTAAATTTGTAATGTGAAAATAATGTCCATATTCGATATTTTTTACTACAAAAGAAGCCTTGTAACTCCTATGTTTTATCAACAAATGAGAGTTAAGTCCTAAAATAAATAAGCTTTTATTAGGACCTGTAAACTTGACGTTCTCTACCGATTTAACCACCTTCCTCTCAAACTTTTATACCACAAACATTCAAAATGGAGTCGCGTAAACAGCTGATCATGCAATATGAAGTCACTCCACTGAAACAGAACCTGCACCGATATTTTGCCTATTGATTGTTTATATTATAGGACTTAAATTTTGAAACAAAAATGAGGGGTCCCCGTGTTCGTTGAGGAGCAACAGCACCTTGTTTATACCCAATAAATCTGTACCATAGCACCATGATCATAGTCACGATTGCTCGATAAATTCACGTTTCCGATCTACATTGAGAATTGGTCCATATTTATTTTACATAGAGAAATTTACTACTCGATTCAAAACAACAGAAAAAAATGATAGGTCACCGTACTCGTTTTTGAGAAAGTGACAATTTACCTCTATGGCGAGGTCCAGCCCAAAAGAAAAGGCCGCCATTTTATAATGCGCGCGCGCGAATCACGCGTAAAATTATACGCAGTAGGGGTGCGCAATGCAACACTTAGGAATGACCGTGTGGCTCAGACAGACCTTAAAACAACTCGGATTAAAACACTCACCTCACTTTTTGATTAAGAAACAACCAACATCTTTTCTCTTCATGCTACTTTTCTCGGGAAAAATTCGGGCCTTCCTAAATCAGCAACGAAACATTTCACTACATTTTCAAACGGCAGCCATCCTTATATACGCCATAGCAGCGCAGTTTTGCTGATTTTTGTCCAAATTCGAACGGTTTTCCTCAAATTTTTGACATCAACTGCTCCTTCGACCGCCACTGAAATCGTATCACTCCTTCTTACTTTAATATATTATCTACAGGGCACGATTTCATTGGTTGAATGAACAAAAGGCAATCCAGTCGCCATGGACGCGAAGATTATGCGAATAGTTTAACCTTAACTAACGCGGAAAATAATTAACTTGGTCAGATGAAGAGTGCGCATGTGCGAACTAAATTTCCATTGCGAAACAGCGGTGCATTCACCCACTACTTTCAATCCCTTTTCCATCGCTTGGATTTGGGTAAGGTGTGCCTGTTCGGTTCGTCAATTTCAGTCTCGGATTTTCAAATAAGGGACTCGGCGTTTGGGCGAGTCTCGGATTTTACCACCTTCATGTACCTAAATGACAGTTTCTCCCCAAATGTTTCTACCCCCAGCTTTTAAACTCCTTACGTTTTCTTTCCTTTGACGTGGGCAAGGTAACCGTTACCCTTTTAGGGTGGATTCTTCCCATATAGTCCGCTAGTAGGTAACATGTACCCAACTTCTCGAAAACGTGTCATATTGGAGGCATTGTATAGTGGGATAAAAATAAACGGGAGCTTATTGTCATAGAAGTACTTATTGTAATGAGGAGCATATTGCCAGGGCGGTAACTACTAAAAACACTTTTCTTGGGGATAGGGGCGTTTATTTTGCGAGAGAGGCTCTTAGTGGAAGGATTATGAAGCCATTTTATCTGTGTAGCTGGGAAGGTCGAAAATATTAATTTTAACAAATACAAATAAATTGTTTATTGCAGGTGCGACGACACTAAATTAAGTAACTTTTAAGTTAAAGTTAAGTTTTAAGTTAAAACTTATCAACAGTTCTCATTACTGTTGAAGACTGTTGATGCACCGATGCATTGTTTTGAATGCCATTTGTCAACAATTAGATTCATTGCACAAGAGTACTCTCTAGGTTTTTCTTCTATTCGCGTTGAAACGCTCTTCCTTGGTCAGGATGGAAGGAGGTAAGCTCGGCAGATGTAATGATGATGATGAAAAGAGACGCGCGTGAGATTTCAGACTTATCTCCAGACTGTCCCACGTCTCGTTTTCCTTTTAGGCATTTCATTGCATACCTAGCCCTTAGTCAGACTCAATACACTTTCTGATTGTTATTATAATACGACATCGCGTGCACGGGGTTATATGACCAAGTAATTTTTGATGGATAAGTTGAACAACTTTCACGGCTTGTAAAATTGTTTTTTTTCTGTCCTAGCCTTTTCAAACTTTGAACTCTTTGAAATGCCAATTATTATAACTGTACAAAGTTTAATTCTCCATAAGCTTTCAAAGTGAGTTAAAAGCGGGCAGCGGTACAATCGTGACAATTCTGCTGTTTTCAAATCGGGTAATAATTTACGTCTTAAACAACGCCAAATTAATTTACAACACTCCCGATATATTTCTTGAATTTAACGTGCAATACTTCAAGCAAAGCTCGAATTGTGTTCATCTTGTGCAAAATACTATCTACATATACGTTGTACGCGCGCATGATTGCGTTGGATGGGAGCTGGCACTTCGACGTTTCTTTTCAGAGAAGCGTTTCTTGACTGGCATGCTTATGGTATCTATACCATAGGCTCCTCCTCAGAAAACGTACTATTTTTGGTTGTGACGCTTTTCCTCTTACCCTTACGTTCCCCGTTCTTTTCTTTAGGGTCAATAAAAGCAGTGTCCAAGAATGGCGAGACAGACTCAATTAGGCGTCCGGGAATACCACCCTCTTTATTCTTTTCTTTTCCAGGCCCCTTGATGTAGCATAACACGAGAAAACACACAATGAAGCACAGTGGAATGGCCATTGTGAAGAGCACTCCGCTTGTAAGTGGCGACGTCTTTGGCTCTTCTATTAGTTGATCTTAAAACAGAGGGTGAAGATGGAAAATGAACCCTGGCTACAGACACTTTTTTAAAGGCACTTTACTTTCAAAGAGTATTTCTTAATTTTGGATTGCGCTAAACTACATCATGCACACCAGCGCTTGTCCTAGGTTCTGTACCATGAAATAAATTAAAGTATCTCTAGTCTCCTCGACGAGGACGCTAGTTCATTGCCGGGATAACTGTCTTGCGTTGATTTGCGTTGATGGGTGGGGAGAGGCATTTTGCGCCGGTAAAGTGTCTTGACCCAAAACGCAACACAGTGACTATAGTCAGGGCATAAAGTGAGAGCGCTACGTCTGAAGTTTAGCGCGTTAAGTATAAGGCAACCGCCTCTCTGCAGTAAATACCTTTTTTGTTGGTTTTACAGATACTGATACTAGGGGTAGTTTACTCAGTTCTTCCAGGTCGTGAAATATCCTCGAGTATAGTGTTCAATGTTGTCTTTAAAGCTATCTTTTAAGGCGTAAATGTTTGTACTAACCTGCTGGTTGCTCAGGAGGAGGTTCAGTTGATACATATGTGTCGTTTGTTTCGCTGGCGGTTGTCGCTATGGGTTTTATTTCACTTTTCGTTGTAGTTTTCTGCGTAGTATATTCTGCAACAAGAAGGTCACGCTATCATAGGTGACTATCACGTCACATAGGAGTTGGTCTTCGAGGGTGGGGTCACGCTATTTTAGGTTAAGGCTAGTACACGCTATCTTTGGTTGTCCCTGGAAGTTCCGAGATAATCTTACTCAAGCAACAACTCTACGCTCAGCATGTTGATGGTTTTATCGATTGTCGTTGGAATTAGTTTTGCAAGGAAACCAATTCCTTATGCAGAAGCCCTTTAACCTATAGTGTTCATGTTGAAAGTCATAGAAAACATATAAGCTATCTTTGCACGTTTTTCGTGCCTATAGTGGAAGGTTAGAGTAGAAGAACCATAGTCGTGATGTACCATGCATGGCTCATCAAAATAGCCTCTTCACGCATCCCCTGTCGTTCTTGATTAATGTGGATGAAAGGAAAGTTTAGCTTCACATGCTCTGCACTTGTATTAAAGTTTTTCAACACCTATTACTTGGCTTTGTTATAAAAACCTTTAGTAAGAAGAAGTTCACAGGTCACGGTGTTCACACACTATGACCTCAGAATCTTTAATTTCACCAGAGAGATTTTTCTCTTTGGCCAGTAAAAAGGACTAATAACATTAACATGTTTTATGGTGCTAGGATGACAGTTTGTGGCTACCTAAGGCTGGTGAAAAAAGGCAGGGCGACTCTCGTTCTCTTGAATGTTACCAAAAGACGAACGTGCCATTTTCTTGTTTACAGTATACTCACGTGGTCTACAAACTGTACCATTTCTCTCCGTTACGTATCCATCTCTGCAGTGACATAGGTAACTACCTTGTGCGTTAAGGCACTCGTGAGGACATCCGCCATTTTTGTCTTTACACTCGTCAATATCTGCGTAGAATAAAAAAAAAAAAAAAAGAAAGAAAAATATGCTATCCTCCATAAGCATATGTGGAGGTTTCGACCAGACTAGTTTTTCATTTTTCCAATGGTTATTTTAATGGCATGGAAACAAACATAATAATGTAAGTTCTACAGAGATATAAGAACCCATCTTGCCCATCTATATGACCAAGAAGAAAATCTGGAAAATTTGTTGTGAAAACAAGGTAACAATGTGTCTAAATTAGACCCGAAGTATGCAAGGCTGAGTTGAAGTTTCCACAGGGACTCTAACCAACTCCCGAGGAAGGTAAGACTGCAGCCAAAATGTGGATGCGTCTGTAGTTCACGTCCAGGTCAAAGCTTTCGTTGAACGCTGCCCGGATTTTGTTTAGAAATCCCCCCGAGTTGCCTGGTAATAATGAACTCAGCTTTTCTCCTTACCTTCGCATTCTTTATTTTGTTCTGTTGTCAGGTAACCTGCACCACAAGAACACTGATAGCTTCCAACAATATTGAGACAAGGTTGGCCACTACAAATGTTATAGTTGTTGCACTCGTTAGCATCTAAAGAAAAAAAAAATGAGAACACTATCAAAATTCATTTTAAATCGTCAAATCAAGATCAGATCTGACTTTGTCCCTGTTCAGGATCTGTTGCTAAAGTTCATTTGTTTAAACCTTGCTTTCATGGATCTCTTGATGAGGAGGTTGGCACTTATAATTATTTAACAAGGCGCGCAGGAGTTCTTGGAGAAAGCAATGAGAAAAGTAATATGCCCTCTGAGGTTACAAAAAGACTTCGGAGTGCAGTCAAAATTCTTTCCTCAGAAAGAGGCTGGACCGTTAAGTGACCCTTTAGGGAAGAAGCAACGTAAATATTTGTCACTATCATTCGATGTATTTTTTTTCTTACTTTTCATTGACTGAGAACCCAACACGTGATACGCAAATAACTGCCGTCTAAATGTGTTTTGCCGCAAATAATATTCTGCTTGTGTGTAGTTGTAGCTACGCTCTCGGGTGAAAAATGGCAGATCGCTTTTTCTGAGCTGTCAAAGAGTGATTTAAATGCGAAAGCGAATTTGTTGATCGAATGATAAAACAAGTGTTGAACTCGGTTATCGCAAAATTTCGTTATTTGTCAGTGTCTCGCAGATCAATTATTTGCCGAGGAACATCTAGAAGACAGTGCTCGCCACTGACAAACCCCCACGATATTTTGCTCAACTTCGTCCAATAATGCCATAATTGTTGCTATTGTTAAAATTCGTGTTACTTTTTTTGGCACCCCAAAGCATAAAGGTGACGAGAATAATAGAAATAGATTGATACGATAAGCAACAATTTCGCAACAGCATTTTGATGTGCTATCAATTCTTTGGAACAGAACTGAACCAAAATAACAAAACAAACATTTATGTTTGACCAGAGCATTCCATGCTTACCTCTGATGCATGTATAGCACCCTTTAGCGGAGCATTCTCTTCCAAACCAGTATATGCTCTTAGTGGGGTGAATTTCCGTGCAGTTTTTATCTAAGCTATCGTTCATGGGTTCTTTCCTGTGCCATTTTGTGTAAATAGGTTCCTCGTCCAGCTGATCAAGCCAAACCCATCGCGAAGTGTTTCTTGGATTACGATGAAGCCCTATCCAGGCCCCCTCGGATAAGCAACTAAGGCTTGAGTAATGTGACGCAACGAACGCGTTTTGCGAATCCGAAGACACATTCACTAGGTCTCCCCCAATCTCCTTACAGCGATCGCGGGCGTTAACCCAGGTGGCAGTTTGGTTCGAGAAGAAGTAACAAAAACCCTCGAAGAACGTCCAACCGTTTGGGCAGGAATTACCTTACACAAGGAGACAGAAACATTTTTATAAACCATGACCAAAATGATATAATTTAAAAATTATCTTGAACGTAGCTTCCAAAGCAGATTTGAAGCATTAGGATTTCATCACGTACTTGTGATCTTAAAAGGGTTGAGTGACGGTTTGACGCATCCTGAAAATATGGGTTCTTTTTTTCAAATTAGAGTTTGTAATCCGTTGTCGTCCTCCTTAGTCATGGCCATATTGTCTATTTTCAGCTCATTGTGACCCTTTGCGAGCTGGAAACCAGGAAACCAGGATAAGTTCCGGCAGTATGCATTACTCAGCCCAACGCAGACTTAACCCTTTGTTACGTTTGGTTGCATTTTATAGATACCCTACATAACTATAGCATTCATGCATGATGAAATCAAATTTGTTCTGGCACCTCCGTAAGATCTTAAATCCAAGATCTATGTTACTTGGGTCCCTCCCATGTTGCTCTCTGATGTGTTTCCCGATCGCAGACCATCTTAGCTTTTAGGAAATTCAAAAGGACTTTACTATACTTGACATTATTCTGGTACAAGATTTTTGTCCACTAAAAACTGAAATTGCTCGATTTCCTATCGGATTTCATCTCAGTTTTTTTTTGCATAAAATAATTGTAAGGGGATTATCATCAGCAAATCCTCGTGTCGATATTGATGTCAACCATGCAATATGTATTTTTATTTATTTATTTTTTATAAACTTTTCATAATCATGACAAGATATCTAGAAAATCTCTCATCAGATCTTTTTACTAAGCTTCTCGTCTTTTCCCAGACCAGTCGTAATCTTCAGATGTAGAATATGACTAGTGGTTCCGCTTGAATTTTGAACATTCAGGAGGCCATTTCTACGGTCTTTAAGAGCGTAGTTCATGAAGAAATGTCGCCGATTTTGTTTTTTGCAATTATAAAACCGAACTTTTCCAACAATTACAGAGACACGAGTCAGTGCGAAATTGCGCGCGCACGTGCAACTCTTAAGATCGCTGTTTCTGCTTGAAGCCGATAAGTTTGTCCGAAATTTCGTCACAAACAACCCATTTGATATTTCACAATTCGCCGATTTAGTTTTATCGGAAAGGCCGAGAAATTTAGTCAAATTCTGCGAAATGCTAAATGAATTAACCTTCTTAAATTTGGTTATTATTGCTCTGATTAGGAGCCATTACAAGTTTTCCTATTCTGTGATCATTTATTTAGCGCTTTCTAGTAATTAGCTCCCAAGGTCGGGATGGTTAAACATAGAGTTTAAACTTTCTTATAGCTCGGAATAATTCTCATAGATTTAAAACTTTCCTATACAGAAAGTAACAGTAACAAACTTCTCTTTACATTACAGCGTGCCAGCGTTACCAGAATAAGTCAAGGTTTGCCAGCAACATAAATTACTCATTTTCGCAAAAATATATATTAATTTAATCCAATCAGAAAAGAGGCAATTTTAATATTTTAATTTTAATATTTTGATATAATTATTAAAACTCCGAGAAATACATGAATTGATTATTAATAGACATATTCATCTTAGCTTTTGCATCCCTCTTTCACCGCAGGCGTCGTGCAAAAGTGTAATTTACATATTTTATTTAGCAACTGCGGTTAAGCCCATGCTGAGAAAAATTTCTTATCTCATCTATATCTAACGTCAAAAATATGACTGATTAGACCCCAGTCCTCTAGGATATCACGCCATAAACATTTATCAGTTCGACTCAAATAGCACCCATTCTATTTTTTTTTTTTGTTTTTTTTTGCCGCAGTGATTATTTGTGACTCTTTGCGCGAACAAAAACAGTGTATCGCCTCTGAGGAAATACGTTTCCCCCCTGATTATGCAATAATTCGACTAATAATTCGTTAACGTCGACGTATTTGCATTTGAAATTGTTTATATAATCATAATGCCCTGCTTCCTACTTATTTGTCCTTTATTTAAATTTAAATCAATTTAGTGTTCTCAGTTATACCCGCTTTCTATTTTTCAAACTGTCATTAAATTAGGTGAAACCTTAATTTAATGAGTTATATTGTGTTCTAACCCGCGCAGTTGCAAAGATAGCAAAAAAAATTAAATAAAAAATAAAAAAAAAAAAATAAAAAAATAAAAATAGATAAAAAATTAAAAATTAAAAAATACTGAAACTTAAATAAACGTGCGTAAAGTTATGCAAAGACTTGATGACTCTATTGTAAATCAGTAAAACTTGTACAATGTACCATTTGGATAAACCAAAATAACTAAAATACGTTTTGGTTTATAAATTTCAAATACGTTACTACTCTGTGTTCATTACGCATACAGCTGTAATTATTCTACATCATTTAATTTGGGGAAAAAAATTACTTATACTGCGCTATAGAGTTCTTCTGTGTAGATGTGCTTCGTTAGCTTCAGTTTTTTTTCTTCTGCATTGCTTCCACATTTATTTATTTATATTTTCCAGGTTTTTTTCTATTTTTTAACTTAAGGTTGCAGGTATTTATTTTGTTTGTCTTTCGTTAAAATATTGAAAGCGCTGTTGCTGTTGGTGCTACCGTTACTATTGTGTTATTGATGTTGTTGACGAAATCACAAGCTGCGGTTTTCAAGAACATGACACAAGTAATAATTGTCAGGTGACAGTCAAAATTCAGTCATTAGTCTGTTTCCAGTTGTAAGCTATTAATCTCCTTTCTTGTTCGCTTTTTGTCTTTTTGAATAACAATTTTATAGTTTAGGAGGTAGGGCCAATATTTCAATTTGTTGAAAGTGTTTTGGCAGTTAGTCAATTGAAAATTGTCAGCGCCAATTTTCGTTGCCAATTGTTCGCATTGGTATATTGTTGTCTCAAGTTCTCTTCGGACACTTTATGTAAATTCTGTTGAGGCTGATGTTCTGCAATCATAATTCCATATGATAACATTCATGTTTCAGAACAATTAAATTCACGGCATTATAGTCAGTCCTAAAAGGACTACTGCACGACAAAATTTCTAAATGGTTTTGTTTGTAATTATTTTTATCAATTTGAACAAATTATATGTTCACACATATCATGGTAGTAATATTCTCAAGGAAATCGAGAAATCTACGAAGTGCTAACCACAATTAATTTGGTTTGTTATGTATGCATATCTGATGGTAGATTACTAATTATCCGTTTTATTTTTATTGTCCAGCACTCAGTTTTAGACAGTTCCATGTTGACTATATCGAACGATTTTCGTTCAATCTGGCTTGCGTATATCGGCAACAGCGCTACAAACGTTTCTACTTGGCAAGCAGATGTATTCAGATAGTGTAACATAAATGTATTTAATTTCATAAGAACGTCAGGATATTGTCCCATTTTACGGTATTTTTTATTACGTATTATACAAGCGAAAGCCCATGGGGCTAACGCTTTTAAACCTTGCCATATCGTCAGACGTTAACACAAAAGAGTCCATTTACACGTGCAAAAGACATTTCTCCTTTACAATATGAAGGCGAGAAGACAATTAGCACAGAGCCTGCTGCAAAGAGCTCAATTGTTGTTCTGATTCAATACATCTAATTAGAGTTCCTTTCTCGTCAAATAGGACGGATGAGAACAAATTATGGTATAACGCCATAAAATGACATTTGCTCTCTTTCCGAAAGCGCTTAACTTTCGCCGGACGACATTAAGCCTAGTTAACTTATATTTTACCATCAAGTGAAATAAAAAGAATTCGCATAAAATCTGACGGACTTCAGTGATTTTTTTAATTTGTGTACTCATATTTTGAATATAATTTAATTTCGCGCGTATATAGAAATGTAATTGGTGCGAGGAAATTGTCAGATTTGATTAAAACTACCATTCGTGATTTACCTTTCTTACTCAAATTGATCGTTCGCTGACGTTTGTTCAAGAGGATTTAGAGCTATTTGTGTGTAATATTACAGACTGCTTTGTGTCCACCTGTTCTAGCTATAGAGCTCCGTATGTATTTCGATAAGACTGAAGATCCCTTCTTCAGTCACCAATAAGTCATCTTGTAAATGCGTAAATAGGAAGTAGTATTCACCTCAATCCAAAATTATCAACATAGGGTATTAAACCTTGGCATTATTTTGACAGAGAAACATTCCCATGAATGGATTGCAATCTAACATTTGCATTTTATCTGTTTTGGTCTACTCGCGTAGACAGTCATTCCTGAGGTATAGACTGCTTTGCAAATATCTAAAGCGTTTTATCGCTATTTTGGTGGTTAGTCGAGTAATTTGGAGTGAGCGAGTGTCGAACAACCGCTACTGTTAGTTTTGACTGAAATATGAGCCCTTGATAAACTAAAACTGACTCACAACAAAGCCAACGTGTACGTCAGTGCCTACAATCACAAGTCCAACACGTATTTAGATTTCAGGCACTTCCGTCGCTCCACTAAACATTAAGTCACATTATAAGAAGCTTTGCCTTACCTTGAACACTGCAGAATGCAGAGAAAACTAGGACAGAAGCGAAGAAGACGCGAAATCCACGAGCGCTGAACCGCGACATGTTGCCATTTGTGTTTTTCAGAGTCGACTGCTTCGCCTTGCGCCGGTAACAAAAGCGCGGTAGGTTGTCGCATAAAATGAAACAAATTACCGAACTTGTCTCCGTAAAAGAAAACTCTGACGGGCATACACTGCTTTGTAAACTTAATGCTAATGGAATAAACAGCAATTTGAACAATAGCTCTCGGCTGATTATTCGCCTAATTGTCCAATCTTCTCAGGTTTTGGCTTCCACTTATTCTTACAGCGAAAACTGGAACCAAGTAAATTCACAGACAAGATAATTTTTGCATAACGTGTTAGATCCTGTTTGAGCTTCGTCTGTGGATTTTTCTAAAATGTCAATTTAAGCATTGAAATCATTATTTTCATTTTATAATTTAATAATTTATAGTCTCATCAATAACGGGTTTCAGTTTTGAAAAAACAATAGCGCAGAATTCATCTTTAAATTTGTAATGATGAAAACCCATATCCCTAAACGCCACATCCAATCAAACGCGTTCGCTTTTTGACATCTGCCCTTGTGGCGCTACCACAAAGTTTAAACAATGAGATTTTTAAAAGTCTGAGATTTTCAAAACACAGGAAGAGTTTCTCTTAATTTAGAAAACTATTAACACACTTCTTGGAAATAAGTGAATACACTTAGTCTCATTTGATTTACTTAAGGACGTTCGCGCGAAATTTTCCAGTCGATCACCGACTTCGTTTCAGAGATAAAGCGTGTGGAAAACTACCCTGATTTTGAAAAATTGGCGCACGTCATTCAACATGGTCTACAGGGGTTTGTAGTTAAAAATATCGAAGGTGAGTCAACGAAGGCAAACGATCTTAGTTATATTCTGTAGAAGTGGGTCTGTTGCATTTATAATTCCAAGTGTTACCAACGTTTTCACAAAACTTAACCCTTCAAGAGGCATTTGAAACCGTCGTACAGATAAACGAAGAGCTAAAAAGAATGGCATTCGTTGGTGCATTTTGCAAAAATTCAAACTTCTAATCGACAGATTTTTTCATTTTTTCGCTAAACGTAGAAAATCGGTAGAGAACTGATGATCCATCAAAAGAAAAATAGGGGTCACTGAACGTCCAAGATCGTTAAATCCAGGCAAAGTTATAGCAATGGCCATCTGCCCTATCATTGTTTATTTTGTTACTTAGGGCGCGCTCTCATGTATATCGTTGGGTGTGAATTTGCGTGCGCAGTAAGGATGCGCAGAAACAATCTGCGCAAACGTCCTTAAAATATTTCCATGTGGATCCTTACTGCGCATGCCCCTACTCATCGCGTTGACATTAAGGAACATTACAGTCTTTTCTTTTGTCGTCGAGCTTGTCAGAGGTCTTTTTTTTTTTTGTAAGCGTGGATATCCGCCCTTTTTCCCCTAATTTTAAGTAACGAAATTATTGTTATCGTATTTTTCTTGTAGAAATAGACCAATTTTCATATCTGACAAATTAGTAGCCACTGGAAACTTGCGCACATACCTAGCACTCGTGGAGGTACAGCCGGGACCTTTCAAAAACGCGGCATGCCTGTGCTACCTGTGCTAAAGTTCTGAAACGAATTAATCTCCTAAAAGCTATCAAAACCTATTCACCTCAATGCGCGAGACAGTCGTTTTACAAACCCCTAATCCAACCTATTGTTGATTATACATGCGTTATCTGGGGCGCGACATCGCAGTACAACCTAGATCGGATCCTTAGATTACAGAAATACGCGGCAAGAGTCATTCTTAATATCAAGCGTCCCCAGGATATCCCATCGTCTGAGCTGTTCTACCAATTAAACTGGATGACTATAAATCAACGCATTGAGTACTTTACGTCCATATTGATGTACACAACTATTAACTGAAATCTATCCCTAATTATCTACATAACAGGTCTGAGTATGTCAAAGACAAACACCAAATCGACACAAGATCAGCCGCAAATGGAAACCTGTTTATACCTAAGCTATCTAGCTTCTAAGACAGGACAAACATCTTTGCAGTACAGAGGAGTCCATGCTTGGAACGGTTTATCTGTGGACGCTAGAGACTATAGCCTAGAAAAGTTTAAACAATGTTTAGCTGGAACTGCTTGTAATTAATATATTCTTGTTTATATATATTTTTATTTTTTACCCTTGTAATTTTAAATTTTTAAGCTTCAGTTTTTAATTCCGTATAGTAAAGTGTAGTAATGTAGATAGAGGACCACCCTAATTAACTTAGTGTTAGCTTGGTGATATCCTCTGTAAATATTGTTATTATTATTATTATTATTATTATTATTTTCCTCATCATCATCATCTGCGGCTCCCGTCCACACTATGCCGTAGAAATTTGAAAACGCAGCTTTTTTCTACGGTTAGATCTACCGTTCACACTAATCTGTCACGAGAAAGGAGCTTTTCGTTAACGCTCTTCAAACCAGAGAAATTTGAAAACGCCGGCTCTTTGTTCTAGTGTGGACAGAGAAGAAAACGAGGTCACGATAATAATCCGATTTCCCTGCTTCCTGAAACACAAATCCAAAATGGACGGTGCTAGCGGCGTAGTGTGGAGGCAAATCCTTTGATCCGTTTTCAGAGTGAAAACGCCGTTTTTAAATTCCTCCGGTGTAGCCGCGGAGGGAAATCATTTGATGCGTTTTTAGGGTGAAAACACCGTTTTTCAATTCGTCCGGCGTAGTGTGGAGGGAAATTTCTCCGGCGAAGTGTGGACGGGGTCTGAATGTCTTAATCATCAGTGAAATCTACTATAGATTGTTCCTTTTAACTAAGGTAGTAATTGTGATGCAATATTTTAAGTTTTGCGTTTTTCTATTTATTTCCTACTGTACAGGTATGGCGGAGCGTATTTTCAATTGGGTGGTGGTGGCGAAGGAGGGGGGGAGTTTACAAGCGAGCGCAAGAGGCGCTAACTTGTAAGGCTCTGGAGATATTTGTAAAATTATTATTTTATGTATTTTTCGCTTGAAATTGGGTGGAGCTAAAGGCTCTCCCCCCCCCCCCGGCTCCGCCGTTCCTGCTGCAGTCAATCGAATTCCACACATTAGGTTTATTATTCCCACTTCTGACCAGCGATTCGCTGAAACAAATCAAAATAAGCTGACCATACAGAACAGGAAAAAACATACGTAAAGCAGGCGAAAAATGACGGGAAAATAACGAAACTTACAAGATTTGTGTTATGAGACTACGACCAATAAAACAAACTGACAACGACAAACTTTCCAAAAAAAAAAAAAAAAAAAAAACGAAAAACAAAGGATTCAAACACGAGCATACAATCATAACAAGACTCAATGGCTATATCTTCCGGCTCCCACGAAACGTTATCAGGGTGAACGGGTAACCCGTCTCTAAAGTTGACATCACAAGGAATTTGCCGATCATACTTCTTGCGATGCCACAAACGTGATGTTGGAAACAGTTCCTCTAGATCGTTAAACCAGAGAAAACTTTTATTATAGATAATTCCAATGTCAATCTTGTTTCAGTTGGATCACCTTATTTACCGCGATAGTGCATGTACGTGAATTCAATAAGTTTATTTATAACAAATGTTACCTTTCATAGTTTTTATTTCATGTATTTTTTCAAAAAAAAAAAAAAGAAAGAAATAATTATTGCGTTTATATGAAAACAATATACTTAGTTCGTATAGTGTGATCGTCCGGCTGAGTGTAGTTCTGTAAATCATCAACTGACAAACCACACATTGACTGGGACTCTGCTCAGTGCTTAACCTACAGTACAAACTATTTTCAACGACTGACTCTGGAAAGCTGGTACACTAACCTGGAACAAACGCCTCTTAACAGATGTCAACAACTACCGGCGCCTTACAAACGACTTATCCATGACGGAAACGAAACCGACAAACGGACTTTTAACAGACCGATTTAACAATACACGGACCAAAAACCGACCTATTTGACTAACAATAAACGGATCGAAACCCACCAATGACTGATGACAAACTTTACACGAGTCTTTCAGCCAATACCATCATGGCTATACTGACCAATCACGTTCAACGGACCAGACTTATAACATCATCGACTGACAAACACTATTCACTAGACTCTGAAGATGACTTCCGCTCAGGTCGTCGAAACGTCAGTCACCAACAACAGTTCTTTTCAGAACTACACTCACCCGGACGATCACACTATACGAACTACTGATACTCCTGGGTTCAAACCATTTGCTATAAAACAATATACTAGCAGATGAGTTCTGAAGCCACAATGCTTGGGTGATTGGGCCACCCCGATTACATTGCAAGTTATACTGATCTCATTTTTTTCATTCCTGTGCCATCCTCGGGTTAAGAAAAAAAAAAAAAAAAACCATTAAAGTACTCAGTTGACTGCCGCTGACCCGTTTTATCTGCCTTTTTTGATATTTGATATCATAAGATAAGTTGGTTTTAGTATTCTCCTATGCAACCATATTGGTCACACAGATAGAGATTGGTTCTAAATACAAACACCTGATGCAAAGGAACAAGACAGGGGGTGCCGGGGAGACAACATATATTCTCGGGGTCAAGAAAAGCAACCAAGTGTGGACACACGTGTTTAGTATACGTGCGTATAGCTAATTTTCAAAATTAGGGAATATAACCTTAGGGCCGTCCACACTAAGCCAGAAGAATCTGGAAACGAAGGTTTCACTTTGAAAACGCATCAAATGTTTTCCGACCACACTACGCGAGAGGAATTTAAAAACGCAATAATCACCGGTCATTTTGGATTTGTGTTTGAATAAGAGAACGCCAGGGAAATTACATGATTGTCCACATCAAAACGAAAATCCGGCATTTTCAAATTCCTCCGGTTTGAAAAGCGTTTTCGAAAAGCTCCGTTTTCGTGACGGATTAGTGTGAACGGTAGGCCTAACCGTAGAAATAAAGCTGTGTTTTCAAATTGCTTCGGCGTAATGTAGAATGGCCTTAGGGAGCTGTATGCTTGGGAAACATAATATAACCAGGGAGAAATAGCAAGCACACCACAGCTTATAAAAGCAAGTTCTGCTGTAATGATTAATCGTAACGTCTAGAAACTATACACGAAAGCGAAAGCGATATGGCTGATTATAAGTGGGTCAGGCTTTTTGTATCCATAAGGAAGCTCTCAGAATGCCCATTGCAACACATCTGTAGACCTCTAAAACGAAGCTGTGGGTAAAAGCGTCATATCTAATTATCAAAATTCCTTTTGCCTTATCGTTATTCCTGCCTCTTCGGCACTTCCACAAACATAGAAATAAACAAAACTGTAAAATAAAAAAAACAATAACGAAAAAACTGTACTGTGTTAAGCTTTCTTTACGTTGACAACTGCAACCACATTCTCCTTTTTGTAATCTTCGGGCGATCTCACAAACTCTGCTTCCAAACGGCGGTAAAATTCATTGAGAGTGGCGTTTTTGTTTTCTGAAGTCCTCTCGTTGGAAATACCCGTCACAAAATACGTGTCACAAACAAAGAATCAGAGACGTATCGTCTGTTTCTGCAGCGTGATCACTTTCTTGGGTATTGCCAACCTTCCATTGAATAATCTTCAGAAGTCGTACATGTGCACTTCTAGAAATAACTCCGAACATAATTTTTTTTTTTTTCGGTTCTCGACCTGGATTGGGCGATTTGTAGTTTGTAGTATCTTTGCTAATTAAACTTGCACGTTCGTATAGATCTAAAAAGTGTGACCCTAATTGTTGGAGACTAGACAAAATCTGCAGCAATGTATTTTGGGTTCAACAGCCAGTCAAAAATGAAGGACTGACAAACTAACAGAGGTGATACAGTTTGATATGAGTAATTCCCAAAGCAGCAAAAAGATGAAAAGAATACCCTCGTGAAAAAAAAAAGGAGTCAGACGCTTGAGAAGATTTCACGTAAAAAAGGCTTGGAGGTGAATTTTGAACATGTGACGATAATTGTTCCGGGCAGCCAATTCTCAATTTAGTTTTCGCTAATATTTACCTCCAAACATACTATGCACTTTTACTTTGATATATATTAAGTTGTTGTTGTTGTTATTGTTGTTGTTGTTGTTGTTGTAAGATACTGCTAAACCTAACTTGTAACAGGCTGAGCTGTTTTCTCTACCAGATTCGAAAACAAAATATATGTATACACAAAACTCAATCATACCTGTCAAGAAGCTAGAGTTGCTCCACATGCGAGTTTCTTCAGCCATTGATTTGGCCGCCATCTTTGCGTCTCCAGTTTCCTGGCGTTTTTTTGCATGTGGGCAAGCAAACGTTTTAATCTCCAGTGAAGCGAGCTTCAGGCCTGCCCTTCTCACAGGACTTTCTTGCGACATAAACGGCATCTGTATCTCTTTGCGTGTGCGTGAATATGCAGCTATGGTTGTTTTATTTACTTCATCCCGTAAATGGGATAATAGAATTTGTTATTTACTCTCTGACTGACCAACTAACTGACGATTTGGACGGGCCAGGGTTTAACTAGTGGTCCACTTATACCCGCGAACTGATCAAAATTAAAAATTTCAACTAAAAAATAACTATGCGTTTTTTGATTCATGGCTGAGATCTGAACTCTGCTGACTTAACTTAGGTAAGGTAAAGTCTGCGTGCAAGCCTAGTGGCCCATCAGGCCGGAGCTTATCCCGGTTTCTGTAGCATGAAGCGACTACTCCCCCCTGGATTGGATGCTAGTCCATCGCAGGGTTACCCCCAGCATTAAGTTCGCCGGTACCCATTTATACACCTGGGTGGAGAGAGGCACTGTGAGAGTAAAGTGTCTTGCCCAAGAGCACAACACAATGTCCCCGACCAGGGCTAGAACCGAGACCGCTCGATCCGGAGACGAGCGCACTAACTATGAGGCCACCGCGTTGAGAACTTAGTGCTGAGAAATTGCGCTAAATATTAACTGATGATTTATGCTCAAAATCCATCCAACTACACGCGTATATTGTTCACTTTTTGCCTTCTCTTACCAGAGTAATCACGCCATCTTTTGCCATGTTTTTCCACACCTCATATAATACTTGGTAAAATGGAACTTTGCAGTTCTTTGTGTTTCCAGTTCTATGTCCATCGTCATCCACAGCAAGCGTAACTAAGGCCAAGGTCCCTCCTAAAAAATATATATTTAAACATTACAGTACTTAAGTTATAGGCAACAAACTAACTATAAAAAAGCTACAACTGAACTGAATGTAATCAGTAAAAACTGCAAAAGCATCAAATGTGAGCTCAAAAGGTTTTCATTCAAACGAACAACAGAGAAACAATAATATTTAAGTGAACCAAAATTCAAAGTTGCTTTAATGGTAATATAGTTTTTGTTGCTATGTTTTTAGATACCAAAAATCTAAATTTGCACTAAGAAATAATGGCATCTCAAGTGTAAAGTGTGCTCAAGGCCAACGGTGACTTATACATACAGCTGGAGCTTATCCCGGTATCTTTAGCTAGAAGTACTTTTACTGCTTCCTGGATGGGATGCTAATCCATCGCAGCAATCCCATCCCATCGCTAAATTCACCGGTACCTATTTGTTCAGCTGGGTAGAAAGAGGTATTGTAAGAGTAAGGGATCTTGCCCAAGATCACTGCTCAACGCAAAGGCCCTAGACAGGGCTCGAACCTGTACTGCTCGATCCGGAGTCCAACGCACTAATCATTATGCTTCCGCTCCTCCAAACTTCAACGTACCTGGAGATAACTCCTTAGCTCGCGTAAGAAGGAACGTTTCCCAGTCAGCTGCAGCCTGTTTACTAAAAAGTTCCCTTTCGTCGGGATTTTGAGACTGATGATGAAACAAACCGCCAGCTAAGCTACATGGCACCTTGCTTAACCAGTGAATAGCAAAACAGCACAGGCCCAGGTGTATGGAGCCACTTGGAAAGCACTGCTTGAAGAACTGGGTTCCGCATGCTGCCACGTAAACGTTGGGAAATGCCGTAAAATAGCTCGGAGGTCCTGGTATCAAACCTTGCAGGAAAAACGGACAAAAAAAAAACATAAATCGGGGGACAGAGATTTTAAGCAATGGTTTTACTTTACTAGTGTCCGTCATATATAGAATTTACCGTTTCAGTGCCAGATTAATGCTAAAAGACGCATAGTATCCAAGAAACTCTCTGGTTGGAGTACACCTGTCACATTCATTTGTCAGGTATTTTTTGACAACAAAGTAAGCAAACAGAATTGGTGGTGGCGGAGAATAAAGAAAAATACATTTCGTAACGCAAAAGTTTTCAAATTAAACAGGTTAAACAAACTTTTAAGCCTGTTTGGTTATTTGTCTGTGGGCTATGTATACCTCGAAGTAAGGAAAATAGAGATGCGAAGTCATTGGTTGGTTGGTCCTCGTAGAAAATGAAAATTTCAAGCTCACTGCCGTGTAAATTTCTCAACTCCTCCACGCATGAGTAAATGAGCGCCATTGAGGTCCCTCCATCGGCAGGACCATAGTCAGCTATTGTAAATACAGAGCGTGGAGTCACTTGAAAAGATCTCACACACTCAAGCGCGATAGGAGCCAGCTCCTTCATAGAATCCAAAGTATCAAGAACTTTAGAAGACCACGATCCTACTCCATGCTCGCCGTATGGTAAGTACCAGTAAGGAATCTGCAAGACAGTCAGGCAGTGAATTTTCGTACTGGTCATTATATTATTTCGAATGATCTTCTGACTTTTCCTTTGATATTTATTTGGTCTATATATGAAGAATTGTATTCCATTCTATTTTTATCGATTCCATTTTCTTCCAGTCTCTTCCATTCTCCTCCATTCTCTTCCATTCCATTCCATACTCTTCCATTGTCTTCGATTTTGTTCAATATCCTTCCATTCCATGCCATTCTCTCCCCTTCTCTTACGTTCCCTTCCATTCACTTCCATTCCCTCCACTCTCTTCCACCCTCTTCCACTCTCTTCCATTCTCTTCCGCTCTTTTCCATTCTCTTCCATTCCTCTTCCACTCTCTTCCACTCCTTTCTATTCTCTTCCGCTCTCTTCCATCTCAAACTGTCAACTTTTTAACCAATTAGATTTTATGGACTTTGCTTAAGTAGCCAATCAAAAAGCGAGAAAAGCTATTGACAATGCTCGCGTCATTTTGAATAAAATTAACTTATCTTTGCTTACGCCAAGTTTATAGCGTCTTTTCCCCTCATTTATTCCCGGCATTTGACCATTTTGGGGTCTTGTTATTGTAAAAAACAAATTGACGTCAGTTTTTTGTGCGTCTGTCCTCTTATTGATGATAAATTTCGTCATAACATTGTCAAAGTTTACTACGGAACCACTCTCCTGCTGCTTGTGGTTCCACAGCCACTTTGACAACGTTATGACGCAATTTATTATTAATAAGAGGATAGACGCATTAAAAACTGACGTCAATTTGTTAAACCTTCTACTCTTTTTCATTCGATTTGTTTCTAATCCATTCTTTTTCATTCTCTGCTATCGTCTTCCGTTCTCTTCCATTCTCTTCCATTCTTTTCCATTGTCTTTCATTCTGTGCCTTTCTATTCTATTCTATTCTATTCCATCCCACTCTATTCTATACCACTCATTCTAGTCCTCTACTCTTTTTCATTCGATTTGTTTCTATTCCATTCCGTTGCTGGTTTTCACTGTCATGCTATCAAAAATAAGCATCAAAACTGTTCAATAAATGAAATATGGAACATGATAGAGGAGTGATATATGAATAGCCTCGGCAAGATTTAGGTACGTCCCGTTTTTCATTTGTGCGTTAATCGGAGAAATATTTCACCCAAATTTACAGAACTTTGTACACAGACGCCTTGTTGGTGCCCATTCAGATGGGCCCCAACAGTAACAGAGAAATTGGTCATTGAGTTTTGCTATTGAAACGAAACAAACCTTAAGCGATAACTCATCTTTTGAACTACGCGACAGCCTTTTCAGGCCGCCATTTCAATGTCACACAACACAAAAGCTTGTAATTTCAAACGTGCTCTATATTGCAAAACGAAGAACCCTGTCGAGCTAAAACGTTGTTAAACGTAAAGTTCTAATTCGTAGAGGGTCTTATATCTGATGAAACTAAAAACTCAGAAGGATAGGTAATCGTTAATTTTGGAATATGACTGGGTTGGAATGAATGTCCTAGGTTAGGGATGAATGTCGGCAATTCTTTTCTATTACATGCGTGTATATTATATTCTACGTAGACGCTCGCGTTTTTGTTCATTAGTTTCCTAACGTCCTACTTGCTTTTTGTAATTCAGTTCTTGAACACGTGTTGTCAAAAATCAATTCCACGAATTTTTAAATAATTTCTCTTTGTATGTTTCATTGTTTTTCTTCGTTACTCGTTTTCCCGTTAGATACGTTATTTGTGTGTTGCTTGTATGTTACTCTAGACTTTTCGGAAAGGTCCTCCACCTTGTTTATTCATGATCACAGAACTGTCAAACACAAGATACTTAGCGCAACGTAACGTGACTCTTGAGGACCCCTTGAGGTCCCCTTGAGGTTGAATTCAACATGGGGTCGATTGTGAAATTATGAAAGATCAGGTCTCGATTCCCGTGGCATTTCAGGGTCGGTCTTACGTGGGAGACGATTGTTCAGAACAACAGTTGCTGGACATTTTAGATATCAAAGTTGAACTGTTGCTTGGAAGTCTGGATAGTAGAGTAGTATCGATACATCGCTAATGTTATCTAAGACACCAGCTGCAACTTGAACCTCTTGCAAGTCACGCCACTCCTTATTTATGCGGCGAATAGCAAATGAAAACCCTTTAAGCGAGACAGATCGACCTCTCTCGCTCGGCCGCTACGCGACCTGAGACCTCGCAGCTCGCCTTTGCTCAGTACCCTGAAACTCGTGAGGTCGATTTGTGGCAAGTCTAGTGTTACTTGTGCGTGAGTTAAGTAGCCCACTCAATATGCAATTTATATTGGTATGGAGGCTAGACTCATACGATATTTGTTGTTTTTCTTTCCCCTTCCCCCTGTTACTTACAACGTTCAAGGAATTCTCGCAAGGCTCAGCTACGATTGTATGATTAGTTTCCGCCGAGGAACTTGAATTAAATTGCTCTAGATTCATGCTGAAATATTTGTTTTCCTCGCCCCCGCACTCCTCTTCGCCTGCGTTTTGACATACAACGTTCAAGGAATTCTCGCAAAGCATCACAAGGCTCAGCTTCAATAAAACAAAACTTGCCTACCGTAGTCTCTGCAATGTTGTGCTTTTCATCTCCCTGTTCCATGTTGAAAGATCAGTCAGAAGCCATTGATTTGGATACCATCTTTACGTCTCCGGTTTGCTGGCGTATTTTTGCGTGTAGGGTCGAGAGGAAACGATTTAATCTCCAGCGAAACGCAGTCCACAGTATTCTACGTTTGGAAAACCAGACGTCTTTACTAAATTTAAGTATTGTGCAAAGATATTACGTGCCTCGCAGGACCTCGCAGAATGAACAACTGGAGCAGTGCGTCACACTATTGAATATTCGTGGCTGTTGCAGTATGATATTTGCATAATCGCATTTGAAGTACGTTTTGTCGTTGCGTCACACACCACTCACGCGTGTTTCAGGTTGAATTCACACGCCCGTAACACGTTTTAGCATAATTAGCGAGTAAACCTGACATTAGATAGCCACAGTTTCAGACCAACGATGAAAAAAAATGATAATACAACGGAGACTAATTAATTTTTTAATTAGAGTGATTCGACATTTTCCATTTTATCATTTATCATATTCAGCCACTTCCAGTCTACAGGGTTTTTTTTATTTCATTTCTTACACCAAACACTAGGGAATATATAAATCCGTAGCTCAGTGGGTAGAGCGATTCGTATTTGCTTGCTTAAAGGAGAAGGTCACTCCAAAAGGCTTACTTTTTTGCCTTCGCCTGTAGCAAGTAAACATTCACCTTTTTTACTAACCGAAGTTTCGGCCTCTGAGGTGCCCGCTATCCTTATGAAATTCGTCTCGAAAGAAGCGATCCGGAGGCTGCCATTTTGAGCTTTCCTTGGCAGCCAGGCCACGTCATTCCGTCAGACTCGAAATTGGCGGCAAGGAGAAAAACCTGCAACTGACTTTGCGTCCTTCACAAGGCCAGCAAAATGTATTTTTAACAAACGATTATCCACTTCACTATCTTCACTGCTATCATTTTTGGAGTTTGGAGCATGTTTGGCTCAAAATAACACGGCTCAAGAGCATCCATAACCCAGAGTGGTAGTTAAAAGGCTTGTCGGGAGCCATTTGGACAAAATATCTCAGACGGAATGACCTCACGAAAACGCCGCCTGGCTGCTGAGTACTGTTCAAAATGGCGGCAACGATGTCGAATTTTGGGCTTCTTTGGAGCCGAATTTCATATGGAAAATCTACACTTTAGTGAGTGGCTAAACTTAGTACGAGGTTTTTATTAGCGTTAACAAAAAATATACGTTTCTTGGAGTGACCTTCTCCTTTAAATGCAATTGGCTTTCAAAATTCCCGCGTGGGCTGCCGGTCTGGTAGGATATTCCTGCCTATCTGTCCGAAGCCATAGAGCGAGTGCAAAAAAGGGCACTTAACATAATTTACCCCAAAGCAGAGTCATACGCTCATGCATTACTATTAGGTAAACTAGTTAGGTTAGATGATAGAAGAGTACACTTGTGTTATAAATATATGGCGAAAATGAAGTCCCCCACCAACCCTTTGCATCATCTGCTCCCCAGTCCACTCCTGGACGTGCCTAACTATCCCTTAAGGCAGAAAACACAAAAGTATTATCTTTTCCGGAACATTCAGGCCTGCAGGACAAAGAGAGTAGAGGACTTTTTTACATTTAAATATTTTATGTGACTCAATTGATAGTATCACTGTTATACTTGTAAACATGCAGGCCTGCACGACAAAGAGAGTAGAGGACTTTTTTACATTTAAATATTTTATGTGACTCAATTGATAGTACCACTGTTATATTTGTAAATTACTGTACTTTAGATAATTTAAGATTGTAAAATGTACTCGTTGATTCAGTTGTTTTACTGCAAGAGAGTTTTAATAAACTACTTTACTATTACTGACTTTGTCATCCAATCAGAAGTAAGACCAAACTGACTAATTGTGACTCACCCGCACATTTTCTCCCGCGCTTCGAGTTTTGATTAATTCACTGGACTGTCTGCATGTGTTCTTTTGTGATTGGCTAGAGTGATTACTTTGGTCTTGATTTTGCGACAACCGCTCTAGAGTGGTTTATTGAGTATATCTAAGGTAAATATTGTGGCCAATCAAAAAGGAGAGAGATAAGTCAACGAACCAATCAAAACACAAGACAATAATAAGTATAGCCGCCGCGAGAAGCCTACCGGTTGACAGGTTTTATCTCTGAGTCGATAAAAAAATGGCGCGAATCAAACACGAGCGAAGTTATGCCGTACTACAGGAATCGCGAATTACTTTCGGCAGTCACGTGAAAGGTGCTCTATTAGGAGCCATAATATAACGAAGGAGGAATAGCTGAAAAGGAAGAGCTGCAGTGATGATGGCAAGGTGGCTCAAGCAGAAAGACTCTGTCTCAGCCTAAACCGTTTATAATCTCTCTTTTCTTATGCTTATTAAAAGAGTCGTTGTGTCTGAATAACTTAGGGCGCTGGATTTCAAATCTGAGGATCCCTGATCCAAATCCTCTGTCCTATCACTATATAGTCTTGCCCTCGATAGTCCCAGTTCAAAAACTCGACCATATTTTGAAAATAGTCAACGGCCAAGCCTAACAGCAGCAGGTTGGTTTGAGAGGTTTATGTTCTTTTGGAAGCATTTCTTTGTTTATTTCGTGTCATCGATAAGCACAACCGGTGCTAAATCCTCCGACGCAACAAAGCTGTAGTTCTTTAGGCTTTTTTCACGTTGACAACCGTAACCACCAGCTCCAGTTTGTAATCCTCGGGCGATTTCGGAAACTCTACTTCCAAATTCATTGAGAGTGGCATTTTTGTCTTCTCAACACCTCTCGTTGGAAAGACTGGAATGTTGAAAACCAAAAATTGAGAGATTTATTGTTTGTTGAGGCAATGTGATCACTGCCTCTGCTTGGGTATACGACCAACCATCCGTTGAATAGTCTTAAGAAGTCGTACGTACATGTACTCTTCTAGAAATAATCACGCCAAAAAAAAAAACAACAAAAAAAAAGCATCGATTCTCGAACCAAATAACGGTTTAGAAAGAGGCTGACATGGATTGGTGGGACCCAATTGGTAAATCGGTTTAGATCCAGGAGGTGTTAAGCGAATTGTTGGAAACAACACAAAATCTCATAAAAATTGAAACAATCTTTGGATTGACCAGCCAATCAAAATTGAAAGATAGCCAAACTAACAGAGGTGATACAATTTGATCGATGGCGCGTGCACCTTTATTTTGATTGGCTGAATGCTGGAACCAAATTTGGATTTTCTGGAACCGATTTGGATTTGGCAGTAAAAAGTTCCATGTTCTTTAAAGGAACCTTTCTGTGAAGTTTCTTCAAAGTAGCAGTGGCTCATACCGCCGGAATCTATCTCGTTTTATGTGTAGATGCAAGCTTTGGCGAGTTGCATGCCGTAATATTGCCCAAACAATTCACAAGGAAAAATTTTTATGTTCCTAGATAGAGCGAAACACGGTGATACATGTAAAAGAATCTCGCCCACGAAAACGATTCAAGGACATCAGTCAGTGCTAAAATCGGAATCCAACGAGTCTGTGTAAACCATCACAACCGACCTCTAACTAACAACATGCACAGAAAGTGCTTCGGTTCTTGACATTTGCCGTTGAACCGCATACAAGGAACCTTGAAACAAAGATAGGATTGTAGTTTAACTTTGCCTTGTTATCAGTTTCATTCGAGGCGAACAAGAGGTTGCATCAGTCTTTTCATCGGCATAAAACAATCCTTAGTCAACTCACCCTTCGTTATGGTCCGTAATTGAACGGGAAATTGAAACACAAACAATGCAGGTAATATTTTTGTCAGCAGACTTTTTTTTAGCCATGACAAACCAAAGTACTAGAGAACGAAATCGTTAACAACCGTTGTATTTTAATGAGCTTCTCGACTCAGAGAAAAGAAAAGAATTTAGAGAAAACCCTGTTGCTGAATAGCAAATTATATTGGGATTTCCAAGTCACGGTAAAACTAGTAAAATATAACACAAAATGAAACAAAAGGTATTAACGAGAACAAGACTCGCTGGTTACGCAAACAATGGCTTCAATGTATGTTCTTTTAAGGACTAGGAACAGCCTGTACAATTTTGTCAACGTGTTTTTAACTGCAATATTTCCTTAATTTGCCGGACAAAGTGTAATCAACTAATCAAAGCCCAAAACACACCAACATTGGGACGTATTTTACACCAATTATATTGCCTTGGATAGGAGTTTAAATTTTACACAAAAGGTGCAAACAAAGAATTGATCTCTTCAGCGTCGTTATGACTGTTTTTGCGCTTTGAAATACACCGAGAGCAGTTTGCCGACACGTTTCCTTGTCAACACAACGCATACGTCAGGAATCGTTTGGTAACTAAGATTCCAATTTGATCTCGGAACAGTGGACGAACAGCCATTCCATAGATGTACCACTGCCAATTCTCATTAACTTTTTCCTATTTATTATTTGTGAGGAAAAATTGCAAATGCAGTGAGAACAAACGAAGAAAAGTTCGACGACTTTGTCCCTGCCAAAATGACTTAAAATCCAGTTTGAATTTCAATGTAGCAATTTTTAAGGGCGCGCTGTCCCTGATTACTCGAATTAGCGACCACTGTTTTGTTTCTACGTAATTGTGTTACGCAAAGCGAACGTGACCGTGCCGCTTTATTTGCGAAAACCCTTAGCTCTCTGGCACTGAAATATTAGTTTCATTTTGCCTGTTATGTAACAAATACAACTCGTGAATTTGTTTTATTGTAATCCTTTTAATATACATCCGCTTACCTTTCATGGACGACCATTTTACTAATTACTTGTTTTAATCAGTATGGATATTCACGGTTGCAGCGAGATTTCAAGAGCCCATAGTTTATTCAAGTGTGTCTGCTAGAAGCCGTTAGTCTTTGAAGGAAAAGTTATTTTCAAACAAGTCAGCTCCTCGGAGAAACTGATTTAAAAGAAATTACCTACTTTTGAAAACGCTTAAGTGTACCTTTTCACGAGAAAAAGATTGTTTTTGCCAAGTCCTTTACACGTGGCTCTTTGTTGCCATCTTTGTTTGAAATTGAATGGCTTTAAATAGGTCAATTTTGATAAATTAAAATTCTTACGTGGCGCCGAGGATTAGGGGAATAAAACAATGGAAATTGTCTAATTGCGCCTCAATATCAATGCGATTTCTCAGCTACTTTTTGGACCTCATAGCCTCGGCGCCACGTTAGAATCTTAACGCACCTCAATTGGCCTATCAGAATCTACGCAAAAAAAAATGCATTAAATACTCCTTTGTGTGTCTCCTTATGAGAAAAATTCTGTGGGATGGTGATTTAAAACATAAAACCTAAGATCTTAGACGGGATAATAAGTCCCGCTCTCTTGTCGGTCACTTTGAAATTCTTAATATTGTGCTTTGTTTATTTGATCATTGGCAATTATCGGTCGTAAACATTAATCCCTCCGTAATTTGCAGCCATCATGGACCAGTTGTTTTGCAGGATCTGGACGAGTTGGTTTAAATTAGAGGTCAATGCCACAAGAAGCTCTATTTAATGTGAAATGGCCTGTTCTAAAAGACACTCGTTAACGTGTATTGTATTTAACACTGCTTGGGATATAACAAGACTAGCGATTTTTAATATTAACAAAGCTTTGACGCCAAAACATAAAATGATTATTAAAAATGTAACATTTACTAGTGGCGATTTCAATTTTTTCCAAAATGATTTTTTGTTACCTTTACCAGTGATAAGCATATTTTTGAAAGAGGCCCAGATTAGAACATGGTGCTTTTCAATTAGCACTTTTTGTCATCCTTCTTTTCGGGTTTGTTCGTTGCCCTGGAAAAAACGACAGACTTGTTAATTGAAAAAAAAAAGGCTTGAAAATGAAAATGATTTAGAGAAGTGAGTATAACTAATTTACCATTGTCTCTTTTATTATTTCTAATTTTTAAGACTTCGACAACAAGAAAACACTATATTTCAATAGAAGGAAGTAATGTCCCCGGTTTTAGAACAAAGCACACTGAGTCACTTTGGCGCCTAGAAATTCCGGTTTTTTTCAGATTTTTAGTGTTTTCTTTGTTTTTTTCTGTTTTGAAGATACTCTTTTTTAGTTCATTGGTACGTTAAATTACGACTCTGCATGATGGAAACGGGCTGTCATTATGAGCAGCTAAATCTCCTGGCGCCAGGAGGAACTCACTTTTTTGCCTTTTTTGTGTTATGTTAAATGTGCAAGTAACCAACAATTAAAGCAAAGCATTAGTTTTAAGGTCATCCTATTATTATGCTGGGAAAATGTAAGTTATCTTTTAGTCATGTTTTCGAAGATTTTAATTGAAATAATAACAGATTGTTACGAGAACGTTTAAGCAACCGCCCATAAAAAACTCCTTCAACGTCAAAAATAACATAAGGGTGTCTTCTCCAAATGTTTACTATTTCATTTAGTTTCTTTTCATCCAAAATATTAAAAACGTCGTATGAAAATTACGGTGAATAAACAGATAACTTAAATATATTTTCTAATTTTGTGGAGTTGTTCTTTATGTCTAATAAGGAAATTAAAGCATAGAAGTTGAGGATTCAAGGCTTGTAATGACATTAAATCTAAAGGAGCTCAAATAAAAGCCTTCAAAATTCCAAGAATTAAACTTTTAAATAAATATTTTTTTCTTTTCTCATATGGATTATACCCAGTATCGAAACGTGTGAAGTGGTACTTGAGTTGCTATGCGCAAAAACACGACAAACATAAGTACCAGGTAGTGAAAATGCACGAAGAAGTCATATTTCACGTAATCTTAAGCTTAAGAGAAAATAACATATTCAACCAAAAATAAAACAGAATGTCTTGCCTTTCTCTCGATATTGCCGTTTGCAAAAAAGCCCCGGTCGCTGCTGGTCCCGTGAAAGATTCGTGAAGACACGCTGTCGCATCGACATTTAATTTAAAGGCCGGCACTTGGGGGTAACATCAGTTCTTAGCAGACCTACGGGTTTTCGCAAAGTTCCTCGTGTATAAGTGCAAAAGAAATAGGAAAACAATAGTTCTAGGCTAAGTAGTAGCAGTGAGTTGTCTTATCTTGCGGGCAAACTGGCAGGCTAACGTATGTTTGCTTGTGGTGAGGTGCAACGTTACGTAATAACACCCATTTTTTTTTTGGCCCGATTTTCACTGACTCTACCAGAGCCCATGAAACTGTATATAATTTGTAGGAGGGTATGTTAAATGATATCATGCACTGATTTAAATAGACAGTAAAAATAAACGAAACGGAACCTTTTTTAGTACCAGGAAAAAGAAAAAGATTAAACTAGAGCTTAAACTATGAAATTCATTTAATATGGTAATCAGTTAACTGAATTCCAGTCATTTCTTTGAAGTTTCCGCTCGAATGTTATTTTAGACAAATACACCATTTCCAATTAGGGAGAGATAAATAAAAGATTCTGCAATCATCAAAATTAAGAAAACGAATTAAATAAAGGCTACTTTTTGGATCAATAACTGATACGACATTTTGACAAAATAAATTTTCAAGTGTTTTTTTTTGTTGTTGTTGTCAATGACTATTTTGCATCTTTTTGGGTCTTCTTGTTTTGTATCGAAGTTGTTTGCAAAAATTGAGAAATGAGTTAACCCAACCGCTGTCATAATCTTCATTTATTTGTGGTTTTTAGATGCTAATCCCGACGGAAGAGCAACAGAGTACGAGATATCTGAAAAAACAAGCGACAGAACTTGGATATCGACGATAACTTTCACAGTTCTTTTTCTATATTTATACCTGAGTAATCTTAATTCAATTACTCCAAAGAGAAGACTCAAAAGGGTGCGTGTTTGGGAATCTAAAGGTTTACTGGTCGCGGTTTTTAAGAGTCTTCGATAATTGCCATGAATTATCCTAAGACGGCCTTTTTTCGTTGTCAGCCCCGCACTCTGTCTGGCTGAAGCACGGGTTAACCCCTTGTGGGCGGCTTTTTCTCTTTCAAGAGCGAGCCAAATCGTCCCCCATTGTCCACGACGGTCAGATAAACACATTGTGTTAAAATTACCATAAACAAAAACCAACGGAGATCCGTATAAGTGGTCTATTGTGGATTAGGAATTATAATTTACCGCCTAAGAGAAGAAGCCGCCATTATTTAGGAAAAGAGAATCTGCGTTATTGCCTCCAGGCGGTGTACTTTGCTTAACAGCTTTTCTCGCCCCTTATATTAAACGACTGGTGGGTGATTGTTTCCCAAACAGATTGCCCCTACGAACGGTGTCGAGAAGCGACTCGCAAAACTATTGACATTTATAAATGAGTGAAAATTAGAGCAACGTATGTTAAACACCATCACTTGAATAAGGGTCACAAACCTTTACTTAGTTATGGTACTCGACCATCACATAAGGCATTTTAGAAATTGACACTTGCCTATCATGACGGAAAACCAGCTTAATGCTGACTAACTTGGTCAGTGAATGGCATCCAGTTACCAAAATAGCGTTAGAATGTCAGGTTTAATAATATAAGTACTTCGAACATTGCCTTTAATTAAGGTTATTGCAGGGGCCGGTAATAAATTATGGATCTGCCAGGCAGACCACAAAGAATAACAATAGCATTAAACGTGTTTCACCAACAAAACAGGCTAAACACGGAAAGATAAACTTGTCCTTGTCTGTCTCATTGGCCAATTAACTGATTTTACTTAAGAGATCTGACCTCGAGGTTAAACTTCTTTAGGGCAATGTCATTTTCGTTTTCTTATCATTTCACACCCCGTACGGTATGTTTAACTTTGAGAGCGGTCCAATGATTATTAATATGCTCTAAGCAAAGAAGAGTTTATTGAGCGGCTCCGTGATTGGTCGGCCTCTTTACACTGAGTCAAGCTCGTTCGGCCTCTGTTTATTGCTAAATTTCCTTGCTTGTGCATTTCAATTACTTGTCGTGGTGCGTGCGCGCTGATTGGTCCGCGAGCATGGATTTAAATATCTATGGTTAATTACTTTTCTCACATATCAGAACGAGGTGTGACTTTTATTCATTGACGGCTAATTAGGAAGCTGCTTGGATCGACGGAGCAATAATTTCATTTCGGTTCGATCATCTGTTCTTGTGCTAGTTTATTAGTACCTCGCGCTGTGTGAAGGTCTGGTCGTTGTGAGCAAAAGCACATCGAGTCAACACACGCTATGCACTCAGAGGAGAAAAAACAACCCACTTCATTTTCCGTGAACCACATTCTACAAGCCGCTGAGAACACAATGTCTAGTGAAAGGCCAAGAGAGACAGAGAACGCAAATACTGATGACTCCAGCGAGTACAGCAATGTCAAGATCACCCTTGACGAGGCCGACTTATGGCGGCGCTTCAAGTCGCTGACCAACGAGATGATCGTCACCAAGAATGGAAGGTAACTAACTCATCCTGAAAGTTTTAAAAGTTATTTTGAGCCAAATTAAATAATTGTGGTGTCTCATTCTCAGGCGGATGTTTCCAGTTCTTAAAATAAACGTCACCGGTCTGGAGCCTAAGGCTATGTACTCCTTCCTGCTTGATTTCGTGTCCGTCGAGAGCCACCGTTGGAAGTACGTGAATGGAGAGTGGGTTTCTGGTGGGAAGCCAGAACCTCCGACACCAAGCTGCGTGTACATCCATCCTGATTCACCAAACTTTGGCGCACACTGGATGAAACAATCTGTGGTGTTCTCCAAAGTCAAACTGACCAACAAACAAAATGGCAATGGACAAGTAAGCGTATTTCCTTTTTGTTGTTACGTTTTATTGCGTGTACAGAAGAAATATTGTTTTGCGCCTAATCTACCTTTTAATCACGAACTAAAAGAAAACCACTTCTCTTTTTTTTTTATTACGGCCAGTTAACCTGGGTAAAATTTAATAATGTCCAGGTACCTCGCTGATTGTGTTTATATTGCCTACAAAGAAATTAACTCTTGAATGAAACACGTGAATTTCAATATCACTCGTTTTATTTTACTAAATTTCATTTTTTCGTTTTCAGATCATGCTGAATTCCTTACACAAGTATGAGCCACGAATTCACATCATCCGCGTCGGTGCTCCAGAAAGTAATCGAACAGTGGTTTCTCACTCATTTCCAGAGACGCAATTCATCGCCGTGACAGCTTATCAAAACGAAGAGGTAAGGGCGTTTTTTAATCGAAAATTAGATTTCACTGCTTGAGGCCTCTTTTCAATAGTATCCAAGGAAATTAAATGAAACTAAAGTAAATTGCTTTCTTTTCTTATCTTTGATCAGATTACCAGTCTTAAAATTAAGTACAACCCTTTCGCCAAAGCTTTCCTGGACGCGAAAGAAAGGTAGGTTTTCCTCCCTTTGCGTACACTTGGTTTGAATTTTCTTAACTGTGTATTTAAGTCTAAATATGTCTTTTTTTTATTTCTCCTTAAGGCAAGAACAGAAGGAAGCTCTGGAACAAGCAGTAGAGTCACATTCCGCATACTCGCAATGTGAGTTTGTTATTTCACAACAAATTGATTTGTTATTTTAAGAGATGTTTGTGAATTGTTCACTTGAAACTTGATCAATCGAATGGTGTGTGTTGCTCTTCGAGAGCATGTTCAAACTGTTTCGCCGATTAGAGCATCTCTTTGCAGTTTGCGCTTACGTGTGCGTATCAGCAAATCGTCGAAAATTGTTAATGCTGCGCTCGTGACCGCGGTTTCACGGACGAGAAATTCTTCGAGCAGTCGAGAATTTGCGATGCTCGAATAACATCGAACAGAGGGGATAGCACTTAGTTAAATCTCGCGCTGGCGGTTCACACCTATTCTCTCGAGCCACGTATCAAATTGTTGCGCGGACGCTCGACTTTCCTTTACGAAGAAGTGTGTAGATTACTTAAAGTGTTCTTTGTTGGCATAAGATGGCCGAAAAAGTGAGAAATCCGCCTTACTTTTGTTCACACATCTTTCACGCTGTATGCGTTATCGTGCAGATATTTTCACCTCCAACGTGTTTTTTTTTTTTCTGTTTTAGATCTTGTACGTTTCAACGATTTGTTGATATTGAGGTTTTTCTCAAATTATATCTTTTTTTTTCAGACGGTTGGTTTTGCGCTGGCCCTTCGCCAGTGTACCAGCATCATCATCATTCGAGGCCGTATGCCCACATTCCTTCCTCGCCATATGATCGTTTGGGATTCAGGAGTCACCGCCCGGCGCCTTATCCCAATCCATATAACAAGCGCACAGATCTACCAAATCAAGGTAAAAACAACTTTTAATTATCTTCTTGCTATCGTGTGGACTCCGCACCCTCGGAATATAAAACTACTCGCCGCTGGAATTTCCAAGACCGGATATATACTCGTCCAATGTACATTTTGTGTCAATTCAGAAGGCTTTTTTGACAGGAATTTTACTCTTGTCATAATTTTCCTGGACGTTAAATGTTTAGTGACAACAAAAAGAAAATTTGAATCGCTTCCTATTATAATATTTATCTAAAACAAGTAGCTGGACTGAGAACAGAAATTAAAAAAGGCGCAACCAAAAAAAAAAAAAACTCATAAAACATTAGCTAAACGGAAAAAGTGCAAAGAGTGTGACGAAAAGAAACCAAACAATAGATTTTTCAAGTATTCGTTTATTCGTCTTTACCGAAAATCTAGCTTAACATATTCTGTTTTTAACTGAACAGTAATATCCGCTTGTTACACGAAAGGACCAAGTTATTGATTTCTCTTTATTTTAACCTTCGTATCTTTCGCGGTTTGCGCAGATGGGCTTTTATATTGTTGAGAAAAGAATACACTTGAACACCACACACAATAGACCAATCGGCCAAATGGCTGGCACAGAAGTTCTAAACTCGTTCTTAGTCATCAAAGGCGTTTGAGGCAACCTAAACAAATCTCCCCGAGGTCTGAAATGTGCTCCTGTCTCTACCATTTCACAACATAGTTTGTTTAAATCTTCGGTTTAATCATTTGCAGCAACGCTTCCTCTAAGAAAAGCTTTTTTTAACCTTTCGCAAAGCAGTTCCTTTATCAAAAGAGAAATTCGTGACATGGCACGAGCAAGGTAGAACAAAAGACACTAACGTCCTTCAAAATCAAAGTCTTGTGTCTTGTAAAACCGCCTTCGGGAGGCAAAATAATCAAGGCTTTAGTTAATTTATTGGACCCCAGTGTACCAACGCAGAGTTTCAGAATTTCTTTTAGTTTTATTGTAAACCAAAATGGCTTGAATGGCAACATTAAAGAGCAGGATTAAGATTGCTTTTGGTGCAAGTTGTAACCTCTGGCAACGAATGATAATCATCTCACATGAACGCGCTAAAATGGCGTCTTTTTTGGCCTTTTCTTTCCCCACAAAAAGTCAAGAACTCTCCCAGGCTTGCCGTCTAAAGACGTGGGAACCTATTGAAACTGATGTGACGTGAAAAGAGGCGTCTTGGAGACGATTGCTGGCTCTTATCAATGAAGAATTGAGCAAATTGATTTGAATAGTTGCTAGTTCGTTTAGTTCTTATGTTCGGGTTTTGTTGAATTGTTGGAGCGCATTTTGATTTGAATAGCTGCTAGTTCTTTCAGTTGTTTTTGTCCTGGTTTAGTAGATTTGTTCCTAAGTTGTCAGCCAGATAAAGACTAATACTCGCTCCGATTTTCGTTTTTTTTTTTTTTTTTTCAGTAGCTCACGCGCCGCAGTACTTTCCAACAGAATCCAACCAGCTTCTTCTGCCCGGGCCAACGGCGCTGGATAACATTTCCATGCCGACTGGTTCTTTAGCGCATTCTCATCACACACCGGCCGGACCACACCAGATTCACCCCGGATTGAGTCCTTTCATGAGCACATCTTCTTACAGTTCCACCTCACGAACAAGCATCGATATGGACCTAGGTCACAAGGAAAACGACAGATCGAAGTGTATTCAAGCGCCAGGAATCTCACTTCATCCAACTTGGAACACGCTTGGACAAGTATGAACTTTGTAAGGACACGTTTTCCTGCCATAAAAATAAATCTCAAGTTAAAAATCAAAACTAAGGAAAACAACAAAAAGAAAGGTTTTCAACGGTTACTGTGGCAATTTATTTGATCCCAAGGAGGAGATTTTTTAATTGAGAGGAGAACTAGGAGGTTGAAATCGATCACTAGTACCTACGTCAAAATTTTCTTGACGAATTAACTGTTCACACGGAGTGGAGTCTGAAAGAAAAAAAATAACCTTAAAACTGTCAGTTATCGAAATTATGCTGGAAGACTTAGGTTCAGAGTTTTACAATTAGATTGCAAAAACTATCCTTTGCGGGGAAGAACTATTGCGTAAGGTGTTTTTCAGTTCTGCAGTACTACGCACAGCACAGGTCTAGCTAGCACTCGCCTTGTTCAAATTCTGGACTTAAAGATTTATTACTAGAAAAGCGATTAAAAGTCGAAAAAACTCGCTCTCTAAAGGAACCACGTTTAGAACTCTCAGTGAACTTTTTAACTTAAACTGATCAAAATATCTTGTCAATTTATTTCATTTATTTTCGTTGCGCGTTGCGTTAGAACCAAGTTTAACCCTTTCGCTCCCAGGAGTGTAGCACGTCAGAATTCTGAGAAAATCCTAAATGAAGTTTGGCGAAATGTTCACGAACGAGCGTAATCAGGTAAAAATGAAATTTAATGGCTTTCATTGGAATGGTCAAAGACCAGGATTTTATGCACAGACATAAACCTAAAGTTAGAATCAAGTTAATTAACTCGAACTTCGGCCCTGGGAGCGAAAGGAGTTTACGTCCACATAAGCCAGAAATAGAATGTTTTTAAGCGCTTATATATGGATCTGTACATACATGAAGAAATTATTGATTTAAGAGGACTATAGCTGGTAAAATCAAGTTAGAAAATATTTATTAACTAAGGATAGAGATGATTTCAATTACGAGAACGAAAATTTCGCATGATTATAACTTGTAAATATTATTTGTATAGAAGCGGTTGTGTTTATGCATGAAAATATCAAGTGGAGGGCCTTGTTCGCAACGAAGTGAAAGTTGCTTCTTGGCAAATTTGTTCTTCAGTTTTGATTTTCAAAAGTTAAGTGTCTAATAAGCGATGAAGGGCAGGATTTACGTTTTACTACAGTTGTAATGTTATCCGATAAGCTTGAATAAAGTAAGTAACAGAGAAAATTCAAAGAGTTTTGTTTATAAATGATACGTTCGTTTCTTATAGGTGTATACCAGAAACGGAATGACTTATTTACCTCTGTCCAGCTCAAAATTAACTTATTTCCGGCCGAACACCATCAGAATGTTAATTTCATTAATTGCCTTCGAAAAAGTTTTGAACAGAACAGGTGATCTTGATCAAATTGCGCGGCATCGTAAACAAAGTTAGCGCCTGCTATCCAAAAAAGAGATTATTTCGAAGCGGCTGACCCATTTTCCACGGCGCTTTAGAAAATATAATAGCTGTTGTTTTAATAAAGAGTCCTTTGGCGTGAAAATTGCGATAAAACGCCCTTTGGCAAACAAAGAGACGAATACTAACTTCGTGTCCGAGTTAAGTGCCTGAGAAAAAGAAGCAATAGTTGACGAACCTTTCACACTAGCTTGCTATTCAGCGAACACAACAACATGGACGTGCGTACTTCAATAGCCTCTGTGTTTTATGTATAAATCACAATTTTTATAACTCTCTGTGATGTACTTTCTTAAACATGAGAAAAGTGGAACACGGTGAAAGAATACGGGAAACAGCAGCAATGCATTTTTTTCTCGATAACGTGTTTTCAGTCAGTTGTGGGACGCCCTTACGTTTGCCGCTAACATTGTTTATGGTTTGATTACATTTCCTTGCCTTTGAAGGCGGCATCTACAGGGCTCATGCCGGCAGCGTTTCAAACGCATATTCAATTAATTTGACCTTTGTTTTTAACACTGAGGTGTAAATTTGGCTTACAATAGAAAGTCGAGATTGAAGAAGATTAATAAAAACGCTTCAATCTACAAAACGATGTGAGCTGGTGATCGCGAACAGTCCTTTTTCGAACCCAAAGGTTGTTGTACCTAATCTTTCTGTGTTACACCGTTTCAGGCCGACACCTCTTTTTAGAAAGTCACAAGAAGACTGAAGGAGCGTGGAGGAAGTGTTTTTCGGCACTTTGATCATAAAATTCTTTCTTTAATCAGGCTATGATTGAAGTCACCTTTGTTTACTGAAAGTTGCTAAACTATATTACTTTCTACTGCTTCTGTTATGATAATGAAGGGTTAATAAGCCGAGTCCTGTGTTATTTACTGTTTTCTGTTAATCGCAGAGTTTATTGAAACTCCATATTACTAACGCTTGTGTCTTTGATATGATAATCAGGTGAAATTGATGCGGCTTTGCCATTGTTCTACTCTTTTTTGCTGAAGACCGGTGGCTTGTACACCGCGACATTCCAGAAGCAGTCAAAATTTCGCTGACTGACTACAAAGACCCACCAGAACAAGCTTTTACATACATTTGAAAGATTGACAGTTTGTCAAACCTCCGTAGCCAATAGACAAACAAATTTGACCTTGTTTATTTGGTTCTTTCGTGTACTGTTTTAATAATGCATGGCGGCAAAATACTTAAGTCTAAGCCAAGCGTGGATAATGTCTTGGCGTTACAGTTTAAAGTTAATAAAATTGTTTTCAGATAAACAAACTTTAAATTCAAAAGCTCCTTTGTTATCTCAGATGTAAGCTCTGCTCTGTTTTCTTTGCGGTCAGGTACTGACTGTCAAAAATTATGTCATCGACGGAACCTCAGTGCAAGCTTGCTAACTCAGACAGAAATTGCGTTTTCATTAATAAACTAGGGTGGAGTTCTATTTTATTGATGGAAAACTTAGAAACTGATGATAACAAATGTCGTACCTTTTTCTTGTTCTGGACAAACATATGCCTAGTTTCGATTTCTTTTGCCGGCTGTTAGTCCGCTGGCTTCTTTGATCGAAAAAATGATGCTTTTCTTAAACTATTGTGCAGTCTTTGATGTGAGAAGGGATTTGTTAAAATCGCTTCTTCTTGAGAAATATAGTGAGTATGAAAAGATTCACATATGACACGACGAAGTTTTAGCCAGTTTGGCGTATGCCAGCGAACTTCATTCGTGCAATACAGGTAAATTTTAAAGATTGGATTTTAGGTCAGCTGAAAATTGTACCCCTATCCATGAAACATCAATTGAAATTTGCCTCGTACAAAAAAAAAAAGACATCCGTGTACATGTACAAGGGATCCTAACATAAAAAAGCTTTAAGAATGTCATCGCTTACAGAAAATAGAGGATGAGTCTTCACTTGTTACAGGGGAATACTGAGCAAAACCAACATTTGGGGCGGAAGAAGGAGTTAAAAAAAAAAAAAACAAACCAAACCAAACCAAAACAACAACAAAAACAAAAAAAGAAATTAAGAGAGGTATCGGTGAGGCTTGCCTCATCCCGCTCTCCAAACCTTGACCGCTCTTTCCCACTCTCTGAGAGGAAAGGACGATCGCTAGGTAAGATAGTTCGAAGGAGTGCTAGGACCAGGCATCCACAATTTTACAACAAGAATGATACTTCGTAAATTGTTTAAATGCCTTAGAGAAAAGCTCTGGGAAAGTTCAGAAAGATGTGCCGTGTCTACAGCTGTCAGGAATGGAAAGCTTGTGCACTACTAGTGTCGTAAAATTAACTTGTCGCTAATTTTTAATTTCAACTCTTGCGAACGTCCTTTCCTGCAGAGTTCAGTTCAAGTTTAATATTATCGGTTTTTATTAGCAGACTGCAATGTTTAACTGAGATGACCATGCAGTCAAATGTATATATTCGAGTAACACTTGGCCACCCCTTCGAAGTTCTCCAGTTGGGAGGTGGCTCAGTATTTTGCGTGAATACGTCTTAAGAATGTCTCTTTATAGTCTCCCCAACTTGTGTTTATTTTTTAAGTGCTAGTTTGGTGTCGACAATCTAATAGAAGTTTTCATTCATCCAGCCACTCAAGAAGGGTCTAGGAGAGTGTGAGCATGAGATAACATCATTTAGAACACCTCTATCACTGTTTACTCTAACAAAGGCACTGATGTCTTTTTTTTTTTTTTTTTTTTCAAAGATAAACTCGGACTGTAGCACTGCACAGCTGTCGTAAACAAAATAGGGACAGTACATCTTCTGTGATAACGGTACACTGCAAATGCTCCTTTATACCGGTGGTAACCCAGCTATTTTTATATGAGCTTGGTCTCAAAATACAGCCTACCAGATGGGGACTGACGATAGTGTAAAATTTCGCGGGACTCGCGCGCGCGTCGCACGCGCTCGGTTATAAGCTATAAGCGTTTTCAGCGCACCTCACTCTCGCTCCCTGTTACAACTACCTTTTGTTTCGTTCTTTTTGTTAAGTGTTGAAAATTACAATGCTATGAGCATCGAATACCATCATGTACGAGAATTTCATGCAATAATTCATATTGAACGGAAGATTTATGCTCTGATGCTGTCTTAGGAGAAATGTCGACTGTGTGTTTTGTTTATAAAAGAAAACGTTTACACTAAGGCTATGTGGACTCAGTTGACAAGCTAAAAGGCAGGACGCGTATCTTGACTGTTGCACCATATAAAGTGTGATAGGAGACTGTTAAATGAGAAACTGATGTATTCAAACGGGTTATCCGCCATATGGATCAGTGAACTTCCATGTATTTATAGCTGTTTGTTCACTGAACGATGTCTGCTGAGGCCCCGTCCACACTAAACCGAAGAAAATCGAAAACGCAGCTTCATTCCTACGGTTAGGCCTACCGTCCACACTAATCCGTCACGAAAAAGGGAGTTTTCGTAAACGCTCTTCAAACCAGAGGAATTTGAAAACGCTAGCTCTGTGTTTTAGTGTGGACGGAAAACGTTTTGAATACGATGACATTACGATGATCATGTGATTTTCCTGTCCAAGTTTTCCTGAAACACAAATCCAAAATGACCGGTGTTTGTTGCTTTTTCAAGTTTCTCCGGCGAAGTGCGAACGGGATACACTTCAGTGACGCGTTTTCAAAGTGAAAACTCCGTTTTCAAATTTCTCCTACGTAGTGTGAACGGAAAACATTTGATGCGTTTCCAGAATGAAAACTCCGTTTTCAAATTTCTCCTGCGTAGTGTAGACGAGGCCTGAAAGTCACAACTGTCTTTTTTCAAATTGTGATATAACGTAATCTTGAGAAAAAAAATCACTTTAGTCCAGTTGTTGTTTGAGTCAGGTAGAGGCTCGAAGTTTCTTGAAAGAGGCAATTTAATTCACACCTTCGCTTTTGGCCTTTTCGCTCTCTAGAATCATAATTAACAGTTAACAATGAAATTTATTAGTTACAGATAGTTTTCGTGTTTATTGGAGTTCAATTTCATCTCATTAGTACTTGGACTATGTCATGAATGCCTTTTAACTTGTAAATTTTATTTAAAAGCTGGCGTAAGTAGCACATGTGCACGATTTACGTTATTAGAAATTAATAAAATTGGTGTCGTAAAAATTCGAAAACGCTAACACCTGATTAGATTTGTCTGTGTAGAAAAGTCCTTTTAGCCGGAAGTACAGTTCAATTTTGAAATAAGTTTTTTTTACAGATGTTACAATGTTACTTCTTCAGGTTTCTCAATTGTCTTGACATTACCTGCCGCTCAATTCTTTCAAAGTAAACATCATCTTTTCACTGCACAGAAGGTGCCTCATTGTTAGAACAATTTATCCCGTTGCCATGGTAATCAGTACTTTTTGATGAGATGTTGAAAGTTTCGCTCGATAGGAAATCCCTTTTCAGATACCGACTTCTAGCTACTTCTGTTCAGTTCTCACACACAAGTGGCCCGCAGTAATATATCTCTTCAAGTGTTCACTTGATTGATTCATACTAATACTCAAAGAGGTTTTGGTATTTTTCCGACCTGAAATTTAATCGAGAGTAACTTGTTAACAAATGCGGGGAAAAAAATATTGTCACGTAAAAGACTCCCTGTCCGTCTATAAGTAAAACACACTTTCCTGCAAAAGGATTTACAGCGGGACAAGTTTTAGATAGTGGGATAATTTGAAAAAACGTCAGAAACTCCCCTTTTTTTGATCAACTAGGTCGAAATGTTCACAGTCGAATTTAGTGAAATATTTACCCGTTTTGCGCTCCACCATAAATGATCTTTTCAAAAGCACTCACTGATCGGGGCGTAAGTCAGGTTTTTATAACAAAAACGTTTCGACGCGTTATTAACGTTGATAACGATCTTCGGTCTCGTCTTTTTTAGGGGGAAGGATATGCTTTTTTGAGGGGTGATGGTGCTGGTTGGGGGGGGGGGGGGGGGCGGCGTGGAAGGGGGATTAGGCAACTTTCCGGGGCAGGATTTTTTTTTTTCACCTTTAGGCTGTGCATGATTTTTTTAGGGTGGGCAATGACTCCCCTTGCCCGATTTATTTTTCAGCAGTTTTTGATGTGCAGGAATTGTTGTTGTTTGTTTGTTTTATTTTAGTTTAGTTTATTTTTTTTGGGGGGGGGGGGGAGAATTGCTAAAAAAGTAATGGTCTGCCCCTTATTTTCCAGGGATGAATTAAGGCTTCTTTTAAATTACGCACCCTTGTCTGAGGGGAAAAGAGTTTAAAGTTGTACTTTCGCTGAATATAAGTTAAAAATAAGACAGGAGTAAAAAAAGGGAATAGGAATACCGCCGAGATTGATATTTCCCACGTTGATAACAGTTTGATTTGTATCCAGCTGTTAATCATAAATTCAAAATTTCCATTTTCGTTCATTCGTTTTCGAATTAACTGATCGCCAACAAATTGTTGTCCTGCGCTTAATGAACACCTTACTTTTTTTTCTTTTTAAGAAAAGAGTTTCGGAGTTTTGGGACCTTGCACAGAAACCTTAAAGAGGAATTTTAATATTTTAGGAAATCTTAAATAGATAATGGACGAATAGTTTTATTCTTGGTTTTAATCAAAGTAAATGCCAAACAGAGCATTCAACTATGAACCCTTTTATTTCCAATCTGCGTCTAACAGTAAAAATATGTGATAGACGTACCACTTTGCAAACGTTTTCTATAAAAATAAACTAAGTTATGGTTTGCCAATAGACATTACATGGCACCCTTGGATTAAAAACGTTGCTATAGACCAATAGAAACACATTTATAACGTTCCTTTAGTGAAGGAAAGGACATAAACAATGTTTTATGTTCCTAACCAAAGACATTGTCACAAGTTCGACAGGAATGTGAGCGAAACCTGGTGTTTTCATTTTTGTTGATATGGAAATATAAATTCTATCTACGTAAATGTTTGTCATACTCTCACTTCCTAATGTGTTACGTTCCTGTTACTTGCAGAGTAGTGTTGTATAGACTTACGCCCTTACTTTGGATTCTATGATCTTGCAGTTCTAATGCATTTTCTCGAAGTCATGTTAATGATAGATAGGGAATCCCCTTCATTAAAAAATAGTGATGGAAATTAACTTCCGGGTTCTTTTATTTTTTACTATATGAAATCTTTCTGAAACTTAACCAACAGAATGGAAGATTTAATGAATTGAATTTCTCGTTTCTTGATGCTTTATACTTCGATTTTTTGAACTCAAATAACGTCCAAAATCTAATCAATTTTGCAAAGTAACCTTAAGTTGGAAAATTTTAAACCACCTCATGATGGCTACACGCTTTATTGTGCTTTCAATGAGGTCTTAATTCTGCTAATTATGCGTCGTTCTTCCATTTCGAACACTGATTAGTTTCTAACTTCTTCATTACCTTTTCACAGCCAATTCCAAGGGGGAAGGTCATAACAATCAAGGACCTGAACATGTCAGGGAAAACTTGCAATTTAAACTAAAAGTTTTAATGCCAACCCTATATTATAACAACTGTTAACGTATGCCAATAAATTAGTGCTTGCCAATGAATTCTTCCTAATTGTCCCCTTTCTTGTCTTATTTGAATTTGCTTAACTTCGTATGGAAAAATGTTACTTTTGAAGACAACAGAGTCGGAAGCGACAAAATTCTTTCCAACTTTTGTCTCCACTACAATGACTACATGTAATTTTGACCTTCAGCTTGTTACAGTCTTGATTAAATAAGAAAAGGTGGATGCAATATCGCTAAACACCGCGCTTCTAATTGCCAGCTGATAAAAATTCGAGTTTGGGTTAAAACAATGCCATTGGTTATACTTGTAGAGCCAACTCCGATTATCAACATTGTGACCCTTGTGAATACGATTCCATAGTTTATGATTTTAGTGAGAGCATGTATGTCTAAACTGACGTGACGTGAAAACTTTACATAATAAGTGTCTGTCTTAACGTATTATGAACAGTTACACCGCGTACAAGTATCAACTTCGTAAATGGTACAAAGTAAAGTTTGTTTCTTTCTCACTGACATTTGGAAACAATCCATGCTCTAAATCTGAACAAGATATAAAGAAACATATGCGCCAAAAACTGCAGGATGATTAGCAAAAAGAAAACGGTGAATATTGCCTCGCCGGCACGGTCCTCATAATTAAGGACTCTGTAAATATAATGCTTCCCATCTTTGTTTTCGCCTCCCGCGCCCCAGTAAATAACAGTGAAAAGCACGTAAACTGACGAGAAAATATGAGAATAAATGAAATGCAAGAGACGTATGGGAATATTACTCATTATCACTTCCATCAGCATAAACACCGGGCCCAAGATGTGCTGGTTCACCATCAAACCATCGATTTCCACGCCTGAGTACACTGCTGACCAGTAAGTAATGGTGACCACCACTGAAGTGACGCTTGCAATGTTGAAGAACAACCATAACACCTTTTCTGGCCAACTCAAAGCGTTGTCATCTTCTTCTACTCTGGCGTAGGACGTGCCTTCGTCTTCGTCGTCCTCCTGCGACAGTCCCACGATGTAGGTTTCCGACTTGAAACGACGCGGCCCGTACCCTGCCGGATCGTCTTCGATCCCGGCACCGCAGCAGTAATGGGTGGTGATGAACATAGCCAACATGAAGTGCGCGGTTACAAGGGTGAAGACCCAGTTGCTGAGGTAAATGAACCAGTAGCCACCATCAAAAAAGCCGCTGAAGATCAGCCAGGATAAGAAGTAAAAAGCAGCAACCAGGCGGTAAATGAGAAACAGGGGAAGTGGCACCCACTAAGATAAAAACAAAACAATTAATCAATCAATCGACGTACACACTTGATTAATTCGGCATATAGTAAAACATGGATTGGATTGGATTTGTAAAACATGGATTTGTAAATTTGGACTGACATTTGCTCGACTCTCTAATGTCTTTAATTTAATCAATTTGTTTGTTTGTCATTTTGAAAATTTACGTTTTACGGAAATCGGTCATTTTTTCTATTTGTCAGGAAAATTTACCGGAGCAAAGTCCAGCAATCGTAGCAGGACGTTCTGCGCGCAAATTAAAATGCCTCTCAGGCTGTTGTTGACCTTTGACCGAAATAATTTTGCATTCTTTAATTTCGCGGGAAAGTCACGGCACTGCGCGAGGAAGAGGATGAGTAGGCGGCTTGTTTCAAGCTTCCATCTCTCAGAAACTTCACTGACATGTATCTTTGCAGTGATAGTGTTGAAAAAGATTTTCAATTGAAAAGATGTAGTCAGATAAACACTTGAAATAAGAATGGTCAGTCCAGGGCAGGCTCCTTTAAGGTTCTGTTTCATGTCGTAATTTAAAGTGTTCTCTTCTTCAAACTCGAGGAAAATTCATTCGCATCTAGTACTTTCTACACACGCAATTGTTTACTTTGCAATGTCCCGCCACGTCATTTTACGAGCGCGCGCTTACTGAATAATGTGCAATACCTGTAATTTAATTAGAAGAAAGACCATCACAGTTAAATACACGACTCACATAGCTGTGATAAAGCCTGAACAAAATATGAATTTCATGCATTGTATTTCATGTAGCTGTCTTTTACAGGATATATTACGACCACACAATGACCGGGCCCGAGTCGACTTGGTAGATCACTTGGTTAGATAGAGCACATTGGTCATAGGTTCGAATCTCGTTCAAACTTGATTGTTTTTTCAGGTTTTATCACAACTACTTTTAAAGTTGTATATTTAACTCGATGGTTTTTATTACTAACCACAGTTTAAATCTTTATTCTTTAATTCAAATATATGAATTTCATATATTCTATTTCCTGTAAATACATGTAATTAGTGCTTGTAACCCATTGCTATAGCTTTGCATAGTATAAACGAGTTTGGACGCTTGGTGTGTCCCCTTGATTTTCTTTTGAAGGATCATTTTCTCTGTAGTTTCTTTACATTTTGTGTAGAGGAAGTAGAGGATTTAGGTTTTTCTACATCTGCCGGCGGGCCACTGAATTCTGCTAATAGCTTGGGCTGTACCACCAAATGATTAAAAGACTTGAAATATTTCAGAACCCAACCTTTCTACCAGTGAGATACATGTAAGTATAATGTAGCTGCTCTGACAGATTGACATGATGCACATTAACTAGTTTAATATTTTTCGTTTTTCATTTCAATTTACCAGGCATAATTTTTCTTTGGGTAGTAACATAAACAATTTACAACGCAAATTCTTGCTATTATACCTCATGGCAAACAATTATTGGTAGCCTTTTTGCTTTTATTTAGAAATGAGTTCGCCCCAATTTAAATGGCTTTTTTAAAATGCTGTGTATCCTTAGATAGTTACGTTTTAAATTTCAGTGAAAATTGTATTGTTTTAAAATCCTGGGGACCCTAGCTAGTGTCCACTTAGTAGAGGTGATCGCGAGTTAATTCGATTTACAGAAAATATGGAGAGAAAAAAACGTTTGGTCTGAAACGGTTTCCACTTGGTATGGGGTCCGCTTAAAACAAGTTTCACTGTATATTCAATCTCTTTCTCTCGGTCTCAGTGCTATTGAAAGCCCAAGCTTTATTTGAAAGCCCATAAGTGAATTGTGTTAGCATTTCGTTCTCTGCAATTTGCTTAATAATTATACAATTTACGTGATGGGTTAGATCACCTCCATGAAAAAGTGTGCTTGAAATTTGCAAATAGAATTGAGACGATAGTTTTTTTTTTCTGCTGAGCGTTATAAGAGTTTCTTCGTACTACAACACGGTCAGTGTTTCAAATTTCTCGTTCATTGTATGTTTTGCGCGTACATTGATTTTTTGTAGAAAGCACTCATTCTGTACTCAACGCTCGAGGTGAACACCGGTTTCGCGCGCGCTCTATCTTGCCTAGCATATGTGACCTGGTGACAACAACTTAATCTGCTCGAGAGGCCATGGTTGAACAATCTATCTTTCTCAAAGATTTCTTCTGTTGGAGTTGATGAGACTTGCAAAGCAAAAAGTTTAAAAGATAATACTCATAAAGATCAATAAATAACGAGTTTGTTTCTTATTTATCCAACACAAAGCTTTGTTGATAATACAGTTAAATAAAACTGAATGTGAGTGAATATATCCTGCATTGGATTAACTTTTAGTTATGCTCTGAACTTAGGGTGTGTATTAAGGGGAACTTCCATGCGAACACTGTTCCCGCTGAGATCTAATTCCAACTAAGAATATCCATGACAACTATATTTATAATGAAAACTTTCCTCTGGAGCAGGTTATACCAACCCTAAGTAACGCTGGTAATATGAAATATTAGTTGTATTTTACACATAGTTTTGAGACTTCTTTTGACAAAAGCAACACACTTTTAGATACTTTTAAAAGCCTCAGTTTTATCAATATTAAAGTTTAAGAATGGACAATCAACATTGCATCTGACGACTCAGAAAATTGTTTCATTTGAGCGGAGTTAAAAGAGCTGGTAAACACGCATGTACGTAATGTAAACATTGCGTGTCTATTTATTGCGCCAAAAAGAAAACTGAATCAAAAAGGAGTACTTTCTTGCGAGCCGATCGCAGAGTGTTCATGAAACCTGCTGCTGAATGGAGTTCTCTGAAGTTATATTATATGTTGCTATAAAAACATGGATTATCTCAGGGACTGAGAAGACTGACAATTTTTGCGCAAACGGGACGCGATCTCAAACCCGTAAATTTACTTCAAAATAGTTTTGTTCATTCTTAGTTTTGTTTTAGCGGAGCAAATGTAACTGAATTTCGTGATCTATTGGTCGCTTCACGTTTTAAAAAGTGTATTCAAAGCACGGCTTTCCTTACAGCAAGGCCTGCAAACAAAAACGGCTTTTCTAAACCCAAAATATTAGATGCTTGTTTATAACCGAAGTCACTGAAGTGGAAGCCCGCCTTCGCATAATTAATTCCCCTGATAACATTGATCAATCTCTATAAATTTTGGCGCCATAAATGAAATAAATGTTTCACACCGCTGAATGAAGGCAATCAGTTATGAACGTGAAAAGAGAGTTTTGTAACGACGGCAGTAATATTAAGAAGAGAGAGAGGTTCGAATAAACTATGCTTTGCTTATCCTTTCATTACCATAACTCTCAGTGGTGGAGAATAAGAATAAGTTCTTGTATATGGCAAAGAATTTTCTGTGTTCTTTGGCTTCAAAGTACCTTTAAAGTAGTCCTCACCGCGTTTAATGTGCGCATTTGTCCGATAACGTGGTCGGCACCAAACATAAAAGTTTCAACGACGATAAAAACGCCTTCATCCGAGTAAGAAGAATTAAATCATAAATCCTTGTGGATCATTCCCTGAATAATCTAAACATTTTCACTGGAAGACTTTGCGGAACTTACCGGCGATGTTGCGAAGGCGCTAGCATACGGATGTGAGAGTTTTAAACGTCTGAATGAGAATTCCTCCGGACATAGACACATCTTTCTCGAGAACAGTTCGAAGCCGCTTTCACATCTCAACTCTGTCGTCAGTCAAGCGATACGTGAAGTGAATACTGACTGCTACTGGCAATGTGCAAATTTTTGCCCTTTGGATTCATTCATGCATGCCGAACTCAAAGACGAGCTCATCCCTCAGGGACACGCGACCAGAGAGCTTTTTGAATCTTAATGATCTCTCAAAATATTTCAGTGGCTGGCCTGAAGCTAGGTAACAGTTGTTAAATTAAAACTCATGGTGCTCTTCCTGAACTTGGTTAATTTTGACTTTTTTCCCTATTTTATTTATTTATTTATTTATTTATTTTATAAAGTACGAGCTATTTTAAAGAGCCAAAGAGCTGTATGACAGCACTTGTGCTCTATAAAATCACGTGGGAATAGAAGGTGAGCATTTACATTGCTGTTAGAAAATCAAGGATAATCATGGAAACAGTGACTCATTTATCACGTGCATGTTTTACGACACATTAGGGCTGACACAACGTTGATTTTTCAAATCGATTTAAAAGCCTCCCAGAAAGAGGAAAGTTGGGTACCATTAAAATGATTCATGGGAAAGTGTTGTGGGGAAGAAGATTGACAAATAGACAACGTAACAAAATGACAAAACGACAAAATGAAAAGAAGTCAATGAATGTTAACAATGCTTTATGTACTGAACAGTTTAAGTTGGGTGCGCGATGGTCTCATGGTTAGTATAGTATAGTGAAGTCGATCAACTCCGGATCGAGCGGTCTGGGTTCGAGCCCTGGCCGGGGACATCGTGATGTGTTCTTGGGCAAGACACTCTAATCTCACAGTGCCTCTTTTCTCCCAGGTGTCTAAATGTATGCCGGCAACTGGAATTTAATGCTGGGGGTAACCCTGCGATGGACTAGGATCGCATTTAGGGGGAGTAGAAATACTCCTAGTCACTTCATGCTACAGAAACCGGGATAAGCTCCGGCCTGATGGGCTACTTGGCTCGTATGCCTTAACCTTTTACTTCCTTTAGAAAGCGATTGAGCTGAATGAGCGTAAAAAAAGAGAGTTAGGAAGAGCGCGTGACAAATCCACTCCCTTTATTTCATCTATTTCAAGCTTTTGTGCTTTCCTGTTCGATCCTTTAATTAAGATTGTCGGGGTGAGAGGAAAACCAACCACCCATGCCCCTCAAACCCTGAGTAGTTTTGACTGTTCTTTTTTCCGTATTTTGTTTACGCTGAAAGGAGGAAATGAGTATACAAATTCCAAATTTGACGACTTGTCCTTGAGTTTATCCGGGAACAATTTAGTTTGACTAGTCGTTGGTCAGGGGTCTTGTGTTTCCATGGAAAAAAAATATTTCATTTGACAGGCATGTTTTCAAATATCTATTTTTAAATACCTTTTCAGCAATTTCAAACTTTCTTTCTCGGCTCTGACAATTTTTGGGTCATTGTGGGAAGTCTCCCAGTATTTTGGTAAAAATCACAAAATCCAAGATGGCGAATGAATCCAAGATGGGGGTTGTTTGGAAATGATGGCGTCAGTCCAATCTACCTCAACTGACGTCAATATAACGTATATTCTACGTTATGGAACCCAAAGAAAACATTATTGGAAGTCCTATAAATGTATCAAGTTCTAACATTTACAGGGTAAGGACTTCCAAAGTCTCCCCCCTTTCTCCTCGCCAACTCCCCCCTTCCCCCTTCCGGTCCCACCACAGCACACCCAATAAAGCCCGGTCTGAACAGGGAACCTAGCCCAAATTTAGGGGCTTTACTAGCATACCTCTTACTAAAGTTCTTTCTTGTTTTATAAACGTTGTTGTCTGAGGCGAGAGACCCCTGCACTTTATATAATAATCCAAGTAATTCTCGCATTTTGATTGGTTCTCGCCTATGATCTATTAGAGGACAGACGCACGATTGACGTCATCATTTCAAAGTTTTTCCCTCTGTGTTTTGAAATGGCGGAAAGTTTTGAGAATTTAGATAATGTTTTACATGACTGGGCAAAAGATAAAGTACAAAAAAGTCTTGTCGAGGCACTGAACAAGAACGAGAAGCATAGTCTAGCAGGAAGGAGAAAGATAAAGCCGTTTCTTTTTTAGAAAATGACCCAGAAAAAATACTCGAGCAGTCTCAGTCGGCAGTCGAGCGAGACTAAACCAAACACAAAGTTAGTCTTGGTAAACCGAGAACCATTGCCTCATCTCGAATTTAACAAACCCAATAAACAAAATGTTTACGAGATTAATTTATTTAAAACACTGAACTTTTCTCAGTCTCGAAATAATTGTTGACACAGTGATTGTCTGGAATAAAACATCAAAACCACTTCTTAAAATCAGTTAAAATAAAGACATAACCTTACTTTCCGATGCGAATGTTCCAGTCCGTTTCAGGGCGCAACAGCGAGCAAAGTATAGCTTACTACAGCTCACGGCCAACTGTATCGCAGCTAAAAGCTGTCTCCGACACTATTTCAAACTGATTTGAGAATCACCAACCACAGAGGACACATTTCCACCATCACTAACGCTCCTTTCATGCAAAACTAGAATCGAATGGCCTACAGGTTGACCGCAACCGCAAGTTTTCCGAGCGCAGTTTTTCAACTCCTGCAATATTCGAGGCAACATCCAAGCTTTTCGGCTCACAGGGCTGCTCTGATGACAAAAACTGACTTGACTTATCCAGCATTTTCTTTAAGATTTGTAGATTTCGCAGTTCAACTCTGCTTTTGCTGTAAGTTTTCATTCCACGAGAAGCGACGCTCGAGATCAAGTTCGACAGTGGCGTGATTTTCCTGGACCAATTACAATTCTTTCCTACGCGTAGCAACCAATGAGATTGCTTCAATTTGTATAGACAACAGATTACGTCAAATGGCTTTTTTCGTGTTCGCCAAAGTGGGCAAAGGGCGGTTTTCGAGTTATGTTGAAAGATTTTGAAATAAGAAATAAGCTCTATCTGTAGTAGTTTGTTGCGTTATTATATAAAACAAATAGATTCCATGTTGCGGTGCGTCTGTTCAGTAATAGATCACAGAAGACGTCAAAATGTGGTAAGAACATCAGTGACACACTCGGCTATCGCCTCGTGTGCCACTTTTTTGTTCTTACCACATTTTGACGTCATCTGTGATCTATTATTGAACAGACGCACCGCAACATGGAATCTATTTGTTAATTTGATGAGTTGATAGTTTCATTATATATTTTTTTTATCTAGTTACTGTCCTATAAACAGATAATCGGTATAGTTTATACCGACACGTTCTGTGACATATGGTCAAATTCTTAGCCTATCCGACTAGCAAGACTAATTTTCTCTTCAATTACCGAAATGAAATTTGAGTGAAAGGTTCAGTTGTTACTATACAACCCTTAACACATGCTCGTGATTCGCAACCGAGACTACAGTGTCTACAGTATAACGCTTTTTTGTGCATTGCTCTTCATTGCTGTCGACTTTTGAATCACTGATCTGAGTCGTTGAATTCACAAGGTAAGCTTACCTTCATTTGTGTTTTAAGCTAAGGTAGAATTCATATGCAGCAGTAAGATAATTTTAAAATAATTTAGGTTGTTTCGAATAAACAGATTAGGTTGGCCGGCTTGGCTAGATTGAACAATGCTTTGCGGAAGATAACTTGAGACTGCATCGGTTGTCTGTGATGAACGTACAGAACATTTCAGCGCGGAGACATTCCGTACTGTTTCATGCCCCGTCAACTTTGTGTTTTCCCTTTTGGTCAGTTTCATTTGTCTTTTACCGTTATGTAAACAGGACGCGTTATATCAGAACCTCGTCTGTTTTCGTGCAACAATCACAGGCCATGACTGTACTTGCTTAGAAAATTAAAAGTGGCTAGCATTTGCTGATTCTGTAATCCATGCATCTATCTTCCATTTTCCTTAATTTTCTGCTTTTATTTTGCTGCTGTTGTTTTATTTTGGCATAAAACTGTTATATTTATATGCAAAAATAGGAATTTTGAACAAGGTCGAAGGGTGAAATGGCTTTGCAAATTGTTTTCCTTGTTTTTAGTTCTTTTTAGGGAGGTCAGATTAAGATATCAGGTGGCCTTCTTAATATAATACAGTGTGCTCTTTCAGTCCCACAAGCAGATGTACAGTGATCGAAGGATCTTTGATGTGATCTTATCAAGGGAAAGTTGTGCTTGTCGATAGCCAGCTGAACGCGCCTGGGTGAAAATGAATAGGAAACCCTATTCTGAGCTAAAATGATTTAGTCGTCTCTTCAGCTTTTTATTTATTTTTTTCTTGCTTCAGTGGAAATAAAATGCAATATATAAATGCAGTATAGACATAGTACGTGCAAACCTGTCAGCGGCAGATTCTAAATCGCCAACACGGCTAAATCCAGACTATTAATTTCGCGGTCGGTTTCCATTTCAGAGGGTCGAGCCAAAAATAACTTTGAGATAACCGTTAACTGTGAATTGTTCAAAATGTTACCCTGAGAGCTGACAAGTGAAGCGTTTTATTAACTGATGGCAGAGATTAGAAACCTGCAAACCTCCCTGACAGGGTCTAATAATAGTAGCGAGAGATGGTCCAACCATCCCCATCTAGACCCATTTATCGTAGACTGCAAAACAGTCATATATTTTGCGAACGCGAGAGACGGTCAATATTCGAACGAAAGGTCTGGAGCGAGTGTAAAAACGGCGAGGGAGAATGGGGAGAGACGCGCTTCACACGCGAGGTCGCGCCTTTCGAAAACGTCCGAAAACGACTGTTTTGCAGTCTACATTTACCGGTACACATTTGTACACCTGCATGATAGGAAGAAATGGAATCTCTGTGACCAGGCTAGCTACCTGCAACCACTCCGTACTAGTCCATTCCGCAATTACCTGCCTTACCCAAAGACCCTAAAGACATCCACACCAAGCAGTGATTTTGTTTTTCTTTTTTTCACTACAGTTAGGGAGATTACTCGACACCCATGTTTAGAAAAAGATAGAAATGAATACACAAGATATTTCGGTAATCTCGTTAATTCCGAAGAAATTTTAATCTACTTTGAATAAAAACGAATTACTGATGGGACTATCGAGTAGTTCAGGATTACAAATAATAGTGACACTGGCAATAAGACACGTACAGTTTATGTCTAAATTGTGCCGCCATTTTCAATGAAGAAATTTAAAAGCGTATGACTTATAATACGTGTAAAATCCCAAAAAGTCCATCAAAGCAGTCAGACGGCCAGAAAAAAACAAAAAACAACAACAACAGCAAAAACAACAGAAATTTCAAAGATAGGTAGCCATAGTGAGAATGGGTGTTTGTGATACCAATGTATTGACAAGCCTTTTCTGCCGAAGCCTTCGGCTGATAACGCTCACTTGCACGGCTCCAATTATATTTAATGAGCTTTGTAATCAGTTATCTTAAGTACATGTATGGGTAACCTTTGACATGCATGGGCTCCGGTGCCACCTTATTTTTTCTTTTGCGGAAAGCGAAAACAAAAACTACGAGTCACTTGTTCTTTGGCAAGCAAGGTGACTGACAAGTCAGTAAGGAGATGTCATTAAATGTCCTTGAATTGTGAGGTTTGAGTTTTTCTCGGGCATTTCTTAATTCATAGCAGAAACTGATTTGATAAGACTTGGCAAGTTTAGGTGCGTTTCCAACCATTTGATCTTGAAATGACCAAGACATCGGTTAAATTCCTCGTTTTTTTTTTTTTTTTTTTTTTTTTTCTCGACCGCAAATGATCACGCCTTGAATTTTCTCACAGACTGTGACCTTTTTAGATGCGCTCTGAGCTTTCAAATTCCGTCAGTCTGTTCAATTTTGAACGAACCTTTTAGTTTAGCTAGAAACATGGCGCAAAATTAAACCGAGACACGAGTTTCTAGTGCGGATTCCGATGTTACGTACCTTCCCGGGTAAAATCAATTCCTCAGTACTAACAAATTTCACCCAAAGGATTTACTGAATGAAATTCAGGGTTGTCATTCTTTTTCTTAATTTTCCGCGGGAATGTGTACTAACACAGGTCTATATCAAGCTCCTTAGAAGCCAGAACATTTTCTCTCTAGAGAGAAAAACATGAAACTAAAACTTGCGAAAATCGCTTTGAAAAGGTTCCCAAAACGACACGACAAGTAGCACACAGAAGAGTCATTCTTATTAATTTTTTTCCCCATATTTCGAACTGTTTTAAACGAATGTCAAATTACCAGAAAGACTCTCACATAATTTACGCTGTGTTACAAAACTGAGTGTAATGTATGAAAATATTGGAGACCCGTGGTACGTATGGTAGATTTTCTCTTACGTAGACTAGGAATGACAAACGTCAAATATGACTGATGTGTTGAGGACTGACTGAGGTCGAATATATATTCTACCATGATCGACGATAAAGAAATAAACTGGCTTGGCGTTAGATTTTAGCTTATGACATTCTGTTTTCGAATGTACCGTATTTGGTGTCTGGATGGTACGGTGTTAAAGTAATTTTCAGTGGAGCCAGCCTGCAGGCATTTAAGTCTGATATCACGTACACAACTTCTTGCTTTTGGCCAGTTTTGCCGTTTAGAGAAAGGAATAATTTTATACGGTTTAGTTAAAACATATAATTGCATTGTACAGTTCAACCTCTATAAACGGCCATCCTCGGGAAAGTGGATATTAGCCGCTTAAAAGAAGGCTGGCCGCTCAATAAAGTTAAAAACAATAGAAAAACTCTCATCGAGGCTTTGATAACTGGCCGCCTAAAGGGCTACGGGTGGCCGTTTTTTGTAGGTAGTCGCTTAATAGACTCTTAATTAATAGGGTTCGACTGTATTTGCAGTTTCTCGCAACACAAAAAACTGTATTCTTCTCAAAATCTTATGTATTCACTCAAATTTCGCAAATTTCAGCCTCGATATTCTTATAAATTGATCAAGAAGTTAAACGCTAAAAGATTTTTAAAACACATTTTAAAAAAAAGCGAACAACGTTTCGGCGCCGCTACGGTACGCCGTTATCAAGTTAAAAAGTGATAACTGAAAGTATAAGGTGTAATACGAATATATAAAATATGAAACAATACATGAAATATTTGAGGGTCCTTTGGGTGTAATTCCCACGGTAAGAAACACAGTAAGGAAAAAAAAAATATATATTTAGTATATTCTCAGCTCCGACTATTGCATTTCTAGCTCTCTGATTGGCTCAAAAACTCCGACTATGAGCCATTAGTCGGAGTTTTACCTTATATGGAAAACAGTGCGCCAAGTTTAAAAATTTTCCGCTCTGTAAAATTGTTGAAATAAAAATCGGCGGCAAAAACCCGATTAAGAATATACTAAAACAATTATTCCATTCGACCTTGTTGGATATGAAGTGATCATAACCAACTCGCGCTACGCGCTCGTTGGTTATTTATCACTTCATATCCAACGCGGTTTCATGGAATAATTGTTAAATATTCTCATCATAAAAAAGGAGTGTAACCGTACTGTTCCCTATTATTCCGTCGAAAACGGACTAAAGATGTGAATACCGTATGCCATGTAACAGTCTAGACGGGAAAAGGTGTTCAAGTACAGTGCAGATTACAAAGTTCCGACCAAATTCTTTGGCATATATTGTATACCATAACTTTGGTTGTAATTCGGTGGAAATTTATCTGCCGACATTAACATTTCCCATGCTTTTTGGGCCTTGACGAGTGTTTAAAACTATGTTGAAATTATGCTGAAAGTCAATAGCTTTTGATCAGTTAACGACAAAGAGGTATTGACAAATGTTTACAGTGACGGCACAAAGCTTCCGGAAACAGACACTCCCTGCGGTTTTCTCACCGTCTGAAATCCGTCACTCAAATCTCGAAAACAAGGTGAACAGTCTGGACACGAGCAATCCGTTTAGCTTCGTTTCGAGCGTTCTCTCAAATACATGCGTATCTTTGAGGGTTCGGTGTAAATAATATAAGTATGAAACTTTTTATCACTAATTTCAGGGCAGCTAAACGATCCGAAAGAAATTAGAAGTGTTGACATTTTTGCTCGAAAATGAGTTCGTTCGCTATCGCAGCTGAATAAGGCTTTTATGGACTCCCGTTATTTTAAACCCTATTATTGACTCGCTGCCACACTTTCCTTGAATGTAAGTGTTGTCAAGAATCATCACCACGATGCCAGTTGATGACTTCTTTAATTCTCGTGACCCGGCTTGTACTGTATATGGGAGAAATTAGATATTGATCATAGGATTGGATTAATGAGTTATTAAGACCCACGGGAGATAACTGGAACATAAAACGTGCGTTAATTTCCTCTTGCCGCTCTTCGTACGAGAGGAGATTGACATCTTAGTAAGTGTAAACATCAACTCTGACTGAAACCTAAACCATTGAACGATTCTAATGTTAATGTCTTCAAAGCTGTAAGCGCTAATGCTTCGTTCTTTAACGAATTTTTCTACGAAAGGACCAATAGAAGTCATCGCTTGAGAGACTTTCGCTGGAGCGGTGAGATGACGAATCTTCGTTGCCAACTATTCCTCGGACTTGCCCTCCTGATTACCACGAAAGCAGGTAAGAAAAGTTTAAACATGTTAGGACCATGATTCGCAGTTGTATATTGTTTAGCGAGACGCTGGTTTCGTTACACAGATGACTTTACAGCAGATGGGTCAATAGCTATTTCATGTCTCTCTAGAACAGTTGAATCTACTCGCGCTAGTCTCCAATTTCTGGGATGTCGGTTTTGGCAAAGTCGGTGAATGCTTACACGGCGAAATTTTTATTCGAGTTTATTGCCTTACTAAACGCTGTTCCGTGTACATTTTACAACAGAAGTTCACTATCGCCCTAGCGAGACTGCAGCAAATTGTTTGATGTCTCTACAGCATACCTAAAATTACTACAAAAGATAAAACCTCTTAGTTCTTTCTCGCCGTTTGCGTCCCGTGCCATATTCTTCAATCCTTGGTCCTTTGACCTCTCGTGGCCGACATAACGCAAGACCAGACATCGATGAAAAGTCTTTGGTTTATTTGAATTTAAATGCGTCTCTATCTTTGTTTTACTTGTGTGCGTTGCCTCTCTATCGATAATAATGAAATTGTCCCAGGTTATGGTTATAAATTACTCCCGTGTAAACTTACCTACGTGGAAAATGGACTTATCTTCAGTTCATCTAAAACATGTGCGAAGCCACGAGAAGTATCACCTCGCCTCGATTGCTATCAGCTAAGAAAATTCTCGCCATTCTTTGGATGGTAGAGCTACTGTTGTAAGTTAAAATGATGTTGCTGTTATCTGCAAACTCTATTTGTTGTTGATAGTGCTAGAGAGCTAAGCTTTATAGTTATTGAAGTGAAGTAGATATTTTCAATATCTGGACTTGAATGTGACCGCCGGAGATCGCCACATGACGTTTATAATGATGTTTATCGTAACGTTGAGCTGTCTCCCTTATTTCACCACTTTGAAGAAGTTTAGGATGATCGAGCTCACAAGGGAGTTCGCTGCTGAGCTCATGTAACTGACCATGCTTTGGGGGGTTTGTTGATTTTACTTTTCCCTGTCGAGCCGCCAGGGCACACGTGTGTTGCATATGTAGCTATACGTGTGTTCCGCAAACCTCGCGCGCAGTCTGTGTCCCGATCTCGCTGAGTGTCACACAACTGAATGTTATCTGCAGATGTCGCTGTTGATCTAGCCTTGTTTCATGTTGGTCGCTTGCTTCTCATACATGAACCAAATTATATCTACAGTATTAATGTTATTTCTCTCATTGTTCTTACTCTACAAAGGGAATGTTTGTAGGCCATGCGCTCAAATAGAAATTTCCGGTTACCATCTAACTCGCGATCATATGGAAACCAGGTTCGAAAACTTATCAAGCCTGGTTTCCACATTGCATAGCTAGTCCATATATTCCATATATTGTATATCTTATATTCCAAATATCCTGTATAGGCTAGATGTGGCGCTGTGAACTATTTACTACGCTAAAGAAGTCCTTCAACTATACCACTTTATAAAGAACTATCGTATACAGGTGTTTAGTATAAATTTAAGGTAGTAGTCTGAAAATTTCTATCGGTTACATCATTTCCACTTCAATGTGTTTTTTTTTTTTCAATCATGTCAACTGCTTTGCCCGTTTTAAATGAACATTTATCTTGAGGAAGGACTGAATGACCTTTTTTTTCCGATGACATTTTTAAAACGATCGAGTCCACCATTACGGCCGACTCAACGGGGAATTTTTCCACCCAGCTGCGAAGGAAAGAGCTGTTTTCAACAGTTTAGAAATGAATATTTCTACACCTCAAACCCATAAAAAAAAATAGATCTTTTCTTCCGGATCTTCAGATGTTAAGTACTTAAACTTGACCAGGGCATACACAAGATTCGTTACTTTCATGTTTTTAAGGTGGCATTTTTTTCCATATTTAAGGCCAACGACAGATTTTTTGTCTTTTGTTTTATTGGAAGGTAGCGTTGTAACATTACAGTTTTTCTTCATTCGCAAATACCTTTTGTCTTTATTTATAGCTTTGCGGATATTTGCACATTTCTGTCGTCAAAACAAGCGCTCCTTGTGTAAGGCCGCTTTAATGGCATTGATTTTGAGTTTTGTCTAGCCACGATATTTTGAGTTGTTTATGTAATGTTTGCCAGCTCCACGCTGTTGAGTCTCTCACACCCACGGGATTCCAAGGGATTAACGGCGTCCCTGTTTATCTCGTTTCCTAGATATACATTATAAAGCTCTGACCTGCCAAGGGGATCATTCTCGTGGCATTATCTTCGTTTCTAAGTGAAAACGGGTTCTTGAAAAAAACTTATTCTTGCATGTCACAGCTGGAATTTAGCCAGTTATGTTATTTTATGTCAAACCATTTTCTAGGTGTCGGGTCGCTTTGTACTTGTCTGATCAGCTTTTATTCTGGCGTGACCCTATTCTATGCTTTGGACTGGAAACTCATACATGATTTGGAACAAAACCATGCAGGACGAGAATAGCAATTCTCTAAGGAATCTCCGCCCTACTGTTCCGGAAGGTTTTTTCTCGAGCATTGCGCGGTTTTTGAATCTGTTGTACGTAAATAAAATACCCATCCGCCGTTTTCCGCTGCTTTTAACGAATATTTGTCAAAACAACTCTAATGCAAGAGTTGAAAGCTTTACCCCACTGGAGTTTACAATAAAAACAACAGAAAGCAAATAGCGAAGAACATAAGCTTTTCAATTTTTTGACAACCTCCTGGATTTCCTGCTAAAGCATTACATGTTTTCAAGGTTGTCGTGTTAATCAAAGACGTGTCTGTATTAGTGCTATCAGGACATTAATCTAATCAAGGATAATCAGACGAAGCTGTGGGTCACGCCTCGAGGTGATGGCTCCTTAGCATGCAATCCTGTCTAGTTTGAATATTTTTTTTTCCCACGATTGCGTGACAAAACGAAAAAATAGCAGTTATGGGCTTCGTACTTGAACGAGGACGCAATTTCGTTTTCTTGTTTCCGAGAACCACGATGGACACAAAACCACAAAAACAGGGGTTCGTTTAAGGGGCTCCTATTAGAACAAGAGTTTGTTGATGAAAGAGATGAACGGAACAATGATTGAAGTTTAGAGAGCACTCGGCCACACATAACTACAATAGGAGTTGCTTTTGTAAATCTTGATTTAACCTCTTCTAGTCACAAGCTTGGAAAATATACAATTCTTCTTACCACTGATATTGTTCAATGTTATTGTCCTCAGAATTTGCTCGTACATCGAGACGTCAGACGCTTTTGATCAAAGCGGGTGATTTGTCCCTTTTACCGTCTCCTCGCGGTCGACAATAAATATTTACTGGAAAGGGAAATTTGATGTTGACTTTGTTGATAATCTTAAAAGTCTTATGGAGCAAACTCAACGAAAAAAGGCCTTTCATACGCAGAATAAAAGAAACAACAGAAATCGGCGTAAAACGTATGAGAACATGATAGATCATGATATGCGAGATGGCCACTTTGAGATCGTCATCTCGTGGGGCGTGCTATATGATTAATAAAACTTTGCATTGAGAAGCGAAAGAGTAACTGCTGCTTTCCTGGAGAGTAAAAAATAACTTTACAAGTAGACACACCGCTATGTGTTTAAATTTGCAGTTTTTAATGTTCGAGTAGATTTGTTCGTGCGGTCTTAACAGATAGTATACCATACAGAGCGAAGAGGTGAATATGCTATCGGTGTGTGAGATGAAAATAGCAATTAACAGCATTTAGCGATATAAAACAGAACACGGGTCTGGTTTTTATCCTGTCTTTCAACTTTCGTCCCAACGCCCTTTCGTTGGTAAGATGGTGCTCCCTTTGTTAGAAAAATATTAAGCCCTCCAGTTATCTTCTAATGACAATGCTCGGTCCATTTTTGTGGGGTGTTCAAAATCTTGCAGATAAGATAAGCTCCGCATATCTCCATCTTGCAGTTGTCAAGATTGTGGTCACTCCAGATAAGATAAGAAATTTTCACACCCTAGTTTCGCCGTCAGTTGTTCTTTGCCACACAATTTTCTTCACAGTTACCGAGGAACCTTGATATAACGAAGGGGGATTACCAATACATGTTCGCTATAACGAGGTTTCATGGTATCGAGGTTCTTTTACATATATTTTGCTGTTACTGGGGCGAGGAAAACCGTTCGCCACACTGAGGACTTCGTTATATAGAGGCTCGTTAAATCGAGGTTCCACTGTATAAACCATCTGCTAAAGGCTCCACCACTTTGTAGACATTGCAGTAAAAAGCCTTCTACCATCCTAATTACAGGATTGAGAAACTCGGAGACCTAACAAGAACCTTAACTAGTTAACTATCCTTAACTGTGTACAACATCTGAACTCTTATCGTAACATGACAGACTGTCATTTTGAAATTGATGGATTAATCGATAATTTTACAGCCACAGGTCTATACAATGAAGTATATGTATATAAGTAGTAAATATGTAGGACTTGGGCATTCACACTGTAGCTCTGTCATGCAAGACAAACCAATGATGATCAGCAACGCACAACTTGATATGTTTTACGTGTTACATGTGGGTGATCAGTTATAGAAACAGACTTGAACTGACAGGCCTTATTAGCAGCTTGTTTTCACTCTACACAAAGGGATTATCACCTATTTTTTTTATGTCTATGATAAACTGACGGATTAATCATAAATCTGCAATCTAATCATAGTCCTATTAAGATTAACCGTTATTTGATGATATTGCGATGATGCTGTATGATAAAACCAAATGCACAAAGAATGCATCACCTGGACATCCATGCAGTAACCATTTGCTTTATCAGTTTACATGACGTAATAAAGTTGTAGGTTGTATGGGTGTCGTTACCTACACGTTAGTCATTTCATCCAGGATAAAGCATACCTTAGGCGTGCCGTGATACTTCTAAGAAAACGAACTGACAGACACGACTAGCAGCCTATTTTCGTTCTAAAGGGATTATACTTCTTAAAACTAATGGATTAATCGGGCATATACAGCCACACATGATAAGATTATGAAGATATGGTCCTGTTAAGATAAACGGAACATAACTAAAGAATGTAAGTGAACATCCCAAAAGCTTTTTACGAAAACTGAGACAATTCTCGCGGGCTCATCAGTCCAGATCTATATTCCATGAGAGTATTGAATATGAAAATAACTTAACCTGAAACGCAGCACCAAGATCCTATTCAAAAATGACTGCCAATTTAAAATTGTTTTGCAGGCATTTCAATCAACCCAGCTAACCTCGTTTGAGAGTAAAAATTCTTTTGAATTATCAACTCAAAAACGAGGTTAGTTGGGCTAATTTTAATACTTACAAAATAATTTTTAATTGACAGTCATTTGTGAATAGAGTCTATGCAACTGTCGAAGATGCAAGTAAATTGTCGAATATTTTCCAATAATCCGAGACCCTCCAGTTGTGGAAATAGCAATTTTGGGCTCGACATCTTAACAAGTTACCACATTGTGTTTATTTATTCGAGAGGAATGCATGAGACTGCTTGTTGTAGGTAATCAAAGGCAACCTCAAAGTAAAGTGCAATGACTGCTAAAGATAATAAATCAAACCTGTATGTCTGGGTGAAACCACTTTAAGTTTTAACATCTGTGGCACTCTGTTAATCTTATCCTCCCTCCCTGAGAAAAAAGTGCAGACGGTAACTGCAACACGTTATGCATTCGGCCTTACGCAAGCACGTTCAACAACATTTTCTGTGAACAAGTCTATGCATAAATTAAATCATTTTAGATGTTTCCATTCGACCTCTTACCAGTATTGTGTTTTGAATTCTCTCACTGAGATAAGGTCAGGCTTGGCATCCAGGGATATCCTAATGCATGCATGGGAAACCGTTTCTCTTGCTTGATCCCAAAGACCCTCGTTCAAAATACTTGACCATTATTTAGTTGTCGTCATCTTTCTTTCCTTTTTTACAGGGCAGGGAACAGTCCCGAGAAAAGCCAGGCAGATTGAAGAGGAATTCGCTATCCCAGGTTTTAATATTTCTGTCTTGCAGTCTGCGGGATGTTTTAGACGACATTTACTTTATCATTTTAAAGGGTAAACCAGAGGTCTTTCCTTTACGGTGCCCCTCTCCACCAGGTGTATAAGTAGCTGCCGGTGAATTGGAAAAAAAGAACTTACTTTTTACAAATGACTATGTAATTCAAATGATCCATTCAGCCAAAAGACCTTTAGACTTAAAGCAAAATACTAGCCAGTGGCAAAGTGGTCTAAAACAATGATACTTACCGTCTCGAGGTTAGAGAGATATTGTACTGGAGGTGGTGGACATTGGGGGTGATGGGGGCTTGGGGGTGGGGGCATTGATGTAGACCTTTTGACAGCTGGGCTAAAGGTGGACTGGTCAACAGGTTCAAGACCTCTGACCCTGATGATCCAGGACATTTCGCGATTACTTGTACAACGGCCTTACCACTAAATCCGTCTCGCTAATTGCGCTGTCGTTGTCTGTTCATCAGGATCATGTCCACAGGGTTGGATAGGGTACAGTGGATCGTGTTACTTGCCTTATGTCCTCGGTAAAACGTGGCAGGAAGCTAATGAAACCTGCCAGGAAATGGATTCGCACTTGGCTCTGTCCAAGAGTGTGGATGAAAATGAATTCATAGCAGTAGAAGTGGGCAGACCAGAATCTCGTGTCTGGATAGGTCTTCGCCGAAGTGAAGGCGAGTTTGTGTGGAGTGACGGCAGTAAATCTGACTTTACAAACTGGGGCCGATTCGAGCCTAAGGATGCCTCTGTTGTTGGTCGAGATTGCGTAAGTCTGCTTCCTGAAGACATTTTTTATTCATGGGAAGTGAGGAACTGTGACGATCGACAAGCGTTTATTTGCGAAAGAGGTAAGAAGACTATTATATTCAATACCAAAGTAATTCAGACGTCAATCACAACAGGTGATGTATTCATCCATTGGTATGCTTGCGCGCGAAAAGATGATCTCTATCTGATTGCTTTCACATATCGACTATTCTTGTCCAAATTCCCATTTTATATTCTACTGACTTAACTGCTTTTTAGTCATGTCCGGCAACTATCTATATAGGCATTTCGACAATGTACTGAAAATACATTTCTGTGTTCGAACCTTGCTACTGAACAAGTTTAAATCATTAGCACATATTACTAAACCGATGTTGGTCTCTAGCTAACAGATAGAAAAGTCATTCATCTACACCGTGACCAGTGATTACTAAAATGCTTAGTTGAACATGCTAAGTTTTTGTTGCCATAGCACGAAAATTGAAAGTTGAGGTCTCGAGCGTTTGTCATCAAGGGACTATCTTTATCTTTTCTTCAAACTGTAACTTAACAGTCGAATGACCATGTTCACAACTGACGTCGGCGCAGTGACAGCGTCACTATTTAAAGGATTTTTAATGGTACTTTTGACTGGTGTAATAGAATTTGGCAATTGCTTTTATTGCCCAACATTGTTTCGACTTCCTAACAGAAGTACCCGGCAAACTCATTTCGAATACATATTAATTGAGGTTGTATGAGATTTTAAGAGATAGAGGTCTTTCTCGTTCTATTCCTCTCCTTCAAGAACAATCGATCAGTTTGTAGTCGTCCAGTTCGCGCTGTCACGCGATGCAAATAGGCAACTATATCGCGCAGAGACCAAGTCAAATATTTCTCCCAGGAAAGCTGCCTTCAGACAGTTATTACATTCTCCAAGTACATTGTCGTGGTATCGAAAAAATAATTTGGAGAGGATATTACGCAGTCGTGAGAAGATATGAGTTTTATGTTCGAGTGGGAAGAAAAATATCTCACCCCGTGCGCTGTGATCACTCCCCGGGCCCACTCGTGAGATATTGTTCAGGCTACAAGAACATCAGTTTCATATTTTCGACCTCACGTGTAATGATGTTTTTATTGTATGGACCATATGGCACATCATGGAGATACATGTTTGCAAATACCGGTATTTACAAATAGTGGCTCAATCAGCAATATAGCCGGTGCAATCAAGCAAAATAAATCTAAAGTAGTTTTAAAGGGGCTCAGTCACGGTATTTTGAGATATTTTGGCCACATGCAAAATTACCTTGTAATGGTAAGAAACCTGAAAATAACAGTTTAATAAGACAGGAAAACACCAAAGACATAATGATAAACCATAAGGGAACAAGGATGGCCAAGGATGGAGAAGATTGACACGGATTGCAAACGACGAATCTGAAAAATTGAGGCTAAGCTTTTCAATATGCACAAACCGTGACTGAGCTCCTGTAAGTGCTGAACATTACATGGAATTCATAATTACATTTTTTGCAGCTGGCAGTCGATTCTTTCAAAAAGAATGAGATGGATGAGGGCTTGTTATTCTTCTTGGAAACAGAGCACGAAACATTTGATGATTGCTTGCCTTTCCGCTGGCATAATATCCTCTATTTCTGTTTCTTGTTACGTTTCGATAAATTTCCTGAAAACCTTTCTGCATCGTTTTTCGTTTTCTTCGGTTTTCTCTATTCAGAAAACACAATCACTTCGTCGTCGCTGATACTAGCGGCCGTCATTATTCCGAACAACGAAAATGAAGCGGGAATTGTGACGTCATTTGCCGATACAGTCGAGCCTACGGTTACGACCACCTCTCGTAAGCGACCAGTTTTCCAAAATACTAAAAGTGTGCAAGTCAAATCACTATATATGGAACCTCTATTAAGCAACCACCTCTCGTAAGTGACCGCGACCACTTTCAGAACAGTTTGAAATTTTCTTCTGTTTTAACATTCCGTCAATGACCACTAGATAAAGAGTAGAGCGTTATTTGGATAAGAAGGTGTTGTAACATTTATCGCATTCCTGGCTAAGTACCGGATTTTTTTTCTCGAAATTGACTTTTCACGTGAATAAAACATTTCAAACATGTGGTATCCCTCTGCAGTTACCATGTGCTAATGAGGCAAAAATTTTGACTCAGTCTAGTCTAAACTCTCGTTAGCGAACATCTAGGCTCGACATTTTGGTTGGTCGCTTACGGCAGGTTCGATAGCCTGCGAACAGGCTCCCAGTGAGCCCGTCGCGCTCGCCGAAATTTTTTTCCGTCCTCGCCGGGCCCCTGCCCCGATCGCTTCGCTTTCCGAATTCTTCTGTTTCGTACTCGCCGAAATGTTTTTCTGTCCTCGCCGGGAGCCTGTTTGCAGGCTACAGGTTCGACTGTATGTCTGTCGCGAGAGTGACATATATATCGGGAAATGGAACCGGATGTATTGCTTGATGGATTCTATTTCTAATAAAACACTTCTGTTCATATATCTGCTATGGGTTGTCATCGGGAAAGACCGAAGGAGCAATTGAGCTGTATTCGCCGGGCCCGTATGAGTAAGCCCTGTTCGGTAAAGTGTCCCCGGGTACGAAATGATGGCATGTCGAGGAAAAAGAAATAACAATATTAAATAAAAATATCCGCTATACAGTTAACCCACAACTACAAGACAAGACAATAATAAATTTGACTACTCCACATTATTTCAATTTTTCCATTTTGAATCATATTTCAGGCCTTGAGAAAAAATATTTCCAACCTAAGAAATGTCCAGTCGAATCGAGACTAGTTTCATGTAATGCAAAAGTGTAACCACACGCAGAGTATTCGGATAGTTGGCAATAGATTTACAACCGCCACACGTGGTGCACATGTACGAAACCGACTCGTCCTGGCAACAAGTAATATATTCTACACATTCTTCGCCACATTCCGTCATGCGTCCAACTGCTCAACTTTGTGTGAAGGCACCTGCCAAATGTTTCTGGAGAGTCGGCTTCAAAGTCCGCTTTGTTCCATTTAAGGAGGACCGGTCAACAGTAACTCGTACCTGCATACTTAACCCGTACTAATGCCATGTATTCACACTTCTCTTCTTCTCTTTGCTCTTTTATTTCTTACTCTGATCTTACTTACTATTAATCATCACTTCCTCTTAGTCTAAGACGCACTGCGATGTGAGCAAACTTGTTCCTGGAAGTTAAGTCCTCGTTTTGTCTTTGAAAAGTATGTACTACGATGCAATTGCTTTCGAAATAGAAAATGTAACAGGTTGGAGTCTCATGGAAGTCTTGGCGGCGGAAATGATGGAGAGTACTGAAACATCGGTTGTGATTGAGAGCACGAGGGGACCTGCAGATGAGGACATCAAAGACAATCCAGAAGAAATATCTACGGATGTTTCTACAGCATCAACAAAAACCGAGACAACGTCATCTACAGACGTTTCTGCAAAATCACAAGAAAGAGAGATACCATCTACGGAAGTCTCTGCTACAGCAGAGGAAACGTGGATGCCAATTACGGATGTATCTACAACATTAAGAGAACCGGATAGAATTTCAATTGAGGTTTCTTCAGCATCCGGAAAGCATGAGATGTCACCTGCTGTTGTTCCAGTAACGTCACCTGATGTTTCTAATGGAGCTATTGAGAAAGCACCCGCGATTGTTTCTACCGCTGTTTCTACGACATCGGACGAGCCGCAAACACGATCAACATTTGTTCCAACAACTGCATACGAGATCGGGATACCACCTTCTGACGCTTCTTCTACACCATTGCACAAACTAGAGGAAGTATCGACATCTTTTCCCGCAACTATACACGAAACAGAACTACCATTCATGGATATTTCTACGACATCAGACGAGCCCGAGGTGCTATCAACATTTCTCACTACAACTGCACACGAGGCTACGTCAGTACCTTCCGACGCTTCCTCTACAACGTCTCAAAAACTAGAGGAAGTATCTCTACCTAATCCGGCAACTATATACGAAACAGAGCTACCGTTTATGGATGTTTCTACAACATCGACGGAACCCGAGACGCCGTCAACATTTGTTCCCACAACTGTGTACGAGGCAGGGTTACCAGTTTCCGACGCTTCTTCTACCTCATCAGAGGAAACGAGGATGCCTATTACAACATCAAAAGAACCAGACACAATTTCTATCCAAGTTTCTATAACACCAGGAAAGCATGAGACATCACCTATTGTTGTCACAGCAACATTACCGGATGTTTCCACAAGAGTTGTCCAGACAAAACCGTCTACTGTCCAGACGAAACAATACGAAACAGTTGTACGGCCTCCTGTCTTCCCTACTGGTTCGACAAAGCCTTCTCCCACTGCTGCTTTTAAGACAGAACCCGTCATTGAGGCTACTCGGTCGGAATTATTGACTGAGAGACCAAGTGAGGTTGGTGCTCAAGAGGGAGATAAGTGCAGAACTGGCACGCATGATTGCTCCTCTAATGGTAGATGTATACCGCTGGATGAGTCCTATGACTGCGAGTGTAACCAAGGGTTTGAAGGGGATGGAAGAATATGTGCAGGTATGATTATTTGTTTTGTTACTTTTTTTAATTTTCCCGTACCCACGTATACGTTGGAATAAGCCTCTATGTTTTTTTTTTAACGTAGAGCGACTCTTGCCCACAGAACTGTCTTTAAATCGCTTTGACCTGTTCTGTCCCAGGAAAATGCAAAAAGGCATAGAAAACAATATATTATTTTACAGCACATGCGTTAAATTGAGTCCTTGGTTGCGTTGGACATAACGAAAGCTCTGAATTGGGTTTTAACTGTTATTTTAGCACTTAAGAAACTCTTCACGTAGGTAAATAACAACCGCCTTACTTCGCCCGTACGGAACCATGCACTGTAAACAGCAACATTTATACCACAAGCATGATAATTTGAGTTAATTGTCGGGGCCTGATGATCCTTCCGGGTTCCCCGAATTAGGCCCAGAATCTATATGAACCACGTCACTTTGTTGTATTTAAGAATTATTTTATCGTTCTGTAAAGTAATCACATTTTAAAGGGTGATTGTTTTTTCTTTATTTCCTGTTTTAGACATCAGTGAATGCGGGAATGGCTTCAACGATTGCCATGCAAACGCGACTTGCCACAATGTACCGGGGAGCTACTACTGTCAATGTAAGGAGGGATTTGTTGGAAACGGAAAACACTGTGAAGGTACAAATTTCATCATACCTCATACAACATCAGCACTCTAGGAAAAGCACAAGGTGCAATGCTGCATAGTTAAGTGAAATGTAAGAATGCAAGGAGGATCTGACTGATACAATTTCTTGGTTACTTCTTGGTTTTCCCATTTATTGACATAAATAAGTGCTGGGTCATTCAGAGGTAAGACTCAACAAAGCGGCATACATTTTGAACATATATTGCAGGGATAAGAGTTAAATTTAACAATTAGGTAACGAGCTCGAGATTTCTAGAGCGACTAATCTAACTGTTTTAGTATAAATCTACTAGTCGTTCAAAACTTTATCTCAGTCCTCTTCGCAGACACTTCGAAAACTCAAAGAAGCGGCCGCCAATTTGTTAACACATTACTGGGCTCCGCACTATCTACAACAGAATAGATAGTGAGTGGCGTAACCAATCAGAAAAAGGAATTCGTGTTAGAACGCTATAGTAGATTTATAGTAAGTTGAAATATTTTGTTCCAGTGTTTAAAATTTTGTTTTCGTAATGCAATCTCTGTCGTTGTTTCTAATCTTACTAAACAATCAGGGCAGCAGATTGAAGACCACTGGGACAGAGTGTAAACGACCTGAAACAGTCAGCTCTGTCTTCTTTTTTTTTTAACTGAAGATCGTCAAATAAGCAAACAATAGTTACTGAAAATGAATCTAACACCATCACCACGATTATTCTGCAGGGGCAAAAGAAACTAGTACACAAAAAGCTGTTGAAATTGCTGAGGGGCCAAACGATGTTGCTGCTCAAGTGATAGATCAGTGTTTCACCGGGTCACATGACTGCTCTTCAAATGCCACATGTGTGCCTCTGAAGGGGTCGTATGACTGTATCTGCAACCTTGGATTTGAAGGAGACGGCCGAGTTTGTGTTGGTATGCTATTTCGTTTCTTGATATTTTGTTTAAGACTGTTAATCGATCATTGGTTAAATTTTTGCCACGCGATAATTAATCTTCTTAGCAGAGACAGGAGTGTGGTATTCTCCCTTATTATATGGGTAGCTGCGTGAGCGGGCAAGATGCCGCTATCTTGCCCGCTAGGGATTTCCCGCTGTGTCCCGCAAGAACTGAAATTTGGTAAATCCTTTATTAACCAAGATTGTTCGGTCAAAATGGCTAGATATTGGCCTTGTTCTTTTTCTGCTTGTTTATGGACCTCCCGCTTGATCAATAATCCATATTTCTTGACCAAGGTAAATTGCCTAAACTTTGTCTGCCCAACACCAATGGTGCATAGCATTGGTGCATGAACGTACGGAAGAAGCTCAGACAAACGAGCCAGCGAACGGAAAGTTGGATTTTTTAAGTTCAGGTCACTTGCGCGCATAACCTTTGCAGTGCAGTGCTTTAAGGAATAATTAAAAATTTTTTACCGTGCAATTTGTCAGTTAATAGTGCTTCCCAAATGACAATGTAAGATGTATAATTACAGGTAGTTAGAAGAGAACACTGTTTCGGCGAAGAGTCACCACATAACTAAGGTAGCTAGTTATGGTTTATATCTTTGTTTGGGTATTTTCGCCATACGAATGCTCCTAGTTTCAATATGTCCTTGGTGGCTTTTACTGTAAGTGCAATAATGGATTAGCCGGAAGTGGTCAAGTTTGCAAAGGTAAGGTTAAGTCTCTGGAACCGTTTCTGAAAAGTGGCGACATATGTCCACCTTATCAACTTCTCTTCGTTATATAGCACCGAAAATATTTTCACAGGGGAGCTTTATTTTATGTGCCTCTAGTGGACTTAATGTTACTGACCAGTAGAAACTCAACACCATAGTGAGAAAATAGTTCGGTAAAATAAAGTTTGTTTAATTTTCACAACAGTAAATTTCAAAAAAAAGGACAACCCTTTTCAGTTTTAAATACATGTTTCGACAGTAACCTCTGTCATCGTCACTTACAACTGGAGTGAATTTGAATATACAAGTTAATATACAAGTTTTATACAATAGGTGTTACGTAGAATAACTTACATGCATAGCGCGAATAAAATACATGGAATTGAAAACTAAAGACCAACAGGCAAATGCAGATCAGAGAGAATGGTAGATTTTAATTTGGTGACGATGAAATGAATCGTGGAGCAAGAAGCGAAGCCCGCGCACATTCGCATTGGAAACTCGCAGCAACGCAGCTTTGTTTCACAGTCCTTCATTTAGTTGGCCTGTTCCTCACTTTCAGACTTATTAAAAGAGAGGAAAAGTAAACTCACTTTTGACACCTTTAAACCGTTATCCTGAACATGAAACAGGTTTTTTTCTGTCTCCCATCTGGTCTAGAGTTTCCATATGCGAGCATTTTGTCATCGGTGCGGGAGCAAGTATCGTTTCTCGCACCAGGTGTTGAGAGCTAAAAGGTAGATTGCTTGTAGCATAGCAATGCATAGGTGGTACTTGATGTTGACAATCGTTTTATAATCGACAACAGCCATATGAAAGCTGAAACTGAGATCATTAACGATATTGCCACTGCTAGACAAAGAAGATATCCTCATCTCGTGCCATCAACGCCACAATTTTAAAATAGCAGAGGGTCAAATTGCGACGCTGTAGGTACTTCCAAAATTAAGCCAAAAAGAAGGTAAATGGATGTCCAGCTGTACTTATCATACATTTTATACTAACCAAAAGAAGTTTCAGATTAAAGGCTGATACTGCAATTTTCTGGCTTCGTTGCATCATGATAAGCACCTCTTATGTAGACAAATTGGTTGTAATAAAGCAGGTCACATTTTATGTTGAGCTGATTTGGCTGAGGTCCATTTCGTTCGTTCAAAATAGTTCATGATCTTTATATAGCACGAATCTTTGCTTGTTTTTTCTGTCAGTTATTACAAATGATCCAAGAGATGATCACCCTGATTCGGCTCACCCTTTTAGCATGATCCAGATCATAACTGCAGGGATTATCCTTTTCAAACTTTTCTAATTGTGAAATTGCCTTCTGACATTTATTCAAATCTTTATGGAAAACAATTTTACGAAAGCAAAACGTTGAATATGAGTGAAGAAAGGGGATTGCATGGAAAAAGGTTCTTGATAGCGTGATATTTACAGAAATTTACATTTTGTGTGACAAATACATGTAACATTACAAAAGGTGAAGTGCTGTCAACACAATTGGACCTCCTGGAGGGGGTGGATCAATCTCTTGAGTGATATTCAAAGGTCAAATATTTTCATTTTTTTTTCTGTGTAAAATAAATTGCCGTCAGGAAGTTTTAGTTTCCGATTATTTACATCAAAATCCATGCATATCTTTTGAGATTTGCAATCTTTGCGTTCACAACACGTTCAACTAAGTTATGTACTTTGTGTTCCCAGGTTTTAGAAATTGTTTTCGTGTTTACAAGTGTTTGTGTCGTTTCCACGAATTAATCAAGCATGATGACTTAACGGGTTTTGATTAAACTTGGTGAAAAGGTTCAAAAGGTCTATTTTGGATCCATTCTCGTGAGCCCTACCTTTGTGGTTACCCGAATCGGGAGTGGTTTGACAGTAAATGAGTTAATTATAAAGATAACAAGCTAAAGGATAGCGAAGAATGCTCACACCCTTTTGTGGTTGACGCGAAAAATCGGCTTGCTTATTCCATACTCGGTATTTTTAGGTTTTTAGACCCGCTATGTATCAGTTTTTGAGCATTCATGTGTTGGTAAATAATTATTTTTTAAGGCCTATTTATACGACAGAAACTTTTGACTCATTTCCAATATAACTGATACGCGTACCTAAAACAATGTCTCAGCGCGGATGAACCTTTATTGCGTAAAACGACCTATGCGCCATCCGTGCTGAGCCAAAATTTCACCCGTGCTCTGAACCAGGGTAAAAGTTTGGCACGGCTCGGATGAGGAAAAGTCTTTTATAGGAAATATTTGTGAAAATTAGCCTTTGTTTTCTTGTTTTCCTCAGATTTGAACGAGTGTTCAAGTGAATCACCAGCGTGCGACATCAACGCAGCGTGCCTCAACACAGTGGGTTCATTTTCATGTGCCTGTAATGGAGGATACTTTGGAAATGGAAAGATTTGCCGAGGTATACAAATACTGGACCACGGCAGCATGATGCAACATCGTTACTCCCTTGAGCATGAAACGTCAAACTTGTGTTACCTCCTCCATAAAACATTGTTCTGGGTCCTCGTCTTCTAGATACCCAGGTCTAAGATGTTGTTTTTATCTTCTAAACGAAGTACAATTTTGAGCCACGAGTTGGGACTTCATTTTGCTTCTTCGCGACTCAAATTTACTTGAGTTAGGAAGGAAATATAACCTTTGGGACCAGGGTACTAGTAAACGAATTGCCAATTATCGACTCATGGTATTTGACTTTCGTCATGAAAACAGTGATCTAAGCTCCATTTCTTCCTTCTTGTCTCTCCTTCTTTCTTTTCTATCCACCTTTCCATTTCATTCAGCTACAAAACCATCATCTCAATGGAAATGTTTCCGAGTTAAAGCAGTTAACTGTTGACCGGTCCTTAGTTATTTTCTTAAATCTTCTCAATTTGGTGGAGCGTTAACCTTTTCAAATTAAAACTTTGAAAACTAATATTCAGGTTTATCGCCAAATTCGAAATACAATCTCGCCAAATAGGTAGGCTCCCAAACGATCGAACGAAGGCTTATGGAGTGGGGGTACCCTTTCGCCGTTCCACAGATTTTAGCCTCGTTCTGGCGTTTACCGTGATATTTACCGTCTTTAAGGACTGGAAATTAAGACGTTGATGATCAGCGAAAATTTACAGCAACAGTTTAATTCAAAAGACATTGCATGCATACCGGTCCTCTAAAATGTCTTTATCTCTCGAAAAATTTATAAGTCTTCCAAGTCAGGAACTGTTGCAAATACCGGGCAAAACCTCAATGAAAACAGGTCTTGAACGTGAATGATAGTAAGCTCTCTAAGCGCCAAATAAAAAACGGTGAATTTACCGGCAATACAATTATGACACCTTTGGGCTTCAAACTTATACTCATAGTTTTCTTTGCAATTACAGCACAAGTCGTCGAAAATAGAAGTTTATCTCGATGTTATCTTAGCCAAGAGCTTTAAAACGAAGTCAGTCAAATATTGCGCCAACATTTGCATTGGTCAGTCTGTTCTTCCATTCGCAAACAAATCATGTGCCGTCTTTTGTTCCTGACATGACAATCTGTTTTCCACACCACTGTACATGGCCGTAACTTACTCTCTTATTTCCGTCAATTTCGCTTGCTTGTTCTGTTTTTGTGAAGCTGTTACAACAACAGATTATGTTCCTCATGTATCCTTCCGTATATGTTTGACATCTGATTAATTGCGGTACGATAAAAACGAATACATCTGTGCAATGAAAGGAGATCAGTGATTAGCAGATAAGATTTAAGCTACTTTTGAGCTTAAAAGCAAACCACCTGGCAAAGCTACATGTAACCTTAACTTTCCCATAACAATTGTTTGAGGATAAGGCTCATTTTGGAATAAAACTGACACTGTCGACTGTAGATCCAATATCTGTTTGCCAATAATGAATTGAGCGGAAGATTGGATTTCCCTCTTGGCACGCAAAGTGTTTTTTGCTCAAGGGGTTACTTCTGTAACTAGTGGCTAGAGTCCAAATGGAATGAATCAAAAGAACTCTTCCTCTCTTTAAAACCACGTGACAGCTTCAAAACCAAACTATACAGTGTATAGCGATTGATTCATCTCCCGCTGACAAAATATACAACTTCTCTCTACTTCTTCGTATTAAAATTGAGAGTATGATTACCCATCAGGTTAACAATGGTAATTATTTCCTTCACCGTCCATGACCAATGTGTGCCTGAATTTAAACGGTATTTAATAGAAATTTGCCTTTAATGAGTTCCAATCAAAAGGGTTGAGACAAATAATCTCTCACAAACAGACAACGGCGTACCATGCGATAAGACAGAAAGTTATGACATGTTTAAGGACCTCTGCCCAGGAATTGTCAAAAACGTTTCCATTATCAAGTTCGTTTTGGCACTTAATTGTCCTTGAAAATAGCAAAAGTAAACAAAAACACTCCCTATTTAAGAAAATGCAAAAGGGTGTTGTATTAGCCAAAAATTAGAAAAAGTTTTGAAGTTCGATTGTATCATCCGAAAATACAGAAACAGTTTGGATAGAGAGACTTGCCGTGTTTACTTCTTAGCATCTTCCGATTGAACATTGCTCCAAAAAGTTAAAAGAATATTCTGAGTGCGTTGTTTGAGATGTTCGTTCTTAATTGGAAGACTCATTAACTTCGTCGCCTCTGTAAAGAGCATGTTCACATACTCGAGATCCTCAACGATTCTAAGGAAGTTACGCTTATACATTGCGTGAGGCTTGCGTGAAATTATCAAAACTGCTATGAGGTATTTCTTTCCTCGTGTGAATTTCCCTCGAAAATTGGCCAAAAACCAAGAGGTTAAAGGGTTACGTCATTCAATCTTTTAAACGCATATAATTACCTTCAAATCTAAGAATGACATACTGTTTTCAGTTTTCGGAGGTAAAAACAAAAACAAAAACAAAAAAAATGCCAGGAGATGATGGGATTGAAGAAGACTGAGAAGCTTGAAAACATTTGGCTACAGTTTTCGAGATTCACCAGGGATGGAGATACATGCTTTTACCTCAGTTTCAAAACGAGTCCTGTTGCACAACCTTTCATACAGAAATGAGTTTAATTGCAGGAAAATGACCGTGCAAGAAAAACTCATTTCAATATGAAAGGTTTTGCACCAAGACTCGTTGTGAAGCAGAGGTAAGAGGAACTCAGAAATGGCTTATGTGTCCCATGGGCCACGGGGTCAGAGTAGAAAAGCATTGAAGTAAACCCAAAGGAAATCGTTATAGTTCCCGAGGAATGTTCATTCATCGGTAAGAAAGAGCGAACTTGACATACTTGGCATGAATCGTATATTTGAACAGCGAGTTGTTAAGTAACAAGTTATGCAGTTAAACATCAAAAGCAATACATGCAAATTTATAGGTCTGGTCGCCTTTTACTAAGCCTTTCTTTGTAACCCACTCTGTAACTGCTTAACTTACTACTTATCCTTGGTACAGAATGGTATTCAAAAAATTTGTTTTCATGTACCGCCAGATTATCAGAACTTGAATTAAGGAGATTCTTGCCCTGTTAGGATCAAGAAGTTCATAATAATGGTATGCATTTTAACATAGGAGAGGTATAAGCTCAGTGACGCACTTGTTTTGCAGATCAAGATGAATGCTTAACAGACCGTGGAGGCTGTTCAGAGAAAGCAGAGTGTATTAATACACAGGGGTCTTACTACTGCCAATGTTATGATGGTTATTTTGGTGATGGAACGACCTGCGAAGGTAAGTGGATGGGTTTATCAAAGTGGTTCGTTTCAGTGAACATTATGACTTCCTGATTGACCGACAGAACGATTAGGCAACTGGTATACTGATCATATGGTCGATTTTCTGCCTGACTGACTAACCCACTCGCCTGAGCGACTGACTGACTGACCGCCCCCCAGCTCAAGGTCTGGATCCGCCACCGCTGACAGACCGATTGACCGACTGACTGATTAACCCGACTGAACAACAACCTAACAACAACTTTATGACTGACTGACTGACTGATTAACTCGACTGAGTGACTAACCGATTGCCTCACTGTCCGGCTGAGCGACTGACACTGACTGACTGACTGACTGACTGACTGACTGACTGACTCGATGACTGACTGGCTGAGCAACTCATCAACTTACCAACTGACCGACTGACTGACTGGCTGACCGCCTGGCCGATTTATCGGCGTAGTGGCTGGCTTAATTACTTTCACACCGATTATCGAACTCAAGAGTGTCGTTCGGCAATGATACGTCGTAGCCTGTTTCATTAGCTGTAGAGTGCTTTGGACGTCTGTTTAGTTTTGGAGCAGCGCAAAATTAAAAGGCGAAGGAAAAATGGTAGCGAAGGGATTGGTAATGAGAACCATTCCCTCTCCGCATTCTTCCCGCCACCTTTTTTCTCTCACCGTTTATGCGCTGTTTTTCAACTAAACCTTAAACAGGCTGCCACGTTGTGGTCGATAAATAAACAAAAGCCTCTATTTGGCGCGGAAATATGCTTGGATTTATGTCCGCGGACATTATCTGTTCCGAGCAGCGAGCAGTTCTCCGAGAGCATAGCTCGAGGAAAACTGTGAGCTTTGAGAAACAGATAATGTCCAAGGAGAAATATCCGAGCACATTTGCTAAATGGAGCGCTAAATGGAGGCTATTGTGTATTATCCTTCAAATATTTTTTGCAACACGCGTGGTTTTGAAAATTGAGGAATATCGCTCGGATATTCCCCAGTTTTAGCTGGGGAATATTCAGTCACGTGACACGTTTAAACCAATCGCGCGCAAGCGAAAATATTTGATGAATTAAATATTGCAATCGATAATCAGGAAAGCCCCTTTTTGCAGACATCGACGAATGCGCTTTACCTGGAGCTAATAACTGTAATTTTTACTCACGATGTAACAACACGGAAGGATCGTTCTCCTGCACATGTAATCGAGGCTACACTGGGGATGGCTTCACTTGTTCAGGTAACAGCAGGAACGGTAGAAATCTTGAATATAGACACGTCCTAGGCTGCATAACTTGTTAATAACTGAGCCAGATATTTCCAACGCTACTTCATTTACAGCAAAAGAAGTCATTTCTCTCAAGCCTTCTTCATATTCCTGAAAGTTTGGAAGCTAAGAACTTAAACTTTTATTTGCAAAGTTGTCTAAGTCTCATCTTCTATAACACCCACAAGCGCTCTCATAGTCTACTTGAATCACGGAAAATCAAAAATCCACGAACGATAACCCAAAAGATTAACTGAATGATTGTAACAGATTTCCTTAATGGTTTCACGTAAACACAAAGCTATATTATGCTCCCTGGCACTCTGACGAAAAATCTGAGCTAGCTCAATTCCAGAAGACAAAATTGAATGACTCACTTTTTCGTGCGATCTCCAATCCAGTGTTTGTGTTCTGGTGAAGCTTGATTGGTTTCAATACATGCAGCTCGATTTTTAAACGCTCTACTTTCGTCTCATAGCCTTATATTTATACTTATCTTTATGGGATTTTCTTATTATCTACTCTACGTAGATCTTGATGAATGTACTGTGGGTACACACAACTGTGGTGAAAATTCTAATTGCATCAATGATATCGGTTCATACTACTGTGACTGCAAGACCGGTTTCTTCGGTGATGGTGAAATTTGCGAAGGTGAGAGATTTGGAGGGACCTTGAATTCGATTGAGATAATACTCGTTTATCAATCTGTTGCTAGTGTCACTTGTAATTAGAGTGCTTCTTTCCTGCATAGAGTTGGCCTAGTTGACTTAAGCTCGGAAGGTTCGATATTTGCAACTTCTAATACAACCGTCTAGGAAGCTAAGAATCATTACCTCAACAAAGTCAATATGCTCTCTTCACAGATATTGACGAATGTTTTGACGGTCTGTTATGCGACATCAACGCGGACTGTGAGAACACAGCAGGTTCCTTCAATTGTTCATGCAAGAAAGGTTATACCGGGGATGGAGAAACATGCGAAGGTAAAACGCAAAACTTTCATTAAAACTGAAAGAGCTCTGTCTATCCACCCTAGTACAAATGTAGATCGTCAACCGAGTGCTCTATGCCCAGTTTCTTATTCGCACATCTCGTGACTTCATTGTTAAACAATTTGCTTAATCAGCATCAATATAATTATTTGAGAAGAAGAGACAAATGCCGTACTCGGAATGAGAATATTATTAGGGAGTTTAAGAAAACCACGACGGCAACGTCAACGGCAACGTCGCTAAACAAAAGGTTTAACTAGGAGAACAATGGCTGTGCACGTGCATTATAATTCTTGGTACATTTACTCGGCCGTCCTCAGCAAAGTGACAACATGAAATGGCCAAATTAATTCTGCGTTGTATGGAGAACGTGAACCACGAAGCTAATTTTCAAAATTTTTATTTCAAATTTATCGCTGCATCCTAGATTCAGTTTCGTGATAGCTTTGACAGTGATAAACAAAGCAAATGACTTTAGGGTACCGCGAGATTCGCAGGTAAAATATAAACTCATTTTTTTCGACGTTGTTCTCGACGTCCTTATTGCCAGCCATAAAAACTAAGGTCTTGCTCTATCCTTGGTTTATTCAGTAACATTATTTCCTCGCTGATCTTTCAGTGTTGCTGTTATTAGAAGTCCTATAGTTGTTTTTTGTTGCTCTTTTAGCCGCAGTAAATGAATTTAAGAACCCGCTGAAGAACAGGCACCGGGTTCTTAAGAAAAGAGCATGTTTTTCTTTTCAGATGTCGACGAATGTGACACTAATCAGAATGAATGTCATACCAATGCCATCTGCACGAATACTGACAGCAGTTATGTTTGCCGCTGCTTAAAAGGTTATCAAGGAGATGGTCGGATATGTGAAGGTAACAGAGATAAGAACTACTTTGGTTAACATTTTTATCTGCCATACTGTAGTCAGACTCCGAGTTAGCTAATGTGCTTTTTACGTTAATGGCTGTGGTGAGACTCAATAGCGTGGCCATTCAAATAAAAGCTATGAGGAGTACTTGCATATGATACTGTTAACATTATTTTACTACTAAATGTTGAGGCTTTGGGCGAATTTCTAATGTGCGACCATTCAATAAAAGCTCTAATGAGCATTATTTCAATGTGATGCTGTCTACTATACGATGGGTTAAACACAAAGATTGGCCCATTCAAATAAAGGCTATTGAGGATGCAAAATGTACGTGGTGTTGTTTTTTGTTTGCTTGAGCTCTTGCTATTGCAAACTGAGCCAGTACTAAGAAATACGAGTGACGGAAAAGAATCCACACGCCACAACCTTGAAAGGAGCGACCCATGCATAGTCTCACTAACAATTCACTTCACCATGTTGTTGGTTTCTCATTTTAGATGTCGACGAATGCGTTGATGGTTCGGCCGATTGTGGGACTGGAGCTGAGTGCATTAACTTAAATGGGACCTATGAATGCCAATGCCTGCTGGGATACCAGAAATCTGGGAACAACTGTACAGGTCGAGCACACATAACTTTACATATGATATGTTAAACATTTCCACGGGATAGCAAGAAAGACACTGTAGTACTCATAGGTTCTGGATATCGCTTTCTTCTTGCAGATATCAATGAATGTGAATCACCAGAGTCCAACAGTTGCGACATCAACGCTCTGTGTACAAATACAGAAGGCTCATATGTATGCCGCTGCAAAAGGGGATACGAAGGAGATGGAACGATTTGTAAAGGTAAATCCTTTTATACGCATTAGGTATGTAGAATATCTCACACCCTATCACGGCACCCATCTCATCTTAACAATTTCTCTTTAGACGTTGATGAATGTGCATCAGGGTCGGCAGAATGCGGGCCTGGAGCTGACTGTTTTAACCTAAATGGAAGTTTTGCTTGTCAATGCCGAGTTGGATTTGAGAAGATTGGTAACAACTGCACAGGTCAGACAAACTATATTCCACAATTGTACATTAATTAGTTATCAGAGGAACCTTTTTGTTACAACTACTAAGTGAGTGCTTATTTATATGCTCAGTTGGCGGGCTACAAAACGCGAGCTAGAAGCTAACATGAACAAGGTAAATTTAGGTACGTTTATGCCAAATCGTAATAGAAGCACTAGCTGAGTTTACGATTCTTGTCTTCTAATTTCTCAATCATTTACCATGCTACTTGGCAACTTCAATGACGTAACGCGCAGACTCGGTTACTGTCAGAGTTAGGATTTCTCCCAGAAACTGGCACTGGTACCCCACTTTGGAAAGGAATTGATTTTGAATGAGTGTTAACCCTTCATTGGAATTATTGTGGGTCAAAACGTCACCTCGAACGGGGAAGCAATCCCATACTTTTACCAAGTAATGTTATAAACTATGTACCTTCACCCTGGCCTTATCATGTTATTGCAGACATTGATGAATGTGAATCCGCCGTGTCCAACAATTGCAATGTAAACGCACTCTGCACAAACACAGAAGGCTCGTATGTCTGTCGCTGCCAGAGAGGATACGAAGGAGATGGAATCCTTTGCAACGGTACAATGTTATTATGTTATGTGATCATAGTGCACGGTGTAATGATACACTATGTAAGGCGACGCGTACTGTCTCCAGTAACGTTTGAACTGGCTATAATTGAGAACGGTCAAAAGAGGAGGTTCTGCAGGGTTATTGCAAGCAACAGCGGCGCTTTTAGTCGTGTAATGTTAAAAAGTGTGTGGTCAAGTTTAAAATTTAAAGGCTTACATTGGGTAGGCCAGGAAAAGATTCAGTTACCAACCTCTAAATCGATTCAGCCTTTCATGATTGAGGTTTTCCCTCTGTGTATATGCAGGGCGTAATATTTTTTTTCTTATTTCAGACGTAGACGAATGCGTTGCCGGCACAGCTGAGTGTGGGACTGGAGCTGAGTGTGCTAACTTAAACGGAAGCTTTGCTTGTCGATGTCTGGCGGGATTTCAGAAGTCTGGGAACGACTGTACAGGTCTGACAATAAGTACTTTTCATGCTTTTATTTACTTACAGTTTCAGCCCAAACTCAACTTATCCAGACCTTTACATATGTATATGTAGGAAATACAGTCAAATTTTATTTGGCATGCAAGTACTCTTCCGTTAAGGTTTCACGCGCAAGTTGCGAGACCGCGATCGCCCTTCAACTCTAGATCTTGCTACTGGCTTCGCCGCTTGTGTGTGTGACGCAAACGTAAGCCTGCTTTCGAACTTAAGTTTATACATAGAAATGTATTATAAATCACGTGTGGTCAACTGAAATGAGTGGTTACTATCTCGTATGTTCATACCAAGATTCATTTTTTGCGACTTCTTTGTTTAACAAGAATCAGAATTTGCTTTCTACTTGATATCGAATTACAAAAGGAAACTTAACGTTATCATTTCCATTTTAGATATTGATGAATGTGAATCACTAGAGTCTAACGATTGCGATGCCAACGCGATGTGTACAAATACAGAGGGCTCATATGTCTGTCGCTGCAGAAGAGGATACGAAGGAGATGGAAGGTTCTGCTTAGGTAATTACAATTAGTTCCCTATTTCCAGGTTGATTTGCTTTGTAACTGCGGTAATGTAATTTTCATTAATATGCATAGCTTATTCACGGTTGCCGGTTTCGATTTTACACACAACGTATGTCATCGTTTTTTGCTTTGAATATCATGTTGTTTGCTTTATTGGATTGCTTATACGTCTGTAATCGATACTTGTGCAGAAGGGATGACCACAACGCCAGCTGCGTGTCTGGGCAAAGGGTATGCACGATGCCAAGTTCAACAGGGCGATCTCGAGCTTCAGGGATTTTAAGTTGTTGATAGGGGTGCAGTTTTCTTTTTTACTTTAGCTAAAAACAATTGTATTAACTCAATCCTCCGTTGGAAAAAAGATGGCGACTGGTACATTTACCCATAGTTCTTAGCGCACGAAAATCGTAACAACGTTCATAAGAACGTACAGAAGAGTGACAAAATCTTCAAACCTAGGCTACACAACGTCCTTAGTACAGGGACAAATACGGTAAAAATTTGGCTTTCTTAGTGCTTTATAGGCTGTGTTAGGCTCGCAAGGTATTGTGGTAAAATGTACAGCCGCCATCTTTTTTCCTACGGTGGATTCGAAATTGAACAACTGGCGGAATAGGCATACTCACGTTCTCGTTATTTCAGATGTCGACGAATGTTCTGTTGACATAGCCGCATGTGGGACTGGATCTGAATGTGTTAATTTAAACGGAACTTTTTCTTGTCAATGCCTGGTGGGATTTGAAAAGACTGGAAGCAACTGTACAGGTCTGATAAATTCAGTAAAGTTTACGTACATTTTACTTACCGTTGGAACCGAATAATTAGTGGTTGAATAAATTCAAATTAGTGGTTAATAGATATCCTTGTGTGTTTATTTCGCATGTTTTGGTTGGCGGTAAAAATTAGATCGGACGGACGATAGCTTGATGCACCTTACACTACAGACGTCAATCCTCAGTTCCAAATGTACTACTTGTATAAATACACCACTTTTGTCATTACCAAATTTTGAAATAGCAAATTGAAGTTTAAACATGTTCAATATGTGACATGCCAGTGGAGCTACACAGTCCAACATTCTTCAGTTTACACACTGAAAGAATAAGTCAGGTAAGAAACAAACAAACAAACGAATTGCAAAGAGTTAGGGACAAAACAGAAAATGTGCGAGTAGTTGCGAACGGCTAACTGTTGTTTAGACTCCTCGACAGAATTTTGCGATGGATCTCCATTATGGAGGGTGCTATCACCTACCATGGCTATGCCTAAAGGGTATTAGAGGTTGCACTCATGATAGTTATTATTGCAGATAAAGACGAATGCGAGTCTCCAGAATCAAACAATTGCGATGTAAACGCGCTCTGTACAAATACAGAAGGCTCGTATGTCTGTCGCTGCAGGAGTGGATACGAAGGAGATGGAATCCTTTGCGAAGGTAACTACCAATAATTTGGTATTAGCATTGTACTACATGGTTTGCTTTAGAATTAACTTGTAGTCTACAGGACCAACGTTTTTGGGGGGTTATTGTTTTAATGAGAACTAAGTAAAACGCGGCCCGCCCTTTTGTTTTCGCGGGTTCGCAAATGATCCCAGGACCGCAAATGATCCCGGACCGCAAACGATCCCCAAATTGAACGGCAAATGGTCCCGGACCGGAAATGGTCCCGGACTGGAAATGATCCCCATATTGGACCGCAAATGATCCTGATCAAAAAATAACGAATGGCATGGATGGTGGGATTGTGTGGATAGGGAATTGGCGTACGTGAATACCGATGTTTTTATTAAAGCCATCTTATAATTATAATGGCTTACAACTTGCTTTTTTTTCATACTTTCGACTAAATTTTGTTGCTAACTACGATGTTATGAATATCACTACTCAATCATCAAAACACGACTTGGCTTGTATTTCTTTGCAATTAATTCTCAGTAAAATTAAGATCAGTGCAACATACGCTACATATCCTCCTTTGTCAAACATTGATATTTCGGTGTAATAGTTAAATCACATTTTATCAGCAGTTAACGCCACTCGTCTAAAGTTTTAAACTAAAATCTAACCATGAAGTAACTATCACAGAAGACGCTGTCACCTGAGTAGACCCACAAGCCTACAACGCTTCATCACTCTGTAAAACTCCAAGTGTGTAGCACTGGAAATTTGAGCAAATTTATTTTCTAATTTTTCCTTGGTCGTATTTTGGCTTTAATTCCTCGGAAATGACTATTTGAGTATTCTAAGAAGCCAAAATTCCAAGCTATATTTATGAAGTTCAGCTTCATGACCACGCAAGGCCAAGGCTTGCACTTCGTTTTGACAATCAGCTGTTTGATAGATGTGTTATACTATCGCCACCGGGGTTTCGAGAATGTTTACAAATATGTGTTTTTCTAAGACTGATAATTCAATAGATCGTCTTCACGTGACGTGTTTTTATCCTCATAAGGCATAAGAGGCGGTATATTTATATCTGTTTACAATTAGCGTGCTTCGTTTGGAAACCAGAGCATTTTGAATTTCAGGGTTATGGAGGTTGCGTGACACAAGGCTAAGATCGAGTTTGTTGAAAAATATATACTTATCTCATGATTTTGAGCCTTTTTAGAAGTTAGATTATTAGGAAAAGTGCTTATGTAAATGCTTGTTTGTTTAGTACTGATGATTAGTCGCCTAGAAAGCCAAAGCAAGTTCCAGATGTTTACACTATATTCCGGTCGCCATATTGGTGTACCACGGATGTACACCAACATGGCGTTTTCTTACTGGGCTCTGTAAATTTCTGGGAAACATTTACGACGAATACCTGAAGTTTGGGGAAACGCACAGGCCTAAAACTTGGAGACGTGTCTTATTTAGATATCTTCTATAGCGTACATCACAATTTCTTAGCTTTTTCCATTGGTTGGTTTTCGATTTATTATTATTTTTTTTTATTGTGTGACAGTTAAAACATACCGTACCCTTCGAAGAACAAAACAGCAACTGTGGAGTATATTTTTTGTAAAATGATAAAATATGACTTTTAGTTCATAATTTTTGTACATGTTCTCACCTTCCTCTGATATAAATCCATGCCATTCCTTATTTTTTTGATCGGGATCATTTGCGGTCCAATATGGGGATCATTTTCGGTCCGGGATCATTTGCGGTTCAATTTGGGGATCATTTGCGGTCCGGGATCATTTGCGGTCCAGGGATCATTTGCGCACCCGTACAGTACATTGTGAAGCATGCTTTTCCTTTTAGCAATAAAACTGTCTTTTGTCTGCCATCCTAAATGTCAAGACAACGCTAAGTACAAGAACGTTACGAATACTCCTGTCTGCAAGTGCAAGGCGGGATTTACTGAGAATGGCATCACGTCCACAAGTTTGCAATGAGGCAATTCTTCACTACTTTGCTTTACGTCATTTCGCTTGAAATCTCAAATTCGTCTACGTGAATGCTCCTTGACTAGTCATGGCAACGCATCGGTTAATTTGCAACATTTGAATATATGCATTATTAAATTTTGTTAAAATTGAAAACGAAAGTCGACCTGATGATACATACCTACTGAACACTATTCACGATCATTTCTATTGCAGACATTGACGAGTGTGCATCATCAGACTCCAACAATTGCGATGTAAATGCACTGTGTACAAATACAGAAGGCTCGTATGTCTGTCGCTGCAAGAGGGGATACGAAGGAGATGGATTATACTGCAACGGTAATCACGTGATATCTGATCGGACTTCTTTAACTCTTTCCTCCTCATCTTGAATAACCTCTGCCTCCATTTGCCTCCATACGATTTCGCACTCGTATATAGCCTGAAAAGATATTTTCTCCATGTTAAAACTGTTTCCCTGTCATCAAAATTAAAGGCGAAGAGTGTTGCGCTCAATTTATTTTAAAATCCGGGCCAAAGGATAGCTTAAACCCTCGCTTTCGTCTGGCCCGAGACTCTCAAGAGCTCTCAGCGTTCTGGTCAATACAAGTGCGTTTTTCGCTCGAGTGAAAAACACCTGCCCAAACAACAGTTCTTGAAAGTCAACGCGGGGTTTTCTCGTTTGGTCCGCACTTGCTGGTTGTCTCTATCTTTCTCGTTTACCACGGGCTAAACCCTTTCCGTTGATTACCGATTCTACACACAGTTACTGCAGCCTTGTAGTGACATTTTGAGGTTGTAGAAGCGTATTGCCAATTTTTTATTATCTTTTTTTTTTTTGCCAGTGTCCGTTCCAACTCTTGTCTGTGATCCCGAGTGTGACGTGAACGCTGAATGCAAAGACTTTTCTGGTACTGCTGGCTGCATGTGTAAGGCAGGATTTGACGGCGACGGAGTAACTTGTACAGGTTAGTAAACACTTGGAATTTCAAGTAATAACATGATTTCAGTGAGAGATATCTTAATGGTGCCTATCAAGAAATGCCAAGCCTGAAAAAAAAAAACATGTAAATAAAATGTTTGGATTGACAGACTCTAGTTCCTGAAAAATAATGAACTTTTCACTTCAGATGTTGACGAATGCGATTCTCCAGGCGCAAATCAATGCCACGAAAATGCGATGTGTACAAATACCGAAGGCTCTTATGTTTGCCGTTGCAAGAAAGGATTTCAGGGAAATGGATTTACATGTACACGTGAGTAAATGTTGATGGAACTCGATAATGCTTGCATACGACGGCCGGTTAAAATTTTCCATCTTCTCTTGTAGCGAAAGTGCCTCCATTTGTCTGCAATCCCAAGTGTGATGATAACGCTGACTGCAAAAACTTCACCGGTACTCCTAGCTGCATGTGCAAGGCGGGCTTTGATGGGGACGGTATCACTTGCACAGGTTGGTTAACATCTGTGGTGGTGAAATAGTTTCTCTAAGCGAGGTGTTGATGTGTTCAGTCCTAACAAGAAAAGACCATACTTCGAAGCTACAGAGGGGCGGCAGGGAATGATTAAATTTTCAATACAGTTCGCTTACGGAACTTTTTCCCTCAGATTTTGACGAATGCAGTTCTTCAGGTGGTAATCAATGTCATCAAGATGCAATGTGCACAAATACAGAAGGCTCTTACGTCTGCCGCTGTAAAAAAGGATTTGTAGGCAATGGATTCTCGTGTGCACGTGAGTAACTCGTAAGTTTAGGTGGCCCTTTTCGTTAGTCATTCTTGAGTCCCAATAGTATCCTGTTATTTGTTGGGTACTGTTTCAAAACAGTTCTTTTTTGACGAATTTGGCTCCTCAAAATCTCTCTCAAACTGTTGACAAGTGTCCCTTTTAATTTTGCTGATGGAGACTACTTCAAAGCAATGACGAGTTAAGTTTTCTTTTTGTTCCCCAGGGGAAGAGCCCTCTTTTATCTGCGATCCCCAATGTGACGTCAACGCTGATTGCAAGAACTTTACTGGAACCCCAGAATGCATGTGCAAGGCGGGATTTGATGGAAGTGGAATTACATGCACGGGTAAGTCAAAGCGTATGTTACAAGTTATACAACAAATCGCCTCTTGGATATTAATAGGAAGACATATAATAAGCTGTCAAAGCAAGAATCCAACTCTTTTAGGGTCAAGGACTGATTCTTAAACTTTCTTGTTGTAACGTTTGCAGATGTTGATGAATGTTCCCTTCCTGGTGGTAGTGTATGTGACCCCGACGCTCTGTGTACAAACACTGAAGGATCCTACATCTGCCGCTGTTTACGAGGTTTTGAAGGAGATGGCAGAAACTGTACAGGTAAAGTTTCATTTGTATCTTGGTACTTTAGTTATTGTAGTCTTATCGTAATTCGGCAAGCAAAACTGCTAACAGTCGATCTCTTGCAGATGTTGATGAATGCGCAAGTTCTGACGGAAATACCTGTGACGTGGATGCAATGTGTACCAACACTGAGGGCTCTTACGTTTGCCGCTGCCTAAGAGGCTTTACTGGAGACGGAAAGTCTTGTAGTGGTAACTTCCGAGGAAATCTAACTATAATTAAATGACCATTAGTGCTTTTCGCTTAAACCGTTCTTCTCCTGAGCGATTCATAAGGGTGGGAGGCTTTTGATTTGGCGCACATATTTGCATGCAGGAATCTGCGATCAGTCGTTCTTTTTTCTCCCTTCCGCTAAGAAAAAAGAGCACCTCACCGCAGGTTATGTATCCAATGGCGAACAGGACAGAAGAAAGATCCCCTTACTCTTAGCATATTCAATTCATGCATATACAGTCGTTTTAGTGGAGTGGTGAATATTTCGATTATTTATGCTCAATTGAGTCTCGAAATATGTGCCAGCTCCCCTAGTCCATTGAATGGTCTACTTGTAGTACAACGTCGGTTACGTCCATCCGGTCAACAGTACCGGTTTCTTGACAAATATTCGTAAATGCACTCGAGGAGTCAGAAATAGCCCTATGACTCCAAACGTGGTCACTTAAGCTTGGTCCCATTAGGGTGTACACTTCATTTTGCCTAACAATCCCCCTTTTCCCGGCTCAAAGACATCGGATCCGTGAACTCTACAATATAAAAGAAATGAGTGTTTTCCCTACGAGTATGATGAATACTCTGATTGTACTTTTGACCATTTTCCTCAGCTGTTGACGTGGGGGCTTGCAATCCCCCTTGCACTGGAAACAAGGTGTGTCAGAATTTCAGTGGAGATCCCGAATGTGTCTGTGCAGATGGTTTTAGTGGTGAAGACAATTGTACAGGTATATTGGACAACATCAGTTGTTATGATCATCTTGGAAATAAAACCATGCTTTGTCAGAATTAGAGCGGAGCTCTTGATTACCGGTTTCCCGTACAGCTACTATAGCCAGCAGAGAGAGATTAATAAGCAATTAGTTTATGACTTACGGATACTTTCAACAAATCCAATTGTCAATGGTCAATCACTTAGTACGTTTCTTGGTAATTAACGATAATAGTATGCTTTGGCTTTATTGTTTTGAGCGAATGGTTGAAGCATTTGCAGAACATAAAATGTCAAAGAAAAAGTGAAATCCACCCTACTACCTGGTAGACAAACATGTTTCAGTAGAGAAACCCCCCGTTCTTAAATTGTGAGATGAAATTATGAACACTGCCCTTCGTTTTAAATCCGAAGCAAACGATTCCGGCCAAAATATTGCTCCTTTGAGCATTACGTATTCCTAATTTAAGATGGATGTAAGAGTTTCATTTTCGTGCTGATAGAAACCGCAGTTGAATAGTGATATTACGATTAATTACGATTTGCCATAATTTATTTTCATTGCATTTTAAGAGTATGTTTTGTTTAATTTACTTGAGATATCGATGAATGTGCTGATGACGAAAACGACTGTGACACTAATGCGCTGTGTACCAACACTGAGGGGTCATACATTTGTCGCTGTCTAAGAGGATATGAAGGCGATGGTAGAAACTGTGTAGGTATGTGTCATTTGCTTGCTGAGTCTTCTTGTATCTATCATTTGAGAAAAAAAAAATATTAGTTTGTGTATTGAACATGTTGCATTCTTTGCAGCCATCACGCCAAGCTGTTCTCCATCATGTGGTGCGAATGCGTTCTGCCAGGAAGGTGTTTGTGTTTGTAATGTTGGTTACCTAGGTGACGGATACAACTGCACAGGTTTGAATGACAGGCATATTTGCCTTTCTTGCCTAATTTTTGATACCAATTACTTTGAAGCGACTAACCAAGATCAATATTAAGGTAACCTCTTCTCCAATCCGGCGATTTCCCTGAGACAAATGAATGTGATCCTAATGCCTTGTGTACCAACACCGAAGGATCCTACATCTGTCGCTGTACTCGAGGATACGAAGGAGATGGTAGGATCTGCACAGGTAAAACTGCTAATATCTCTTAAGCTTGTTAGCTCAAGGGCTTTTGCTTACTAGCTGTCTACGTGCCTTGGGACTTAGAGAAGCAGTTTTGTCATGTTTGTGCACTGTAGATACAGATGAATGCTCATCAGCTACATTTTTTCCAAAGGTGCTAGAAAATCATTCTAAGATTAATATGCTTTCTCTTCCAAGGGATGGTCGATTTTGGGCGGGTAAAACTCCCACAGCCACGCTAACGTGGCTAGTATGATAAGGTCCAGTAAAATGAAATTGGCACCCTTTTCTATTATTATTTTTTCGCTACAGATGCTGATGAATGTGCAAGTCCTGAAACAAACAGTTGTCACTCAAACGCCATGTGTACCAACTCTGAGGGCTCTT
>NC_138149.1:25762400-26027400 GCF_964199315.1 Orbicella franksi | reverse complement strand
AAAAGTATACCTTTGTTTTTAAGTTTGCAGCAGTTACATGTACTATAAAACCCAATCAAAATTACTTTTCTTCTCTTAGACATTGATGAATGTTCAAGTCCTGAAACAAACGATTGTGACCTAAACGCTATGTGTACCAACATTGAAGGATCGTATATTTGTCGCTGTAAAAGGGGTTATTTTGGTGATGGTGCAAACTGCGCAGGTAATGGGTAATCATTGTTCTAATCTTTTCCGTGTTATTGTTGTCGCAGTTCTTTCTTATGTTTAATGTCGAGGAATATCTATTTACAATTTGCCTATGTAGATTTTGACGAGTGTGCAAGTCCTGAAACGAATGAATGTGACCCCAATGCTCTGTGTACCAACACTGAAGGATCTTATGTTTGTCGCTGTGTAAAAGGCTACCAGGGTGATGGAACAAACTGCACAGGTAAACGAAAAGTTCATTTATAGTTTCTTAATCATCGTCATAGAGGTCTTGAGTAATTCTACTAACTTTTCCTTACAGCTGTTTCACTTGGTTGTTCGCCATCTTGTGGTCCAAACGCTCTTTGCCAGGAAGACACTGGAGCCCCTGTGTGTGTGTGTAATGTTGGTTACCAAGGTGATGGATACAACTGCACAGGTTTGTGTCAGATGCCAGGCAGCCTTTTGTAATGTAACGACAGTGTTGCAATGCAACGGTTTGGAATTTATTTATAAGTCAAAAATCCTCTTTCCTCTGCTATAAGGTTTCTAGAGATGGCAAAAGCAAACCTCGCCTTCTTGTGCATGCGTTGAATAGGATTCGTATTTGGAGTGTTCAGTTCTCTATGGTTTGTTAATCTTGTCAGGATAAAGACAGATATAACTAAACTAGCGTTTTACCTGTTCAAGTTTGATTCACTATTCAATGTACAGAATTTCTAAATTATACATGGTATATGCCTCTCTAAGTGAGTTTTTCCCCAAACCTCCAAACGTTGGGACTGCCATCTAACTGAAGAGCTGGATCCATGGAAAGCTGACTGCAATGATAATTTTATGCTCATACCCTTTATAGATTCCAGTGAGTGCGATAATTCCGAGAGTAACAGTTGTGACCCCAACGCCCTGTGTACCAACACTGAAGGATCGTACATCTGTCGATGTACCCGAGGGTACGAAGGAGATGGTAGGATCTGCACAGGTGAAACTGCTAATACCTCTTTTTAAGCTTAATTCAAAATGTTTTTGTCAAATGTGCTAGAAAACCATATTAAGATCTATATGTCTTGTTTTCCCAGACATTGATGAATGCGCTAATTCTGATGAAAATGACTGTCACCTCAACGCCATGTGTACGAACACTGAAGGATCTTATGTTTGTCGTTGTAAAAAGGGATATACTGGAGATGGTAGAAACTGCACAGGTAGAGTAGCATGATACTGTTGTTTTTCATCGTTCTATACTCGATGGTGATGATTTCAATATTTTTCTTTTACCTCTTACACGACTCAAACAGTGTTTTTATACTTTTCACTTATTTAGATCTTAATGAATGTGCGGGCCCAAATGAATGTGACCTCAATGCCTTGTGCACCAATACAGAGGGCTCTTACGTCTGTGGATGTGGAAAAGGTTTCGAGGGCGATGGAAGAAATTGTACAGGTATCAACTCGCGTAAGACACTGCTGTAGTCTTCTATATTTGATTTATAAACTCATGATTATCTAATTTTTTATCCTAGCTGTTATACCCGGTTGTTCCCCAACTTGTGGTCCAAACTCTTTCTGCCAGGAAGACGCTGGAGCCCCTTCGTGTATTTGTAAAGTAGGTTACCAAGGTGACGGATACAACTGCACAGGTACTAAAGGGAAAGAAAATATTGTACTGCATACAGCAATAATTTACGAGTAACGACTGCAATGGCTTTATGTACAAACTTTACAAGAACAGTGGAGCATATTTTTATTGACACCGACCAGTATGAACAGACACTTACGTATGGAATGCGTCTTTTAAGTGCTTAGCATTTTTGGCTGCTGTTAATCCTAACTAAGTTGGCAAAAAGGCCTCTGCAGGGGATTGACTTACCTTTCATCTTCTCTTGATTCAATCAATTTACAGATCTTGATGAGTGCGAGACCTCTGAGGATAATGAATGTGATCCTAATGCCCTGTGTACTAACACCGATGGGTCTTATATTTGTCGCTGCACACGAGGTTACGGAGGAGATGGCAGAGTGTGCATTGGTAAGGGATAAAGTCTCAATTTCTTTGTTTTGTTCTACTGTGAGAAGTACTTCATGAAGAATATATCACTTTCGTTGTTCGGTACAACTTGTTTATTTTTTAAGAAAACCATCCTGATATCACATTTTTGCAGATGCCGATGAATGCGCAAGTCCTGAAACAAACGAATGTCACCTAAACGCCGTATGTACCAACACTGAAGGATCGTACGTCTGTCGCTGTAAGAAGGGGTATAGTGGGAATGGTAAAAACTGCACAGGTAAAATACCATAGATTGTGAGGTTTTTCTTTATGCTAAACTAGGTTCCATTTTTCTTTCCTTTTAAGTGCTTACTTCAAGTCAAACGGTGTTTATTCTCCCATTTTGATTGCTTCTTGTTGTGATCAACTGGAGGACAGACGCATAGATGTTTTCACTGACATTTTTTGTTTCTTTATTAAACAAAGCAAATAGATTCCATGTTGCCGTGCGTCTGTTCAGTAAGTGATCACAGAAGACGTCACAATGCGGTAAGAAGATTAGTGGCACACTCGGCTATCGTCTCGTGTGCCTTTTTTTTGTCCTTACCACATTTTGATCTCATCTGAGATCAATTATTGAACAGACGCAGGGCAACATGGATTCTGTTTTTTAATTATACACGGCTTACCCAATTGGACATTGACGAAAGTACCAATCCTTGACGCCCTGTGTCAAAGAGGGCGCTTTTATGTGTTACCGATAGCACTGAAGGATTTCAGTGCAATGGTAGGAACTGCCCGACTAACAGGGTGCCTCGGTCACTGTTTTAACTCAATTTGCTAATTATCTTTTTTTTTCTCTTATTTCAGCTGTTATACCTGGTTGTTCCCCATCCTGTGGTCTAAATGCTTTCTGCAGTGAAGACGCTGGTCTCCCTGCCTGTGCTTGTGATAATGGTTTCCAAGGCGACGGATACAACTGCACAGGTAGGAGCTAGAGTCTAATCTGCTTCTCTCTGAAGTGCATTCTATTTAACGTTCGGTATCGAGAAACTGTATTTACAAGAACGGTGGAACCTCGACTGTTTTTCGGACGCCCGTTTTTTAGACGGGCATGTTCCTCTTAAACATGGATCGTTTTTTATTTTTTATGTTTTTTAACACTTGAGCCCTCTTATTACGGACACTTAGCGTTAACCTGAGGATAGTATTATACATCAGAAACTATCTACACATCACTTTCCACGGCCTATTCTTAAGTATGGTAGAGCGTAGTTAGAATTGAACGATCAGACTTTTGAAAGCTGAAAGGCCTCTAGCAAACATTCTGCTGTAGTGAGAATATCTTGTCTAATTATTTGTAGATCTCAATGAGTGCGAAGACATCGAGGGCAACGAATGTGACCCTAACGCGATATGTACCAATACCGAAGGAGCTTACATTTGTCGCTGTATTCGTGGTTACGAAGGAGACGGCAGGATCTGTGCAGGTGACGGCTCTACTTGCCCTGTTTAAGCTAAAGTTTTCACAAGAACCCATTGCGCAATATATTATCTTTGCTCGGAACAATTTTTTCTCTTGAGACCAGTTGTTGGAAAAATCACTCTAAAATCTGATTCTTATTCTAGACGTCGATGAATGCGCAAGTCCTGAAACAAACCAATGTCACGCGAACGCCATCTGCACCAACACTGAAGGATCGTATGTCTGTCGTTGTAAAAGGGGTCATGTTGGTGATGGTGAAAACTGCACAGGTAAAATATTTCCCTCCTTTCCTTCGCAATTTCACAGCAATGAATGTTTTCTTTCATCTTCAGTATTAATTCAACAATACAATTACCAACTTAGATCTTGATGAATGTACAACTTCAAATGATTGTGACCGCAACGCCTTGTGTACCAACACTGAAGGATCCTACCTCTGTCGATGTCTGAAAGGTTTTGAGGGCGATGGAAGAAACTGCTCAGGTAAAAGATTACTAGTCTTGGAACCTGTTTCGTTTTTGCACTGTTTTCACTCCAATCTCGTCTTCATTACTCGTAAACTAATTTTCATTACTTTTCATTTTAGCTCCTTCAACCGGTTGTAGTCCATCGTGTGGCCCGAACGCTTTTTGCCAGGAAGTTGCTGGACCTCCTGCATGTGTTTGCAATTTCGGTTACCAAGGGGACGGATACAACTGTACAGGTTCGTCTGCGAGGGAAACCGTTCGGGTTTGCTGTAAATTTAATTGCAACATCACATTTTAAAATTTATGTTCTTCGAAGACTAGGAGTAGTGCAGGACACTATCAGCTGGTCTTTGTTTTAGCCATTAAAACTGGCAAAATGGCATAAATTGATGGAATAAAGTTTTACGATGATACCAAAATTCTATGGCCAGCTCTTTCGATCCACAATTTGATCAATAATATTTTGAGGATGTAACCTTCCCCTAGAAGAAAGTCAACTAAAATAGTTATTCTACGAAACCGTGTGAAGATGGTATGAAATAATTTCTTTGTAAAATTTACAATCGGAGCCTGTTTTCAGAGTACGGACCAGTTTTGTTTAGAGTTTTTACAGCTGTTAGAAGTATTGTTTTCGATTGTTATTAGATCTCGATGAATGTGGAAATTCTGAGCTGAACGAATGTGATCCCAACGCTCTGTGTACCAACACGGAAGGATCCTACATCTGTCGCTGTACTCGTGGCTACGAAGGAGACGGCAGGAGCTGCACAGGTATCGTTCTACTGTTTCTTGGGGTCGTTAGTTCAAGGAAGTATTTTGGTGGCAGTTTATTTCCTTTTATCTAAACATACAAATAAATGTGTAACCAATTTAATTGAGTGTCCTTCAAAACAGTTATCTGGAATCGGTCAAAAATATGTTTCTTCTCTCAGATACTGTGTATTTTCCTTGTTTGTTCTACAGTCTTCACAATAACCCATTGAACAATGTACTATTTTGCTCGGAACTCTCTTTTCTCTTCAGACCAGTTGGAAAAACGCTCTAAAATCTGATTCTTATTCTAGACATCGATGAATGTGCAAGTCCTGAAACAAATCGATGTCACGGAAATGCCATCTGCACCAACACTGAAGGATCGTATGTCTGTCGCTGTGGAAGGGGTTATGTTGGTGATGGTGAAAACTGCACAGGTAAAATATGTCCCTCCTTTCCATCACAATTTCACAGCAACGAATGTTTTCTTTCATCTTCAGTATTAATTCAACAATACAATTACCAACTTAGATCTTGATGAATGTACAACTTCAAATGATTGTGACCGCAACGCCCTGTGTACCAATACTGAAGGATCCTACCTCTGTCGATGTCTGAAAGGTTTTGAGGGCGATGGAAGAAACTGCTCAGGTAAAAGATTACTAGTCTTGGAATCTGGTTCGTTTTTGCACTGTTTTCACTCCAAGCTCTTTTTCATTACTTGTAAACTAATATATTTTCATTACTTTTCGAATGTAGCTGTTTTAACTGGCTGTAGTCCATCGTGTGGCCTGAACACTTTTTGCCAAGAAGGTGTTGGACCTCCTGCATGTGTTTGCAGCTTCGGTTACCGAGGGGACGGATACAACTGTTCAGGTTTGTTTCAGTGGTATGCCTGTTAACTAGCTTAGTGCTTGTATAGCTAACTGCATGACCACTATAAATAAGATTTACATTTTTTTTACAGTCAGAATCTGTTTTCAGTGTACGGGTCAGTTTCGTCTGAAGGTTTGACGACAGCTATTATAAATATTGTTCTTATTTATTATAAGATCTCGATGAGTGTGAAAATTCCGAGCTAAAAGAATGTGACCCCAATGCCTTGTGTACCAACACTGAAGGATCCTACATCTGTCGCTGTACTCGTGGCTACGAAGGAGATGGCAGAATATGCACAGGTATCGTTGTACTGTTATTTGGGTTTGTCAGTTCAAAAAAAATATTTTTATGGTAGTTTTATTTTCTATTACTATTGAAATGAAAGTTTTAATCATGTTACTTTCATAATATTTACCAGTAATATGTAATATGTAATATGTAATACCAAAAATATGTTTCTCTCAGATATCGATGAATGTATAAGTCCCGAAACTAAGGAATGTGACTCCAACGCGCTATGTACCAACATTGACGGGTCATACGTCTGTCGCTGCATAAAAGGCTTTGAAGGAGATGGTAAAACATGCACAGGTAATTTGTACACACGTTGGTAGCTTGATCTATAAAGGCCAAGTCCATCTTCTAAGGATTTCGCACTTTGCATGGTCATTTCTCGTGGAATTTCTTATCCTTTTTCTTTTCAGCGACCGGAGAGCTTGTTTGTGATCCCCCTTGTACTGGGAATAAAGTTTGTCAGAATTATACTGGAGCTCCTGATTGTGTTTGTGCAAATGGTTTCAGTGGTGGAGATAATTGCACAGGTATAGTTCACTTCCGGATTACCATCGTTATTTTCTTCATGATTATCAAAATTTAGAGGGCAACATTGGTTTGGTATTGAGACAGTTGTGTAAATCCACTAGGAGAGATGTGCAGTGGCCTCCAGTTTGATTTCAGTCCGCCATCGGCGCCGTTATGATTGTGATCTGACTGCATCTTAAAATAGAAAAAAAAAACCTGACATGCTGTCGATGTGTGAACTCTTCACAAAATGCTGTTGAGTTTCTTACTTATGTCCCGCTGGTCTAACGTTTATTTTACGTATCCTTTTAGACATTAATGAGTGTGCAAGTGAAGACAACAACGAGTGTGATTCAAACGCCCTATGTACCAATACTGAAGGGTCGTATGTTTGCCGTTGTATAAAGGGATACACTGGTGACGGTAAAAACTGCACAGGTAAATTACCCTGTTCTTTTTCATTGTCGAGTACGTGATTTACTTTTTATTTTCCATTAATACTTTTAATCTACTTTACAAACTTAGATCTTGATGAATGTGCAAGACTTGAATCAAACGACTGTGATTCCAGCGCATTGTGTACCAACACGGAGGGATCCTACGTTTGTCGCTGCATCAAAGGTTTTGAGGGTGATGGCAAAAACTGCACAGGTAAAAGCTATTCTGTCCTTTGCTAGTACAGGTCTTAACTCAAGGTTGATTACTTTTTTTCTTTGCTCAGCCGTCGCCCCTGGTTGTTTTCCATCTTGTGGTCCAAATGCTCTGTGTCAGGAGGGTGTTGGAGCCCCTTCATGTGTCTGCAATTTTGGTTACCAAGGTGACGGATACGACTGCACAGGTTGGTACAGTGTAAAGAAGTACTATGTACTTTTCATCCCGAGTACGCTAACATCCATAATAACGGCCGTGGATATCCGTTTTGTTTACCTTAACTTTCACATTGTCTTCGATTTTTATCGTGTTTGTTTTCTATTTGTTCAGTGTTTCTTTCCGCAACTGACTGGTTACATGATCACGGATTGTTCAATACCACTGGCGAATTTTTCAATACTAAAGTATGAATGACGATTGTTTTACCTAGACATTGATGAATGTACAAGTCCTGGGAGTAACGAGTGTGACGCCAACGCTCTGTGTACCAACACCGAGGGATCTTATGTCTGTCGCTGTTTTAAAGGCTTTAAGGGAGATGGTAAAACCTGCACAGGTAAAATATCATGATTTCCTATATTATCGCAACGTTCGTCCTGAACGCATACACTAATAAAAAAAAAATCATTTCTTCGTTGACGTCGCTCATATTCTGTTTTCAGCAACGGAAGAACTTGTTTGTGACCCTCCTTGTACTGGGAATAAAGTTTGTCAGAATTTTAGTGGAGATCCCGAATGTGTGTGTGCAGACAGCTTTACTGGTGAAGACATTTGCATAGGTATATTCGACAACTTCATACTTCATTATAAAATAACTATTACTTCAAAAGCTATTTCTATCTAGTCTTTACCTTCATTTGAAACCGAACGTGACGTCAACACCCACTTCAACGACACTGAAATTTCTCACTTCTTGTGCTATGTCCGAGGTTATTAGGGAGGATAGGTCAGTTCGTTTCTTTTCTTTCTTATAGATTCAATGTTTGGCTTCATTTGCAATTTAACAAATCCTTGTGCAAGTATTGCGTTATCCTAAAAGGAAGCCTCTCTGCTCGTTGCTAGTAAAGAACGCAAAACAAGCTGTTTGACTCATCAGTCAGGAAAAAAAAACCCGGTGATTTGTCTCATGTTAAAACTAAGATTTTCGCTAGCACTGTTAATGCCTTTGTAGTTGATACAAGTATATTGCAATTTTAGACATCGACGAATGTGCCGATGAAGGCCTAAACGACTGTGATCCAAACGCCTTGTGTACCAACACTGAAGGATCGTATGTTTGTCGTTGTTTCAGAGGATATGAGGGTGACGGAAGAAATTGCACAGGTGTTTTTCTTTTCTTTTTTCTTTACCATGTTTTTGAACACTGCTTTATCTTTATAGCACTTAGCAAACTTTTTTTTTTCTATTTTCAGCCCTCATCCCCGGCTGTTCACCATCTTGTGGTCCAAACGCGTTTTGTCAAGAGAGTGGTGGACTTTTCGTTTGTGATTGTAATGCTGGTTACCAAGGTGACGGATACAACTGTGCAGGTTAGAACTGAAGATATCCCTTTTTATGCAACATTTTGCATGTTCGTCTCTTTTATGAGTTTATCTACTGAGAGGAAGGTGTCTTTCATTATACTGAAACAAATTTTGCGTACATTGTGTACGCTATCTTTGTCAGTTTTAGTTAGCCATCGAGGCCGTGGCTAAAATCTTAATGAAAATATGCTGTACGCAACTGAAGAAAAAAATTAAATTGAGCCGGAAACAGTACGTTGCAAATCATTGAGATATTAGCGTTTCTTCTCTGTCTTTTCTGTGATTTTGTGTACAAACATTGATTTAGCGTTCTTGTCTGTCTTCATTTGCTATGTTTAGAGGGGGATTCAATTGAGTGTCGAAAGTAATCGGGCAATTACTTTGGCTTTGGTTTTATAACGGTTAACTGAAGATTGGCTGAGTAGTCTACTGTAGGTTAGAAATCAGTTGGTTTGGTTTTGGTTTTACGACACCCAATTAAAAACCACTTCAACTGTGGTAAATGCTAGAGACCCAAGTCTTGTCATATGGTCGACTGAAATGTTTGTTTGTCATAGATGTCGATGAGTGTGAAAGTCCTGAAGCAAACAGTTGTCATCCGAACGCCTTGTGTACCAACACGGAAGGCTCTTATGTATGCCGTTGTCTAAGAGGCTACAATGGCAATGGAAGGAATTGTACAGGTAAAACTGTTGGAAAACTCCCTTTACTAAGGAAGTCGCCCGTTTTTCCTGCTTATATTCGCACTGATGCGTTTACATATGTATTCAAAGCAAACGTCTTTTCGCCAACTTTAGATTACGACGAATGTGCCGATGAAGACCAAAACGAATGTGATCCAAACGCATTGTGTACCAACACTGAAGGATCATATGTTTGTCGCTGCCTGAGAGGATATGAAGGCGACGGGAGAAATTGCACGGGTAATTTCATGTAAATATTTTTGGTTAACAAAGCTAAATAAGTTTCAAGTTATTCTTTGAAGTCATTTTGTTCATTGAATATGTATTTCACTTACAGCTGTCACACCAGGCTGTTCACCTTCTTGTGGTCCGAACGCGTTTTGCCAGGAGGGTGTTTGTGTCTGTAATTTTGGTTTTGAAGGTGACGGATACAACTGCACAGGTTTGTGAAAGAGTGACTACATTTCTTAACATTGAACGGTGAAGGAAAACTGAACCTGGAGCAGACTTAGCAGCTTCATTTTCTTGCCGCTTGACTTAAAGTTAGTTAATAATAAATTAATATTCTAAGAAGGGAGGGTCATTCTAAAAATAACGGTCTAAAATAGTTTAGTAGTTGTAACTAGAAGTAATGGATTAATCCAACCAACCGTGTTTGGTTACTCTTTTGGCCTATGAGTAAATATGAACTGAAGAGTTTGTTGTAGTTTTAGCATCTAGTTACAGTGTGTTCAAAGGCATTTGATGAGAGATGAAGACTGTATCTTGTTATGCATATATCGTTCGGGTTTGGATTTTATCTGACTACTTAACGCATGCTTTTCTCATTTAATTAGCCTCTAGACGCGCATCAAAAGTATGAGCTTAATTTTTATGACAGAAAATTCTCTCAAATAATTCCGTGAGCTTCAATTCAATTTATAGAAAGAGCTTCTTAATTCTACCCACTACCTTAATCATAGATGCTGATGAATGCGTAACTCCAGCAACGAACGATTGTGACCCGAACGCCCTGTGTGCGAACATTGAAGGCTCCTATGTCTGTCGCTGTTTTAGAGGATTTACTGGAGATGGTCAAACATGTACAGGTATCTAAGTAGTGCGCTATTGTTATCCATTTCCAACCCGGCATGGTATCGATTCTTCTAATCCATCAAATATCGGTCTATTTAAGTCACACAATGCAGTCAAAACTGGTAAATATTGGACGACACACCCCCAAATAATATCCCTCAGTTAACAATGTTCGCACATACAGTTTGAACCTCAATTCTCACAAAGGATAATTTTCCTAAAAATCAGAGCATATTTTTCTCTCCAGTTGAAGGTTATTGTTTACTTCTGTTCCACTCTTTATTCCGTGATATACAGACATCGATGAATGTGCGAGTCCTGAAAATAACGAGTGTGACTCTAACACTCTGTGTACCAACACAGAGGGATCCTATGTATGCCGCTGTTTGAGAGGCTTTAAAGGAGATGGTAAAACCTGTACAGGTAAGATACAAGTAGCATATTTACCATTTAGACAATAAATCGGGAAATTTCGGTAATTTTTCAGAAAAGAAAAACGTGCTCCTCTTTATCCGTTCGGAATGGAACGGCTGAAATTTCCTTATCTTAAGTCAGTCTCCAGTTAACGGAAAGCAATAACAGGAAACAGAATTGTAAATGGTAAGCCGCATCTCGCGTTGGTGGTTTTCTGATTTTGGGAAAACCCTTACCATTATATAACAGTAATGCAACCTTTTTTTTTCCCAACCAGTGGTAAGCACTCGAACTGTCTTTAGATAGTTCTTCTCGTCACACTTGTCTTGCAAGGGCAAATTGTACCTCACGTGGCACATCATTTCTATTCATGGCATCTCTGTTCTTTTACAGAAGAGTCAACCTGCGATCCTCCTTGTACTGGCAACAAGGTTTGTCAGAATTATAGCGGCGCTCCAGATTGCGTGTGTGCAGATGGTTTTACTGGTGAAGACAGTTGCATAGGTATGTTGTGCAGCCTCAATAAAGTATTGCTCCAGGATCACATTTTCTCAGGGTAAAACTTGAAGAGTAATACTACTGACCCATTATTTTACGTTTTCAAAATCGAATTTTCTTTATGTGCGAATAATGAAACAGCTTCCTACCGCATACTTTAATTAGTCTTCGGTAGCAAACTTAGCTTAGTTCCCAACGGGTTGAAAGTTCCGAAAAATAAAATCGATTGGACTAAATTAATGTCGGTTAAGTTTGTATCATAATTTCCTTACCGCTATTCCTATTTCCTTATTCTTTACATAGACATTGATGAGTGTGCGAGTGAAGATGACAACGAATGTGACCCCAACGCACTGTGTACTAATACAGAAGGATCCTACGTTTGTCGCTGTCTCAGGGGATATCAGGGTGACGGACGAAACTGTACAGGTATTTGTTCTATTTGTTCTATTTGTTCTTATATGATTCGTTATTTGCAGGAATGAATGGGAACGGGACGTGACAAAATGGCTAGTAAAGCGGTACCACCTTTGTAATTGAGATAATTATTTTCATGTATAATTATCCAAGTAAAATGTGAAAGATTTGATTAACGACTTTTGCATCTCACGGCTACTGACTGAACTATAGACATCAGGAATCAAGGCGCGATCAGCGAAGCTTTTAGGCAACATTGAATGACAAACTGTGTTTATAGTTCGTATAGTGTGATCGTCCGGGTGAGGGTACTCCCTCACCCGGACGAACACACTATACGAACTACTGATACTCCTGGGTTCAAACCATTTACTATGAAACTGTGTTTATTCCTCTGTTAGATAAAGACGAGTGCGAAAACTCCGACGGGAACGGATGTGACCCCAACGCTCTGTGTACCAACACCGACGGATCGTACGTCTGCCGCTGTTATCGAGGCTTTGAGGGAGATGGTCAGAACTGCACAGGTTAATTAAATTTACTCTCTCACTACTGTTCAGAAGTAATGCAAATTAATTTCGTCCAGATTCATTCATTATTCTCAAGAAATGTACTCGAGATGTCACTGCGATTTTGCCGAAGTTTCAATAAGACTGTGCCAAAATTTCGGAAACATCCAATGCCTAACGAAATATATATCTTAAGGGTCATCAGTTTTAGGATTCGAAGTAGGCATTTTTTGCAACCATGTTTTTGCCAAAAGAAAATAGATTATAATGAATATTTGCAAGGAAAGAAACTAATTTTCTTGAGGGAATTTTCTATCCATGCTGACATGGGCACTGTTTCTTGAAGAATAGTTTATTGACATTCCGGGTATTCCAGGTATCCAGAAGCATATCCTCAAAGTATGCACTAATAATGATGTTCATATTATTCCAGATATAGATGAATGTACAAGCTCCGAGGCAAATGAATGTGATAGCAACGCCTTGTGTACCAACACTGAAGGATCCTACGTTTGCCGCTGTATTCGAGGCTACGAAAGAGATGGCAAAAGTTGCTCCGGTAAGACTCGTTAAATCGAAGAGATTTAATGCAACTATTCCGGTGAAGCTAGTATTAACCAGCTTGTCTCTTTTTGTTCCCAACAGATGTAGACGAATGTGCGAGCCCTGAGACGAACGGTTGTCACTCGAACGCCCTGTGTACTAACACTGAGGGCTCCTATGTTTGTCGCTGTCTACGAGGGTATAATGGAGATGGCCAAAACTGCACAGGTAAATGTTTGGTTTTGTTTGGTTTTCTGTTCATTGTTTATTTAACTGTAGCTCTTTTCTTCGTGGTCATGAGAGAATCGAAACACATACTGTAGAAAAGCACCCGTTTCGTACGATGGATGTAGTCAAAGAGAACGTTTTTAGCCAAAAGGACCATTTTCTTCCTGGGTGTGGCTAAATGTATTAAGATTACAGAGGGGGAAGGATTGAATGTACCTATGGTCATCGTTATTTGATATCTAATTCGAAGTACATGTAGGGTGCAAGATACAGGCATATGCAGACGCCGTTCAGAACATGAAGATGCCCTAAAGTATATCTTTTATGCGATTTAGACGTTGATGAATGTGCAAATGTCGAAACAAACGAATGTGATACAAACGCCCTGTGTACCAACACTGAAGGATCTTATGTCTGCCGCTGTCTTAGAGGATATGAAGGAGATGGTAAAAACTGCACAGGTAGGGATAAAAGTTTCCTAATAGAGTTTTAGCTAGTATAAATAATCGATATATTCATTGAATAACTCAGCATGTTAACATCACTACTCATTTGGAAGTGCTCGAGAGGAGCCAAAGTAAAGTAAAGATGGACCTTTCATTGGTTGACATTAGGGCCCCAAAAATGTAAAGGAATTTCTGCCTTGCATTCTTTCAACCAGGAAAGAAACATTGCATCTGCCACAATGTATTAAAAAGTAATTTTGTCTTGTCATTGTTTATGTTTCTCAACGTCTGAGGTGTCTTTATGTCCCCTTTGCAGCAATTGAGGCGTTGGTTTGTGATCCACCGTGTGGAATAAACGCAGTATGTCAGAATAGCAGTGGAGATCCTGAATGCATCTGCTTAACTGGTTTTACTGGCGAAGGAAATTGCACAGGTACATGGATCAGTCGAGTCCAGTGTTGCCAAGTTCAACGAGAATTAAAGCTCAACGTTTCAATTTGCCAATCTCTACTAATGCACGTTACAAAATTGGTATTTCGAATCTCACCCGAGAATATAACATTGAATAGTTGAGTCGGGAGGAAACAAGCACATGATAAACACGAAAATTACAACTCCATTAAATTAACTGTACGGAAATTATTACACACGTAGGTAAACAAATGATGACTAAAAGAAACATATGAAGTAAGAAAGGAATGGGTCAGATGGTTTTTATTTTTTTTCAATTAAACTCATCACAATAGATGAGCTTGGGGGCTGGTGCCTTAAAGGTTAGCGGGGTGCCAAAGCCATAGGCCGCTAGGAGGTATCCATGGCAACCCTGGAAAGCAGGAACCACCCAATGAGCGTCCGCTAACCGGCACCGTCACACTGAAAGAAATTCAGTGGAAACTACTCACCTGAAGAATACTTACCCTGACCAAGAACAAAACGGGAGGGAGGAGAGGGTGCAAGAATCCGCAATGATTCGCGAGCAAAGCAGTGCAACTGATCCGCCACAATCAGCAGAATACACTACAACAATTATGCAATGAACCATAAACCCCTGCAAAACCCCTGAAGGCCGCCCCACAGGTCACGTACTCCCAAACGGGGAAACCGCTGACTGCATAAGCTCATATTTAACTTGCCTAAATGATATTAGCTGGATGGGCACACTAGCTGGCTGCATTTGCTCGAGTTTAACCTTGCCTAAATGATATTTAGCCACATTTAATTCATTAGTTAACATGTTTCATTTTAGGTCCATATATAAATCCTGCCGTAATGTTGGGCGCAATCGTTTCTTTAGAGGAATAGTGAACTGTTCCGTAGATTCAATAAAAGTCAGCGTCATTTGGTTCGAGAGGAAAAAGTGAAACACCGTCACATTTATTTAAACATTGTTTCCACGTTTTTAGATATTGACGAATGTGCGAATGAGAACAATAATGACTGTGATCCCAGCGCGCTGTGTACCAACACTGAAGGATCCTACATCTGTCGCTGTCTTCGAGGCTACGAAGGGAACGGCAGAACATGCACAGGCAAGGAGAGCTTCAATTGTCACACTGCCTTGTTTGCAAAGGTTCTGAGAGTTTTAATGTCACTCCCAAAATGGATTTCTTAAATAGTTGCTTTTGTTTCTCACCGCAGATATTGATGAATGTGCAAGTCCTGAAGCAAATACCTGTCACTCTAATGCCTTGTGTACCAACACTGAGGGTTCTTACATTTGTCGCTGTCTACAAGGGTATAGTGGTGATGGGGAAAATTGTACAGGTAAAGTTACAAAGTGAGAATCATTCTTTCAAAATGCGTCCCTTTTGAAAGATCCAATATTGCTGTTTACTAATCTGTTACATGTTGTACTCTAAAAACATGTATTATACGTAAACTCTCTTATCCACAGATATGAATGAATGCGAAAATTTTGAAACAAACGATTGTGACCCCAACGCTCTTTGTAGTAACACGGAGGGATCTTACATCTGTCGATGTCTCAAAGGATATGAGGGAGATGGCATTAATTGCACAGGTAAAGCATGGCTATTTGTCATAATGATCAACGCTATATGAATGAAAGTGAGAATTCATAGTGAAATGATGAGACATTTTATTTCAATATTTTCCTTTTCAGCAACTGGAGCATTAGTTTGCGATCCGCCTTGTGGAAGAAATGCGGTTTGTAAGAACAATAGTGGAATTGCTGAGTGTGTTTGTGCGGATGGTTTTAACGGTGAAGAAAATTGTACAGGTAAAGTAGGATTACACCAACTTGATGTGAACGAGAATCGGGCGATCGACGTTGAACGCGCCACTCGTTACTGATAGATAAGTTGTATTTTCCACTGGCGGAGGAACGAAATAAGTGGAAAATGTTTTCTCACACACCGCTGGGGCCTGGGTCCGAGGGGCTGTTTTTTGAGTCACGTGCTCAGTGTTGTTTGTCAGTTGCTTTTTTTCCGTCCGCCATTGCTGACGAATATTTCAGAGCCCCAGTTCCCAGCCAACCCTTCGTTTGAGTTGATAACATACACTCTGTTAGTTAGATATTCTTCAATAAGATTGTCAGCATAGAGTCTTACCAAGTTTGTATCTGTTGTTTCATATTACTGTATTTTTGCCTACATTACGTGTAATGTTAGGCTGAATTGGTTTGAGAAATAATAGAGTCAGTTGGCGGCGGTCAGCTTGACAATGGTTCCCAGAGGTGTGTGAGAAATAAGTTTACTGCCATAATACTTATCTAATAATGGTTTTTCTCTTCATTTTGCTCATCTTAGACATCGATGAATGTGAGGATGAAAACAACTGCGATTTAAACGCCCTATGTACCAACACTGACGGATCTTACATCTGTCGCTGTCTAAGAGGTTATGAGGGCGATGGCCGATATTGCATAGGTATAAATCCATTGGTGACTTATTCATTGAAATTTTCTAAGTAATTAAGTAGCAGTTACATTGTAACCCAAGGACAATACAGGATTTTAAACCCAGGTAGCGAGAATTCGCCATATTTACAGCGGTTATAGCCCGCTGATATCAAGGAATGTCGCACCCTTCTAATTTTGAGTCATATTTTTCACCGCTTAATCAAATGACCCAACGAGCTAACTAAACGTTAATTCTTCCAATGGACGTAGATGAGGATGAGTGTGACAATGCTGAAAGAAACGATTGTGACCTGAACGCCTTGTGTAACAACACTGAGGGATCTTACACCTGTCGCTGTCTGAACGGATACGAGGGCGATGGTAGAAACTGCACAGCTAATGATGTTATGGTCAGGATTGGTTTGTCCTCTAAAGATCTTATTTAAGGAATAAAACGTCAGTTTCAATGTCTTCAGATACAGCAAATTATTCCGCTACTTTACGACCTCCGTATGAATTAACGCGGTTTTATTTATTTTTCCGATCCGACCCCACAAATGATCGATCCTCAGAAGGAAACATTTTCTTTTTTTACTCACCCAAACAATTTAGATGTTGACGAGTGCACCAATTCTGAAAAGAACGAGTGTGACCCCAACGCCCTGTGTACTAACACCATTGGATCTTATCTCTGTCGCTGTGTGAAGGGATATGAAGGGGATGGAAGAAAGTGCACAGGTATATGATACAGAGATTTTCTAATCCTTGCTTTGGACCCATTCTGTAGCTCGAGCTAACTTATATTGTTTGTATCTTCAGACGTCATATCTGGTTGCTCGCCATCTTGTAGTCCAAATGGGTTTTGCAAAGAAGAAGATGGACTCCCAGTATGTGCTTGTTTTTCGGGTTTCCAAGGCGATGGATACAATTGTACTGGTAATTAAGACACATTTCTTTACTCCTCTGGTCATTAACCCGTAAGTACCCCTGTTGATCTCCTTAATTGAAAAAGAAATTTAAAAAAAACATGATTGTTTACAAAAACGATCCATTGATATAGGCGGAGATAGAAAGAGCAAGGAAACAAGGCATTGAGAATTGAAGGTTACAGTTTTAACATCCCTCCACAATTCTGTTTACAAGTACTTTTTGCTCTAAAATTTTGATATCAATAAGTGTGCGAGTAACATGACAATGACCTTAATTCCATTTTCATAAACTCTGAATGAAGGATCTTATGTTTGTCGCTGTAAAAGAGGATATCGTGGACACGGTCTTAGTTGTTCATGCAGATAGCTAAAACTGGCCGCCTCTCGCAAGTCTGTACGAGAACATCATAGCAAAAGTTAAAACAACCAACATTCACTAATACAAAATTATTGGTTGCCAGATATTGATGAATGTATAAGCTCTGAAACAAACGAGTGTGATCGCAATACGCTTTGTACAAACACGGAAGGATCCTATGTCTGTCGCTGTCTTAAAGGATATCAGGGAGGGAGACGAAACTGTACCGGCAACTTCTGTAAAAAAAGAAAAATTATGTTCTGTCCTTAAATCAGATCAGGGCCGTAGCCAGAAAAAAGCTGATGACTGATTTAATGTTATTTGTTTGTTTATTTATTTGTTAGCAGTGTTTTTCTTTCCCCTTCAAAAACAACAACAACAACAACAACAACGGCAACAAAAACGAAAAAGAGACTGAGGCAAGTGCCTCGGTTTTCCTGTTACTAGCCACGGCGCCGCGCTTTAGGACTAAACTTTATAACATTTTTGAAGAATAGAAAAGACTGGGTATCGAGGTCAGCTTCGTATATCGGTATTGCAATTTAAGTGGTTTCTTTTTATCTTTGGTACCTCACTTCATTTCCCTGGAGATGCCAGAGTTGCCTCGCAGATGTCGCCACTCACATTATTTCCACTCGCCTTATTTAAACGCTTTCCCATTTGCTAGAAATTTTAAACTGCACAAGAAAGGATCGTAATAATTTACATCTGTACATATTTTACATAATATTGTACTTCTCTCACTGTGTTAGCGGATATGAGGGGAACGGGTGAAACTGTACAGGTACAGTGTTAATGGTCTTCAAAAGTACACCTTTATTTTTTTTTCTCCTTCGAATTTACAGATATTGACGAGTGCGCTAGTGTTGCAACCAACGAGTGTGACCCTAATGCCTGGTGTACAAACACTGAAGGTTCTTACAGCTGTCGCTGTATCCGGGGCTTTAAAGGGGACGGCAAAAACTGCACAGGTGAAAAGTAAATGGTATCCGTAATATCTCAGGCAAAGGCATACTCTGAGATGTTCATGGGATCTTAACTGTTCTGGATCCAATCTAAGGCTACTTACGATATATTACAACTCGACAGTTTATTGGAAAACTTACAAATGGTTCAGTGCTGGTACTCTCTGTGGCGCAACGCTACCCTCTCTAAAGAGAGGGTATCTTTGTCTTGAAAAGGTAGCATGATAGAGAGAGAGCCAAAACTGGACTAACAAACTATATTTCTAGAGTGAGACAACAAATGTATAAGTAGCTTTCTGTTTACGTATTTTAAATTACCCACATGCTACATTAACTGCCGTTACTAAACACTTGCTTGGCCCATAACGACACTGAAGTTATCAGGCATTTTGTTATATCGATACTTTTCCCTTGATCGTTGTTGATGTTGTTTCTTTAAAAGAGAACTACCTTCACTTACCGTAATGTTTTTGTCACTGTTTTCTCATAATAATATAGATGTCGATGAATGTTCCAGTAATGAGAAGAACGACTGTAACCCCAATGCCATGTGCACCAACACTGAAGGATCCTATGTCTGCAGATGCATTCGAGGTTATGAGGGTGATGGTCGAAACTGCACAGGTATTGATATTTTTCAGTGTAAGTCTACATTCTGGTCTTTATCTACTCTGTTTGTTGTGCTCCCTGTGTGTGTTTGTAGACCTGGTTTCTAAGGAGACGGAGAGAATTGCACAGGTTTGAGACTTAGGCTACTAGAGGTGGACCGTATTTGCTTAATTTATCTTTCATATGATAATACTTATATACGTTTATCACAACAAAGGTGCAGTAGAATGGAAATAATTATGTTTAATTCGAGGGACATGAAAGGAGATGATAATACAGTCTCGGCCTTTCTGGTACTTATCCTTCTGGGTTATACGAAGATCGCTCTTAATTTGGTCCATCGTTTTTGAATTAACGGGAGCCCACAGGTGTCATCTGGGAGTAAGCTTTCTGTTCACCAAACCCATTTTGGATATAGACCAGCAAAAGTTCATGAAAACCAGTTCAGGAAGTAATATAATTATGTTTTCATTCAGATGTCGATGAATGTGCAAGTCCTGCATCAAACGAGTGTGATCCCAACGCTCTGTGTACCAATACTGAAGGATCATACATATGTCGCTGTCGTAGGGGTTACGAAGGAGATGGTAGAAATTGCACAGGTATCCAAGTTACTTGGCATTGAAATAGTCTCATTATTAGTAGCCGACAGAGGTACCCTCTTCGCGTTCCACCAGACTTTTACCAAATTCTTGTTAAGTGTACGTAAATTGTCGAGCAAACCACCGTCGAAAATCAATGTTGGTAAAAACAAAAGTATGCGTGGATATGTTGATAGATTTGATCTTTCTAGCTTGGGAAGGGGGAACAAACTTGAGAACATTTTTGTTATTCCACGCTAACTTTCATATATTGATAACGACGCGTTATTATTATTATTTTTTTTTAATCAGACGTGGACGAGTGTGCAAGCAGCGAAACAAACGATTGTGATTCAAATGCTGTGTGTACGAACATTGAAGGGTCGTACGTTTGCAGATGCAAAAAAGGATATGTCGGAAGTGGTAAAAACTGCACAGGTAAGAAAAGTGTATGATTTCAAAATATTTAGCCGAATTATGAAATGTTATCTGCGCTATAGCTATCTATTTTGGGATCTGAGCCGACAGCTTTAGAAGTCTATCCAAAAATGGTATTTAATTTTGCTTAGAATTCAAATAATATCAACAAAAACGTACTTATTTTATTTAGACACTGACGAATGTGCAAGTGCTGAAGCAAATCAGTGTGACGTCAACGCCCTATGTACCAACACTGATGGATCCTACATGTGCCGCTGCATTCGAGGTTATGAGGGCGATGGCCGAAACTGTACAGGTATTTACAAACTTTATATCTCGCAGCGTTTCATTATAGACAGCTGTAACGGGCGGCGTGAAGATGCTGAATAGTTATTTTATTGTAATGATAACACGTGCATATTTGTTGTTTCTTTAGCCGTGATTTCTGGCTGTTCTCCATTGTGTGACCCAAACGCGTTTTGCGATGACGGTGGTGAACTCCCTGTGTGTGTTTGCAAACCTGGTTTCCAAGGAAACGGACAGAGTTGCATAGGTCAGTTATACAGTTTTCTAAAACAGCATTCTATATTTTTGTCAGTTTTTGTGGGATACATTATTAGTTAGATACGTTTACAAAGATGAGGTTCGTAATTCGTAATTTCCGTGCACAGTAAATTAATTAATAACCCATCAACCACAACCTACCAACTAATTTCGTTTTGCAGATATTGATGAGTGTGCTAGCGCTGAAGTGAATGACTGTAGCTCCAACGCCATGTGTACCAACACTGAAGGGTCGTATGTCTGTCGCTGCAAACGGGGTTATGTTGGAGATGGTAAAAACTGCGCAGGTAAAATGTCTTAGTGTTATCGACCTCTATTTCCATATTGACCTTTCATTTCAAAAAAACCTCTGATCGAACTCCTTTGGCGTAAATTGGGATCGACTGTCATAGGGAATGAACTAAAACAGGTTACAACTTTCTTTCTCAGATGTTGACGAGTGTACAAGTCCTGAAGCAAACGAATGCGACCTGAACGCCATGTGTACCAATACTGAAGGGTCGTATGTTTGTCGCTGTAAACGGGGATATGCTGGAGATGGCAAAAACTGTACAGGTAAAATATATTTGCGTTGGAATCCTCCACTACCATTTACATTGTATGAAGCCTTCAACTTTTATATAGTACTACTCCGTTTCCAATATCCCCTAAAGTTTCATTTCTTGCGTAAGAGCTGTGGCTTGAGCTATGAGCCGTCATCAACCTACGACTTCATTGCGAAAGTGTTAAAAAAGAAAACCTGTGTTATGAAGGATAGTATTTCAACTAAAGCAGCATAGAAGAACCATTTATACTGTACTAAGTTGCATCTTAGTTATCATCGCTTGTTTTAGCAGATATTGATGAATGTTTTAGCGCTGAAGCCAACGAATGTGATTCAAACGCCATGTGTACCAACACTGAAGGGTCATATGTTTGTCGCTGTAAAAGGGGATATACTGGTGGTGGCAAAAACTGCATAGGTAAAATGTCTTAGTCTTGTAGACCTTCACTTCCATATTGACCAGTCATTTCAAAAAGCCTCTGATATGGACCGCAGTACTCCTTTGGGGTAAAGTGGACTGCCATAGGGAATGATCTCAACACGTTACAACTTTCTTCTACCAGATGTTGACGAGTGTGCAACCCCTGAAGCAAACGAGTGTGACCTGAACGCAATGTGTACCAATACTGAAGGATCTTACGTCTGTCGCTGTAGAAGAGGATATGCTGGAGATGGTAGAAACTGCACTGGTAAGTATTTTCTTAGTTTTGATTTGTTTCATTGACTTTCACAAAATTTCAGATCTCGACGTGTGTTGTGTTTTGTTAGTTTTAACCTTCCAGCCGTCACCTCTTGCTCTCCGACGTGTTCCAAATGTTTTTGTTTGTGTCTTCACTTAAACCGATTTAAAGGGAAATATCAAATGATGGACAAACCTTGCTCCCATATAACAGTCTTTTCCTCTCTTTTTATGAAGACATTGACGAGTGTGATAATGCTGAGTCAAACGAGTGCGACTCCAGTGCTCTGTGCACCAATACCGAAGGGTCTTTCGTCTGCCGCTGCCTGGTGGGATATGAAGGAGACGGAAGGACTTGTATAGGTAGTGTTTTTGTGTTTTATCGTCTGGTGTAGTGAAACTTCCCAATATGCTTCTCTCAGTTCAAAAGCCATCAACCACCCGGGATAGGTCTTATTGTGTTTTATTCCTTCTTTCGTTTCCAGATAAAGATGAGTGTGCCAATAATGAAACAAATGATTGTGACCCCAACGCCCTTTGTACCAACACTGAAGGGTCTTATGTCTGTCGCTGTCTTAGTGGATATCAGGGAGATGGTAGAAACTGCACTGGTAAATATCTTCTCATTTGCGGTTCACTGATACGGTCTAAAGTTTTAGCACTGGAAGTCATTTTTAGTTTCACTTTTCAGCGGTAATCCCTGGCTGTTCTCCACCTTGTGGTCCCAATGCTGGTTGTCAGACAAGTGGTAAATTACCTGTTTGTGTGTGTAATCCTGGTTTCCAAGGAGACGGATACAACTGTTCAGGTTGGTTTTATAATGAGTTGTGATTTGGCAAATATCCCCCACCCAAAACGTGACGGGAACGAAATCATTTTAAGTTGTTTCTCTCTTGTGCACTAAATGCAGACATTGATGAGTGCGAGAGTGTTGAGCTCCACGAATGTGACCCCAATGCCCTGTGTACTAACGTTGAGGGATTGTACATCTGCCGCTGTCTTAGAGGTTACGAGGGAGATGGTCAATTTTGCGCTGGTAAGGAATCTTGTCAGTTAAAAGACTAAGGTCCTGCTCTGTCACGCTATTTTGATTTAAGGCTAATGCACTCAAAACTGCATTTAGATGTTCTACGTTAGTTGGAAATACATATAACTTCACTAAAAAGTAATTGTTAAATCACGGCAGAGTAAAGAGTACTTAACTTTCGCTTTGACTAGCGAACGGGAAAAGAGATTGAAATTCCCTCTTATACTACAACCTCCTTTCCGACCTTCGTTTGTTTTCTATGCCCACTAAAAAAGCAATGACGATATCTTAGCATACACCCTTAAGTTGATGAAACTGTTTAGAATTTTCAGTTTTAAGTTATCATCAAGGAAAGACGTCTGTTACGTCATGTACTTGTAAAGTGAAACCTTGTTTGAGTTAAAAATACTCCGTTCTTTGACAAACGCAGATGTGAATGAATGTGAAAATGCTGGGTCAAACGACTGTGGCCTGAATGCTGTATGTACCAACTCAAATGGGTCATACTCCTGTCGCTGTAAAGTTGGCTTTCAAGGTGATGGCGTAAACTGCACAGGTAAAGTTGCACTTAAGAGTGCCTGCCTGTAAAAATCAGACAAATTCTTAATTTCGCGGCAAGGGTCGAAAATTCGATTTCGCTCATATTCTTATGGTAGATAGGCTAGGGCATGACAAAAACTACTGGATAGTTTTTTGGGCAAATATCTTTTATTTCAAAGAAATGTGCAAATTACCAAATTCCGTTAAAATCGTCATTTGACGCACCATTTTATTAAGCAAGTTTGAGAGCCTCGCATGCAAAACCACATCATTCTTCCGTCTTTAAAACACTCAAATATTTTTGTGCAATGTTTAAATGTGCACTGGGTTGGTTTTAGGGAATGTTGCGTTGTCTTTTTGGGTGCAAAATAATTAAATTTCGAAGACATGTATTTCATTCACTTAAAAGTACTTCGTGAATATAATTGATTTTCACCATGTGCGAAACCTTCAAATGGATTAAGCTTCTGGTGGTTGAATTGCAGAAGGATGATCTACAGATTCCTGTAAAAATTTCTTTGGGCAAATGATTGTGAGCGACGCGAGAGCTTTTCAAAGTACGTCAAAAATGCAAATATTTGACCATCCGTCGTTAAATTTTAATTTACGGGTTAGACATATATCTTAGCATGCGCCACATGACTTGACCTATAATAAGCTGAAATAGACACAGAGCTGATAATTTCGAAATGTTCTAACCTTATTTGTTGCAAAAGGCAGGTCCAAAGCCGATTTGACGTGTTTCTAGTCGATCTCTTACCATTAGTCGCACATAAAGCAGAAGTTTGCTTTTGTTTACACAGGGTTAACGTCCGATGTACATCGCCAACTATCAACCTATTATTGGTCGAATACCATGAATCTGTGACCATCTTTCTGCGCATATGAACATCACTGTATCAAAGTCAAAACCGGCTGAGTCATGTGTAGATAGTCGCTTGCTTTGCACTGGGCCAAAATAATACGTTTGATCGATTGCTGACCATTGCTGATAAGCGTGTCGGCGCAGCACAATCTTACAGCCGTTATTTGTTCGTCACGCAATGCTGTCACGGCATATACTGCACATTTTGATCCATTTTGTATAGAGCACTCTCAGGATAAATGAAACAATTTAATCATTGTTCATCTGTTTGTTCATATATATAATAATATGTGTATATTTATATAATCGTATTCTATAGTGTACGTGGCCTCGGTCCAAATCACGTTTGTTGTACGTTTTGATGTTTCAGACAACAGCTGATAAAGCTAGTGCCTGTACTCACTAGAATTTTAAAAAAATCGCCATGAAACAAATTATAGATCAATGGAGCAAGAACTGGCTGAAATAAAAACAGGAAATCACAACGTGTCTAATTCATGAGAAAAACAGACTAAATTTAATTAGTAATTACGTGAGTAAATAGCCCTGGCCGTGCCATTTTATTTGGCGTATTTTGTTTGCCTAGTGGCGAGGCATTGGTATGTTTGTAACAGAAAATAGAGGACTGTTGTTAATACAGTCCAAAATTATTGTCAGTAAAATATTGTAACTAAAACACCTATTCACCGGTTACCTCCGCGGCCACCACTTGTTCGTTCCGATAAGGGTTTCATTATTGTCTTTACCCCTATTCAGCGGCCACCCAACATTTAAACACTTTGTTTTGGAAAGGGCGATGGCAGATAAGAGTCTGGAATTGAAGGTGCATGACGAGTGATAATTCAAACACACGTCTATCATGATTGCCTTGAATTGGCTCTATGTTCGCCAAGAAATTTATAACCCGATAATAAAAAATTAAATATTCAAGGTACACCAACCTCTATTTAAGCGGCTAGCCTCATTAAGCGCTCACCACCCATTTCCCCGGGGGTAGCCCACTGTATTACATGTAAACCAAAAATAATTGCACAGCGCGAAAAGACCTAGGTATGACTTTAGCGTTACAGTATTACGCAGGGCATGTAGGTAGCGGTGGTCGAGTAAAAGATAACAACAGGGGCAATGGTAAACTATTCATTCTTCTCATTTTTTAATTTAACCTCTCCCTTCTCAACACGATTGTGTGTTCCCAGTGGTTCCCAGCCTTACGGAACCCTATGTATTAGGATAGAAATTGTCCAACCCCTACCCCCTAAAATGGGATAACAGCATTGCGTGACGAACAAGGAAACGCTGCAAGTAAGGATTCAAGCCATCAAACCATCATGATCAAACGTAATATTTTGGTGTAGTGCAAAGCAAGCAACTATCTACAAATGACTTAGCCGTTTTTGACTTAGATGCAGTGTTGATCATATGTGTCGAAAGAGGGTCACAGATTCATGGTATTCGACCATTAAATAAGTTGACAGTTGGCGATGTACATCAGACGTTATGTAAACAAAAGCAAAGTTCTGCTTTATGTGCCACTAATGGTGAGAGAAACACGTTAAATCGGCTTTGGAGCTGCCTTTTACAGCAAATGAGGTTAGAACATTTCGAAATTATCAGCTCTGTGTCTATTTCAACTTAACGTTGGTCAAGTCATGTGGCGCATGCTAAAATATATGTCTAACTCGTAAATTGAAATTTGACGAGGAAACGGTCAAATATTTGCATTTTTGACGTACTTTGAAAAGCTCTCGCGTCGCTCACAATCATTTGCCCAAAGAAATTTTTACAGGAATCTGTAGATCATCCTTCTGCAATTCAACCACCAGAAGCTTAATCCATTTGAAGGTTTCGCACATGGTAAAAATCAATTATATTCACAAAGTACTTTAAAGTGAATGAAATACATGGCTTCGAAATTTAATTATTTTGCACCCAAAAAGACAATGCAACATTCCCTAAAACCAACCCAGTACACATTTAAATATTGCACAAAAATATTTGAGTGTTTTAAAGACGGAAGAATGATGTGGTTTTGCATGCGAGGCTCTCGAACTTGTTTAATAAAATGGTGCGTCAAATGACGATTTTAACGGAATTTGGTAATTTGCATATTTCTTTGAAATAAAAGGATATTTTGCCCAAAAAACTATCCAGTAGTTTTTGTCATGCCCTAGCCTATCTACCATGAAAATATGAGCGAAATCGAATTTTCGACCCTTGCCGAGTTATTTTCCATTTTTATGGAGAGGGACTCTTAAGACAGGGATCCAGATGGTTGATGTTTTTTTTTATTCTTAAATGTAAAAGTGGGAATCAGAAAGCACTTGGACATTGTGCAAGTTTATAGGTAAACGTTTTCTATCCCTATGTAGATATTGACGAGTGTGCAAGTGACGAAACAAATGAATGTGACCCCAACGCCTTGTGCACCAACACCGATGGATCTTACATCTGCCGATGTCTCCTAGGCTACGAGGGAGACGGCCGGAACTGTATAGGTAAGATATTGAAGACTCGCATATAATAGGAAGAGATTTCGTGACATCAAACTCACAATTTGTTCTTGCTAAACGTAGTTTTAGGAATAGAAATGAAAGCGTTGCTGGTAAAAGCATTAGATTTCCTTTGTGTGGATAAGAGGAGTGGATACGAAATGAGAAAATGTAAGGAGAATACGCGACTCTTGTCGCGCCTCCTTACACTCAGTAAGGTAAGGTAATCTTTCATTTTGACTTCTTTCAACACCGTTGAGTTTTTACTCCCCAGTTCCTGGCTGTAACCCTAAGTGCGGTGACAATTCATACTGCGTTGAAGATGATATCTTCCCATACTGTTCGTGTTCAAGTGGATACACAGGAGATGGCTACAATTGCACAGGTACTGCTGTTGCATGATTCCATAGTTAACATAGGAGAATTGTTATGAAACTTGACAAAGTGCCATGTTGCAAGTTTTTGTTCGCTTATTTTGGCCATTTTGACGTGCACATAACACGCAGTGGTTGTTTACTTCTGATTTAGGAACTAACCAATAGAAACATTTCGGTGACCCATACCATATCTATGCCATATCCATACCATATCCATACCATACCCATACCATATCCATACGGTACTCATACCATACCCATTCCACACCCATGTGATACCCATACCATACCATAACCTTATTTATGCAAGGTAGAAAACATATCCATACCATACTAAACTTATGATGCTAACATCCATCTTTGATTACAGACATTGATGAATGTGCGAGCTCTCAAGCAAACGAGTGTGACCCCAACGCTCTTTGTACAAACACAGCTGGATCCTACGTTTGTCGGTGTCTGAACGGATATCAGGGTGATGGCAGAAACTGTACTGGTAAATTATTCCTCTAGTTGATCTTTGCTGTGGACTCCTTGTTCACCCATTCTGTTGTAACATTTTAGACGGCATGGCGAAATTTGGGATGTTTTTCTCTAAGCTGAATAATCCATAATGCCAACACCCATCTTTTATCCATAATTATAGATGTAGATGAATGTAAAAGCTCTGAAGCAAACGATTGTGATCCTAACGCTCAGTGTACAAATACTGAAGGATCTTATGTTTGTCGATGCCGCAGTGGTTATCAGGGTAATGGGAGAAACTGCACAGGTATAAATTGTTTCTTTGTTTTTACTTTCTTCTTTGTTATTTAAAGCATTTTTAACTGAATAATGAATTAAGTCTGACATGATTAGTCTTGTCAGTTATATATACAACTGAAGCAGTTGTGAAATTAAAGCCTGAAAAAAAAATCTAGCTTTAAGGGGATTCGAGCCCATGACCTTTGCGATATAGGTGCATTGCTCTAACAACCGAGCTATTAAGCTCACTGAGAGCTGGTCACGTCGTGAGTTCGTAATATACCCGTAGATGGTGATGATACAAGTGATTATATGAAAGATTATATTTTCTTTAAGCGGAATAAACCAATACCATCTTTTGTCCTTAATTACAGATATCAATGAATGTGCAACCCCTGAAACAAACCAGTGTGATCCTAACGCTCTGTGTAACAACACTGTCGGATCCTACATCTGTCTTTGTCTTACTGGATATCAGGGTGATGGTAGAAACTGTACAGGTAATTGAGATTTGTCTTAATGGCTGTGTTATTGCTTCAGAGCTTAAACTTATTGCTTTAAAACACTTGACCATTGGATTATGCAATTCGATAGTTTTTTTTTATTATTGGTTTAGCCATCATGAGTTATGGACCATTATACCATGCTCTACAAATATGACAGGCGTACGGGTGATTTTTTGGGGCGTTTTTAGTCTTATTTTAGTTTAGTTAAATCTATATTTGGGGGCCCTTTTTAATAAAACAATTATTCCACTCGCGCTTATTGGATATGAATTGATTAAAGCCAACTCGGCGCTACGCGCCTCGTTAGCTATCTACCGTCTCATATCCAACGGGCACTCGAGGAATAATTGTTAAACAACATCTACCTTTCATCCATAAACCAGATGTCGATGAATGTGCAAGTTCTGAAACAAACGAGTGTGACCCCAACGCTGCTTGTACAAACACAGTAGGATCCTACGTTTGTCGTTGTCTGAGTGGATATCAGGGTGATGGAAGAAGATGCACAGGTAATGATTTCTTCTAGTTTTTCTTTGCTGCTAACTTCTCCACTCTTTCTGTTTTAAATTTTTAAAGTGCATGACGAAATTTGGTGTGAAGGTTTTCCAAGCTGAATAATCCATGATGCTAACATTCATCTTCTATCTATAATAGACGTAGATGAATGCGCAAGCTCAGAAACAAACGAGTGTGATCCAAATGCTCTGTGTACAAATGCAGAAGGGTCTTATGTTTGTCGTTGTCTTAGTGGTTATCAGGGCGATGGAAGAAACTGCACAGGTAAGTTGTTTCTTTGGTTTTAATTTCTTCATCCTTGCTTAAGCCATTTTAACTGCATGACGAAATTTAACCTCTTCTTTCAAAAACAGCGATTTTTACTTCTGTCGCAAGTGAGAATGTCAAATGTTTAATTGTTGCTATCTTCAATTACAGACATTGACGAGTGTGAGAATAAAGAGCTCAAATGTGACCCTAACGCTTTGTGTACCAACACTGAAGGATCCTATGTCTGCCGTTGTCGTGGAGGATTTACAGGAGACGAGAAAATATGTACAGGTGGGGAAACTTTTGTCGGATAATTTTGGTTAATCAAAAAGTATTGTAAGGCAAAGAGATTGCAAAACTGCTGGATTTTTCGTGTACCAGTCTTTTTTGTTATCTCACCCCAACGTTGCCTAATTTCAATGTCCATACCTATCTTTTGTCTAATCACAGACATTGATGAGTGTACAAGCTCTGAAAATAACGAATGCGACCCCAACGCAGTGTGTAACAACACTGAAGGGTCCTACGTCTGTCGTTGCCTCAGTGGATACCAGGGTGATGGTAGAAGCTGCACAGGTAAATATCTGTTTGAAAGTTATGTTAAGTTATAGTATGTAAGTTGTTGTTTAGTGACCTGAAGGTTAGTGTGTGTGGGATTCTAGCCAGACAGGCTGCGATTGTGACTCTCATTAGAAAAAGATATTAGTGTCCCGCTCTCATTAAGTAGATAAAAAAGGTTTTGCTCTTTCTTTTCTCTCGAGCTGTCAAGTGCCCGTTATATATTAGTTTTGGACACTAAAAAAAGACGCCTTTATTTTTTTTTATTTTTGTTCTTTACTTTGAAGGGCAGCTCTGCTTGTGCGTTTGTGACTGTAGTACAACTTAAAACGTTGTGGCCGAAGAAAAGCTGATTAAGGCGCGCACTTTCAAAGTTGCGGATCATCTGCATGTAATTTGGCTGACCTGTATCACACTCTGTTTCAAACATTTGGAATAATTATTGCAATGGTTTCTTCGGTGTTGACTTCTTCGCCTTTGCTGCTTAAAACTCTTTTACCTGAAGAATCTTCGCGGTTTTTCGAAACTACATTAACAACATCTATCTTTTATCTATGATTATAGACGTTGATGAATGTGCAAGCTTCGAAACAAATGAGTGTGATCCTAACGCTCTGTGTACCAACACTGAAGGGTCGTATGTTTGCTCGTGTCTTAGCGAATATCAGGGTGATGGAAGAAATTGCACGGGTAAATATTTCTTGTAGTTATGTTTTTGATTGTGACTTCTTCACCCGTGCTGCTTAAACCATTGGCTGACGAAATTTGGTAGCTCCCTCAAACAAAGTTATTCACCTCAAAATCTATCTTTTGTATTAATCACAGACATCAGTATATGTGCAACCCTGGAAACAAAGGAGTGTCTCGCAAAAGATTTATGAGACTATCATTTTCTGCATGGCGTCCCGCGCATGTCTTTGTTTGTAGTTGATAAAAGTATTTTACAATTTTAGACATCGACGAATGCGCCGATGAGGAACAAAACGACTGTGATCCAAACGCCAAGTGTAGTAACATTGTCGGATCCTACATCTGTCGCTGTCTCAAAGGATTCGAGGGAGATGGTAGAGACTGCACCGGTAAATATCTGTTTTGTTTTATGTGTTTTATATGCAGTTAGCGAAATAGTTATTCTTGGCAAAGTTAACATTATTTTACAACATAATTTTGACGAAAAAGTAGCATGTCACTTAGTATATCATCAGATTACGGAGAGATGTATAGACAACCACACCTGTGCAGAAAAGTATGTGCTTCTCATGCAATTGTGCCCTTGGGTACAGTGGATGAGTCGGAAGGGGGCGGGAAATTGTCAAGATTGCTGTGGATGGATCAGGCTTGTAACGTCTCCCTTTGAGTAAACCCGTCATCGATCATAGTTGGCTTTAAAGGAAAATGTTATAAGGAATAGTTCACCATATGGGTTCAACTCGTATTGGGGAGTCAGTTTCGTTTCTTCGTACTACGCTGGCGACAACAAAATTTAAATCTTTCTCATTCATGTTTGGTTCTTAATTGTAGACGTAGATGAATGCGCAAGCTCTGGAACAAACGAGTGCGACCCCAACGCTTTGTGTAACAACACTGAAGGATCCTACGTCTGTAGTTGTGTTAGTGGTTATAAGGGTAATGGAAGAAACTGCACAGGTGAATTTTCTTCGTAAAGCTTTTGTTATTATTGCGCTATTGCGTCGAATTGGAGATCTACAGCTCGAACCTTGTGTCGGAACATGCACTGCGCTTGATCTTGTGTTAAGCAAAGAAAACACAGTTCTTGAGCATGGCACTTGAACTGCTCAGGCGTATAATGTAAATACCGAATAGTAGTTGGGGCGATGCGATGCGATGTAATACTAAGAGCTACCTCCGATGCACTATAGCATCTCAGTCATTGAGAGTAACAGTACAATTCGCTACTTTATGCTGAGGAAACAGGATTGTTGCGTTGTCTGTGTTAGTCCCTTAGCTTGTGGAAAAGACACGCAGGGTTTTATGTCCTCAAAACCGTCCGAGTGATCAATAGGTTAGGCGCTTTATCATTATTCTTCTCTGTGTTGTGTAGACATCGATGAATGTGAAAATGGAGAAAATTCTTGTCACGCGAATGCACTGTGTTCCAATACCCCGGGAAGTTACGTGTGCCGTTGCATTCGGGGTTTTGAGGGAGATGGCAGGACATGCGTAGGTAAGTCAGTTTATAAACATGCTTTCATCGTTCTTTATCTTAACACAGCTGTAACTCTTTTGCTCGTGATCTAAAGCTATTAACAATGTGATATGGGAATACAAATAAAGCCAAGCGTCACTACGATTTGTGCTGTTGCAAGAAGGGTAGTTTCGGCATGGGGGATTTTGATCACGAAATAAGTCGTTAACTATAGACGTTTCAAAAGAATTGCAGCACAAAACTGTTGACACTGCACTTTCTAGTGGATCGAAACGCTTATTTGAATGAATTACTAGCCTAGTTTTCCGCTTAACTTTGTTTCGATTTTACTTTCTTTAAAACAGATCGCAACGAGTGCAGGGAGAGCAACGACACATGCGCAGCTAATGAAGAGTGTGTGAACAAGCCTGGATCGTACTCTTGTACTTGTGTTCCTGGGTACACTGGAGAGGCAGGAAATTGTCAAGGTTATTTTTCGCTGTAACGTATTTTTTAATACGCTCCGTTTGATCCTAACGTTTGTTTCATTGAGCCCTTACCAGCAATGGCTATGAACACCGCAAAGTCTAAACAAGCTTACTTACACGATTGCAAAATACTGAAAAAAGAAAAGAAAACAGCTTCTTCCCTAACTTGCATTGAAAATTGAAATTTAATTTTCTTATTTTGACCCCAATTGCAGACGTCGATGAATGTGCAAGCCCTGAAACAAACGAATGTGATTCCAATGCTGTGTGCACGAACACTGAAGGGTCGTATGTCTGTCGCTGTGTAAGTGGATATCAGGGCAATGGTAAAAACTGCACAGGTAAATATTTATGCCGTAACAAATATGTCTGATGCATCTTTAGGCAACATTTCCTTAGAAAAGACCATACGCTTGATTCTTTACATAGGATGGAATTAATCCTCTGCCATGTCTGTCGTTTCTCCTCGACTTTAGACTTTGATGAATGTGCAAACCCTGAAACAAACGAATGTCACGCCAACGCTCTGTGTAACAACACAGAGGGATCCTACATCTGCCGCTGTCTTAGTGGGTATCAGGGAGATGGTAGAAACTGCACAGGTATATTTTTTGTTATATCTACTGCAAATGTGGTGGAATATTCACAACTCAAAGTTATAACTGTTTAACGTTTCAGCCATCGTTGTCGGCTGCTCCCCATCTTGTGGTCCAAATGCGAATTGCCTGGAAAGTGGCGGACGTCCTATGTGTGAATGCAGTCCTGGGTTTGAGGGTGATGGATACGTCTGTGCAGGTAGCGTTCTGTTTTCTGTTGCTTCTCCTATAACGGTACAAGACTATTTTAAGACTGCTGCTCATAATATTGTGATCAAAGTGATGAATCGCCAACTGTCCAGTAGTAAGAAGAAGGGTTAGAACCCAAATTGGTTAAAATGTATCGCGTTTATAGACGTTCTTGGGATAAATTCGTGGCAATTCATTGCATCGCAGATCAGGTACTCGCGCAGTATCATATTGCCCATAGAGTTGCCATTAGTTTCAATATACATTTTAACACTACCTAATGAAGGAGTGGTCGACAGAGAGTTGGTTCTAATTACTGAAGTCATAGATTTTATTTTACAGATATCAACGAATGTGACAATGGAGGAAATTCTTGTGACGTAAATGCGCTGTGTTCCAACACCCCGGGAAGTCACGTGTGCCGCTGTATCCAGGGTTTTCAGGGTAATGGCAGGACATGCGTAGGTAATTGTTCATACCATTATATAGAAATGCTTGATTGCATAATAACGAATTAGCCCTTAATTTTTGAACTTCTTCCACCTCATACGAAAATTTAGTTTTTTGTACTTTGTTAGTTGAAGAAGAGCCTTTTTGGTGTGATATTTCGAAAGAGTGTGATTGTAGAGGGATATAATTAAGTATAGTACACGTTTTCCTGCACTAAATTTCTCATTTGCATGTAAAATGACATTGCTGCATCTTAAAATGAACGTTTGAGTGTACTTTTTCAACAGATCGCGACGAATGCAAGGAGACAAATGACACATGCGCAGCTAATGAGAACTGTGTCAACACGATCGGGTCTTACTCGCGCAGTTGTGCCCCTGGGTACACCGGAGGGGCAGGGAATTGTCAAGGCCATTTTTCTCTTGCTATTTTTAAATAAACGGACCCAGTTTGTGTTTATTTGCTTGATTGCTCTCTTTCAATACCCATATCACCACGTAGTGGAAACATCACAGCAGACGTTTCAATTAAGATTTGGTCTTGAACTCAATATAACTACTGAAATGTTTACACTTAGATCTGAAAATTAACTCTGATTCTTTAGTTCCAACGCATTTAGCCAACGGCTGCGCGGTGTTTAGAGTAAAATTTGAATGAACCATAAACCATGTTGGGACGTGTCCATCGAAAAGGAGTTTCTTTTTAAATAAAAAAGATAAAGACGGTTTGACGCCTCTGTTTGTCAAACAAACTCTTCTTGGTGGCTTCAGGTTAGTCGCTTTGAGACAGAAAATTTATCTACAGCTGCTCTGATTTCAGACATCGATGAATGTTCCAGCCCTGATACAAACCAATGTGATTCCAAAGCTCTATGTAACAACACTGATGGATCCTACATCTGTCGCTGTCTAAGTGGATATCGGGGTGATGGAAGAAGCTGCACAGGTAAATATTTGTTCTTGCGTTTTATTACAAGCAAAAATTAATTCTTACTGAAGTAGCAAATTGAAAACTGGGTTCAAAAACCACATTTTACAACAGAATGCTCTCTAAGGGATATGAAGGTCAGCGATTTCGTTCATTTCACTTGTATTTTCATTTTTTCAGACGTCGATGAATGTGAAAATGCAGAGAATTCTTGTCACGAGAACGCACTGTGTTCAAACACTGCTGGAAGTTATGTGTGTCGCTGCATCCGGGGTTTTGATGGTGATGGCAGGACATGCGTAGGTAAATCTTCAATTAACCGTTGAATGCATCATATTGCCGGAGAATAAAATCTTGGATAAAAGACGTATTTTTTGGTTCACCTGTTATTTCCAAGTGGAAGTCTTGCTTTGGCTTAATTAGTGGTCGAAAGTCGAAATAGGATTTACCCATTTACCCAAATAACTTTTGCTTCACTTTTCAACAGATCGAGATGAATGTAAACAGACGAATGACACCTGTGCAATTGATGAAGAGTGTGTAAACACGATTGGATCTTACTCGTGCAATTGCGCCCCCGGGTACATTGGAGAGGCAGGAAATTGTCAAGGTAATTATTTTGACTTTTACGAGAAAAATCTGGCTTTGTCATTATCTTCTCGGTGTCGTTATTTTTTCTGTACCTTAATCTGGTGTTCAAGTGTGCCAAGCGGCTTTCTGCCAGAAATGAATAAACGATCTTGAAATGAAGACGACAATTTTCAAAGAACAAACATCCATTAAAAAGTTGAATTCATTCTTAAGTTGTTTTCAAAATCACATTGTTTATATCGAGTAGTTAATGACCTAAATGCAACTCGATCAAATAAGACCTCGAATTTTAATTAGATTTATGTAAACTACTTATATTTTACTGTAAGCATTTCCATATCCATCTCACGAGGGAAGCGTTTACAGCCTTTTAAAAGATGTCGCAGAGCCCGGCGATATCTGCCATTTAGAAGGACATAAATGCAAGGGTTAAGTGATGCGTTGGAGTAAAATATGAACTTAGCTGCGAAACTCAATTGGTCCATACCACAAGGAATTCCCTTATCCCACAAAAAGAAAAATAAAAAACCGATGATATCTACAGGAAATATGCAAATAACAAACAGAAGTATGATTGCTAGAATTTTCTTGGTTATTTTGGTGTTTTCTTTACGCCGGCTTTTCATGAGTGAAGACGAACATCCTTTCCAAATGGGTTCCTGTCTTCTCAAAGCCCTGAATATGAGTGAATACAGAACGGTGACGATTGCTAAAGGAATGGCGATCAAAAAAACAGATAGAATTGTGAAGTGGATCCTCAGTGCTTGTAAGTTGTCAAATGCTGGCTCAAAGCTGAAGGAGCAAATGCTGATTCCATTCACTCTTTGAAGACGCGCTATGTAAAAATAAATACCGTGTAGACCCATTGATATTAGCCATATCAGTGCAATTACAAATTTAAGTCGTTTTGGAGTGATGAAAGGCTTTCGAAAGGGTTGAACAACTCCAGTGTACCTATCCAATGTGATAACAACAATACTTTGTATCGAGACAGCGGTTGAGATCTCTTGGACGAAGTAGACAACCTTGCATAGTGTTGCACCTGATAGACCATCGATTAGCCATCCCTGGTAACCGACAAAGATTTGTGTTAGTTCTCGCGGCACTGCAAATGCCGAAAGCAACATATCGGACACAGCCATGTTTGCGATTAAGTAGTTAGTCGTAGTCCTCATGTGCTTGTTTTTCGCAACAATGGCGATGACTGCCGCGTTTCCAAGAAGTGAGAGCAACATCATTACGATGTAACTTGTTGCTTTGATGACTTTTGTAGACACGGGATCTTCTTTGATGAAAGGCATGCATCTGACATCAGTCGAGTTTAGCATGGTGGTATTAATAAGAGGACCATCCATCATGTTTACTCATACCGTGAAGTGTATATAGCTCTTTAGGAAGTCAACATAATTGGCGAACTAACCCTGAGGGTTGGTTTTTACTCGGGCATAAACATAAGCCTAAGACCCCGTGCACACTACACCGGAAAAAAATTGAAAACGGCGTTTTTCGGCACCCTGAATGCACAAATGTTTGCCGTCGACACTACGCCGGTTTTCCCCCGGTTGGAAAAGCGTTTTCGAAAAGCTCCGTTTTCGTGACGGATTAGTGTGGACGGTAGGCCTAACCGCAGAAATAAAGCTGCGTTTTCAAATTTGTCTGGCGTAGCGTGGACGGGGCCTAAGCAACACGTGCAAACGTAGTAGGGCGCCAAAAAAGGCGCTAATTGACAACCTCTTACTGACTCTGCATGCTCATGTCACTTAAACAAATGCTTATGAGCTAATGAAAACAGTCGCCCGTAGGCCGCAACTTGTTTAGAGCTTTGTCAAAGAGGTGCGACAGACATAGATACAAGATAAATTGTCAACAAGTCCAACAAACATAAAAAGGCGGTAAATTGATATAAGTTACGACTAAAAGGAAATTCAATAATTTATTTGTCAGTTAATTTTATCGTCCTCGATTATTTAGTTTCACAAATAACTTTTTTGTATTTGCTTAATAACATAGTCAATCATGATGGCCGGGCAATTTCGGGTACGGGCTTAAAACTTCGTAATTTCAAATTGGTTTAGTAAACGATTTAAGTAATTTTAAAATGCAGAGCACCTTTAAGCAATTTTTTAAACGGCGGAAAGAGTGTTCCGTGTAATACTGATAGGAACAGATAAGCCTAGGTAATGTGTCATCTTTAAACGATCTTTGTAGCAAATTTGAATTAAAAGAATTTTCGATGTAATATTCTCTTTTAAATGTATGTGTCCTTACATTAAGGAATCTGAAGAAAATTAGCATTTTCAATGCCTTCCGCCTATATCTTTGCCGCTTTTTTGTTCATCAGTGTTGTTAAGCAAATTTTAGAAATTCGAATAAAAGGGTACAATCACTGAAACAGTGACCACCTGAGGTGTAGAAAAGGAAAACTGTTGCTGTGTTGGATGAAAAAGCTTCTATTTTGACTAATCATTGTCGCGTCTGAACTGATCCGGCCACTTAACAGCGATATTTGGCATTTGAACGACACTTCCAAAGAGCATGCATTAAGTTCAGTGTCCAGCTGAGTCGCTACTAGAAAGAGAAAAACCAAAAGAAGCAATTATAGCCTTACGATTTAACAAATAAAGAAGCCTCGACTGTGCTCTGTTCTGTTGTAAAGCACGCAGGAAGCGGTAGAGCACGAAAGAAGTGTAGGGGAAAACACGAGACGTAGACGAGTGTTTTTCCCTACTTCTGGAGTGCTCTACCGCTTCCTAAGTGCTTTACAACAGAACAGAGCACAGTCGAGGCTTCTTTAATTGTTTTATGATAAAGAATCAGATAATTTCCCCACGCATACGGCTGAATTTTCAAACCAAACTTTATTTTCCAAACGCGCAAAAGTGGCGTCAGCCATGCACTGTTCCCTGATAAAGCACGCTAAAATAAGCCAATCACAATCGTTGTTAGAATTGTTCAAATAATTTGATTGGCTAACGAAGCGACAGCTGTCAATCACAAACTGGACTTCAGCTAAGCTTTCAGTTTCGAGTAGTTTGAGCGACTTTCGAGAGAGGAACGATGCCTTCAAAGTTCGCTTTTAAGTAAATGTTTAAATACGGATCTAAACGTAGGTAAAGGTTAACAGTCCAGAGGAATCCGGCCGTATAGTGGCCCATGAAAACGAGCACTTTTCCCGTGGAAATTACGAAACGCGGAGCTCAAAGCTTGTGGATGAAATGCGAAATGCCGAGTTGAATTTGAAAGGGCTACAGTTAGTTACGGCTTGTAGCCGCATGTAGCAAGATTGCCCGAACTAGCGTAAAAGTTAGAAAGACTTAACGGCTCCCACTAGTTCTACTCCGAGTACAGAAGAGAATATCAGAGCAAGTTTTTCACTGACCACTCGTCGGTTTACTTCGCTGAGATGACCGGAGCACGAGCGTTTCTACACTGCATGTAAGTGTTGTTTGAGCAAATGAGCATTTTTAACTGTAAATTTACAAAAATAAAGCTTCTCATCATAAACAGAAACAGTTCAATTGTTGTTTTCTGTCGTTGTTTTACTTCTTAGTATAATTTCTGCCTTCGTAACAATTATGTCTTTATCGAAGCACTGTCTAGGTTGAGAATTTGTTTATTTCGCTAGAGCTGTACATGTTTTGTCGGCGGGAATCTAGCAAAACTTGTTATTTTAGTACACTTTTAACACTATTGTTGCTAACAATGGTCTCTGTGAGCTATATTTACTGCAGAAAAATAGCTCGCTTTCACTGCGTTTGTCTAAGTCACAGGGGATGTTTAATTTGGGTCAAATTTGTCAAAATTCCGAAGAAAAAATTTGGAAGCCAACTTACCGTCATCAACCCGTGCTCTGTTCTCTGATAAAGCACGCTGTTTCAGCCAATCAGAGCGCGCGTTATATGTTATATGGAAACTTTGTGAAACTTTGAAATTCGATTACAGATGTAAGTTTGTAACGTGCAAGTTTTCAACAACAAAAAAATACACGGATTCGCCTCCTTTACTCCTGTGAGCGTTTTTGTTTTTGTTATTATTATTCAGCGTTTTTTATAGAAGATTCATTTACATCAACTCACAAAGCTAAAAAAAAAAATGCAGCAAGCAAAATGAGCTGAAAGGACCACAATATTGTCTTAGTTCAGGTTGCCTGTAAACAAAATGTCAGACGATTACGTTTTAGGGAAAATCTGGCAAACGCAAATTTCCGAAAAATAATGATTAATATATGTCCCTCTTCTCCATTTTCAAATTATTTGTATAAAAGCACGACAAACATAAAGATGTCTGACAGCCTGTGGCAGAGATTACCTCGGCTCTTAATGTCGAACTGTATTGTCATGCAAATATAACAAAGTTTAAGAGAAACAGGCTAGCTATTAGATTCAACTTATAGAAAGTGCCTTAAGTACGTGACTTTCATACACTTCACTGAAAATTCAAAGAAACTATCGTATCCTCTTCTGGAAAAATTTTTGAAAAAGACTATAAAACAGCACAAGACTTGCAAACACTGTCCTATGCACTGGAACACACAAAGTTGTGGACCTTAGCTTTTCTAGTTTAATTTGGGAAAAGGCCAAGTAGAAGCGAAGACGAAAACATCACAAACGTTTTGTATATTTTAATTAGAAATTACAGCACTAGTTTTCGTCAACCATTTAATGAAAATATTAATGTTTTTGCGCCAGCTCAGACGTGGTAGTCGCATTCTGAAAATGGGTCTCTTCACAAGCAAAGCCCTTTATCGAGATGGAAATTTACGTTGAAATTAATTTACTGATCTCTATAATGTTATTAATTTCAGTGAAAACAGAGCGAGCATAGAATCTTATCTTGCAACTCTCAGTCGAAACAATCTTCTTGCAACATTTTTTATCCGAAACTTATGGGCAAAAAAAAATTATTAAAAAATTATTCCAAAGAAAAATAAAAGATAAATTTGTCAAAACCGAGCGATAGAACCTACTAAAAACAGTCAAAACCCTAGTTAGTACTAGCTATACTACGAAAACTACATATGTTTTAATGTATTCATTTCGATGTCTTTTATCGCCTCCGCGCGAGGAAAATATACTTTGCCTTTGAGAATATTTCGCAGACCCTGGCGATATCTCTCATTTAGAAGGAAATAAATGCACGGGTTCAGTGATGCGTTTGAGTAAAATATGAACTTAGCTGCGAAGCTCAAATGGTCCATACCACAAGGAATTCCCTTGTACCACGCGAAGAAAAATAGAAAACCTATGATATCTAATGGTAATATGCAAATAACGAATAAAAGTATAATTGCTAGAATTTTCCACGTGATTTTAGCGTTCTCTTTCTGCCGGCTTTTCACGAGTGAAGATGAACATCCTTTCCCAAAGGGTTTCTGTTTTTTCAGAGCCCTGAATATGAGTGAGTACAAAACGGTTATTATTATCAAAGGGATGGCGATCAAAACAACTGATATCATAATAAAGTTGATCTTCACTGCTCGTGGATTGTCGAAGAAGCAAAAACTGATTCCTTTTACTTGTTCATGGCGTACCGTGTAAAAATAAATACCGTGTAGAGCCATGGATATCAACCATATCAGTGCAATAACAACTTTGCGTCGTTTCGGAGTTATGATAGGACGACGAAAGGGCGAGACAACTCCAGTGTACCTATCCAATGTGATAACAACGATACTTTGTATCGAGACGGCAGTAGAGATGTCTTGGAAGAAGTAAACAGCTTTGCAAAGGACTGCACCAGCCAGACCATCGATCAACCATCTGCGGTGACCGATAAAGATTTCCGTCATTTCTCGCGGTACTGCAAATGTAGAAAGCAGTAGATCTGACACGGCCATGTTTGCGATTAAGTAGTTTGTTGTGGTTCGCATATGCCTGTTTTTCGCAACAACGGCGATAACCGCTGCGTTTCCAATAAGTGAAAGCAACATGATCACAGTATAACATGCTGCCTTGATAGCCTTTGTAGAGATGGGATCTTTCGTGGTGAAAGGATTACATTCGGTTTCACTTTCATTAGATAGTGGTAGATTTTCTAACAACCCATTCATCTTCTTTACTCAGATATCGAAAATTACGCACGCAAGGGTATTGTCGGTTAGCCAAGCGCGTAGCACTTGAAGACACACACAACTAGTGCTGGAATCGAAGTGCTTGTTAGAATAATTTACCAATCCACGTGTGTAGAAATGTTTGATGTCGCTGGTTTTCAGTGTCACGCAATTCAAAATAGATCAAAATAAAAATCAAAACCGGTCAATAGATAAAATCCAGAATCTGGGAAATGAAAGAAGGTAAATATGCAAAGACTCTCGCCAAAATTCTGGTCACAGCAATTTTTCTTATGTGAGATATGTGGATAAATTTTTTACCCAAATTTATAGAGATTTGAATGGAGACGGCATGCTGGTGCCCATACGGATGGGCACCAACATGGCGGCCGGAAACCGACAGAAACATCTGTCACTGAGTTTTGCTACAAAAGCGTGAATTTATCCCTCAAGGAACTGTAAAACATTAAAATAATACTTTTTCTAAGACGTGAACTGTTCAGATACCCAAGTTCCCCGAAATAAGTCACTTTTTTAACCATCATGACAGCTCTCTAGGCCGTCATGTAAATGCCGCGTCACGCAAAAGCTTAGAAATTCAAGCGTAGTGTATCACAAAACCAAGAGCCCATTCGGAGCGAAAATTTGTATGAATATTAGTTTTCAGCTGTTCTTATACATCATTTAAGTAAAATCTCAGGAAGATCAATGGTTTTGTAGTTCGAATTTTGGTGACGTCATGTGAAAACCAGCTACTGACAGACTTCCTGTTGGATGCAACACTTTCCTTCCTAATTATATAGCTCCATCGAAATCCAGTGTTGCCAACAGACCTATTTTTTTTTATTAATTTTTGCAAACTGTCCAAATTTAAAATAAATTGGATAGTTTTTGCTCGAACGTTGAGTTTAGCTTTGAACAAACTGTCCAATTTGAGAAAAATCTGTATACTTTCCATCAACCAATGAAATGCCAAGATAAATAAAAGAACCGAGTGTTGGCCAATCAGGTTGCAGCTGTTCTCACTGCCATCAAACGTCTTCGCTAAGTTTTCTTATGTTTTGATAATGGCGGAATTTCCCGCCTTTACTCTCCACCTTTTTGACGTCTAAACTTTCAAATGGAGTCTTCAGCTAGGTTTCCAGAGATAGATGCTACTGATTTACTCGAGATGAGGGAGAATAATGTTACGATATGTAAATTTCTGTAACTGTAATTGTCAGTGGACTTTCTGCCGTACATATAAATTATGTATTTTGAATCGTTAGTTTAGTCTTCTACCGTTAGCTGAGTGAATAAAGCTTCGAAACAAATAATCAGAACGAGAACACTCAAAGAAGCAAAAAACCTGGGTTAAAGTGTTTGACCTGTGACGAACTGAGCGAAGCGAAATGAGAAATACTGTTTCTTTGGAGGATAAAATATTTGCCTTGTTCATCTGTTTTTGGATCCTATATAATTAATAGGTAATAGGACTACATGCTTGTCCAATTTGGAAATAATTGAATTCAAAAAATTCCTCGGACTACCAAATTGGACTCGGCCTACGACCTCGTCCAGTTTGGCAGTCCGAGGAATTTTTTTCGTCCAATTATTTCCAAATTGGACAGCGGGTAGTCCTATTACATGTACTAATCACGTAAATCGCTACGATTAATGTAACTGTGTATCCTTTAAGTAACCATGCAAGTCTCCATTTTTTTCCTTTGGAATTTTCAATAGCATGGAAACAAAAGTGAATATTCTATATTACGTCTTTCCTTTAGGCAGAAATCTCTCTTGTGACCGCAGCCGCTGTTGGAAATTACTATTTTCGTATTCTGGTTGAGAAAATGTTTCCTTCCTTTATTATCAGCAATCAATCTCAAAAAGCTTTTTAGTTCCATGTCACTGCTCCCTTTAACCGATATGGCTGTAATTAATGTAATTTTTGTGATTTTGTTTTTCGCAATAATGGCGATGACTGCCGCGTTTCCAAGAAGTGAGAACAACATCATTACGATGTAACTTATTGCTTTGATGGCTTTTGTAGACACGGGATCTTCTTTGATGAAAGGCATGCATCTGACATCAGTCGAGTTTAGCATGGTGGTATTAATAAGAGTACCATCCATCATGTTTACTCATACCGTGTAGTGTATATAATTATTTAGGAAGTCGACATAATTGGCCAGCTAACCCTGAAGGTTGGTTTTTACTTGGGCATAAACATAAGCTTAAGACGCCGGAAAAATTTGAAAACGGCGTTTTTCGGCACCCTGAATGCACAAATGTTTCCCGTCGATACTACGCCGGAGAAATTTGACTAGTCAACCATAACCGGTCATTTTGAATTTATGTTTGAGGGAAACCTCGGGCGGGAAGTCACATGATTATCGTGACGTCATTGTTTTCAAAAAGCTCCGTTTTCAAAATGTTCTCCTTCCACACTAAAACGCAAAACCGGCTTTTCAAATTCCCCCGGTTTGAAGAGCGTTTTCGAAAAGCTCCGTTTTCGTGACGGATTAGTGTGGACGGTAGGCCTAACCGGAGAAATAAAGCTACGTTTTCAAATTTCTCCGGCGGACGGGGCCTAAGCAACACATGCAAACGTAGTAGGGCGCCAAAAAGGGCGCTTATTATCAACATCTTACTGAGTCTGCATGCATATGTCGCTTAAACAAATGCTTATGAGCTAGTGAAAACAGTCGCCCGTGGGCCGCAACTTGTCTACAGCTTTGTCAAAGAGGTGCGACAGATAGATACAAGATAAATTGTCAAACAAGTCCAACAAACGTAAAAAGGCGGTAAATTGATATAAGTTACGACTAAAAGGAAATTCAATAATTTATTTGTCGGTTAATTTTACCGTCCTCGATTATTTAGTTTCACAAATAACTTTTTTTGTATTTGCTTAATAATATGGTCCATCATGATGGCTGGGTAATTTCGGGTACGGACTTTAAACTTCGTAATTTCAAATTGGTTTAGTAAACGATTTAAGTAATTTTAAAATGCAGAGCTTCTTTAATCAAGATTTTAAACGGCCAAAAGAGTGTTCTGTGTAATACTGATAGGAACAGATAAGCCTAAATAATGTGTCATCTTTCAACGATCTTTGTAGCAAATTTAAATTAAAAGAATTTTCGATGTAATATTCTCTTTTAAATGTATGTGTCCTTAGATCAGGGAATCCGATAAAAAATTAGCATTTTCAATGTCTTTCGCCTATATCTTTGTCGCTTTTTTGTTCATCAGTAGTGTTGTTAAGCAAATTTTAGAAATTTGAATGAAAAGGTACGATCATCATTGAAACAGTGACCACCTCAAGTGCAGAAAAGGAAAACTCTTGCTGTGTTGGATGAAAAAGCTTCTATTTTGACAAATCATTGTCGCGTCTGAACTGATCCGGCCTCTTATTTTGGGTAAAAGAAGAAGAAATGACCCAAAGAAGAAAAGCCGACAGGGCAAGTAAAACAAAACCGGGTCCCCCTCTTAGCTCAATGTCTGGATCCGCCACTGGTACCTGCTAGCAAACAGCTGATGCCAAAACATGTCGGTAAAAAATAAACATCTCTAAGATTACTCTCTCACCTCCCAGTCAGTTTCTTCGCCACAGAAGACTAAATTGCTTCGTCGTTAGATAGGAGTGCGACATTAACTGATATCACGGATTCTGGAAGATACCTTATGGGATGTGGTTTCGACTGGTAACAGAAATTCGATTACAGACGTAAGTTTGTAACGTGCAAGTTTTCAACAACAAAAAAATACACGGATTCGCTTCCTTTACTCCTGTAAGCGTTTTTATTATTATTATTCAGCGTCTTTTATAGAAGATTCATTTGCATCAACTCACAAAGCTAAAAAAAAAAATGCAGCAAGCAAAATGAGCTGAAAGGACCACATATTTGTCTTAGTTCACATTGCCTGTTAACAAAATGTAAGACGATTACGTTTCAGGGAAAATCTGGCAAACTCACATTTCCGAAAAATAATGATTAATATATGTCCCTCTTCTCCATTTTCAAATTATTTGTACAAAAGCACGACAAACATAAAGATGTCTGACAGCTTGTGGCAGAGATTACCTCGGCTCTTAATGTCGAACTGTATTGTCATGCAAATACAACAATGTTTAAGAGAAACAGGCTAGCTATTAGGTTCAACTTATAGAAAGTGCCTTAAGTATGTGACTTTCATACACTTCAAAAATTCAAAGAAACTATAGTATCCTCTTCTGGAAAAAACATTTGAAAAAGACTATAAAACAGCACAAGACTTGCAAACACTGTCCTATGCACTGGAACACACAAAGTTGTGGACCTAAGCTTTTCTTGTTTAATTTGGGAAAAGGCCAAGTAGAAGCGAAGACGAAAACATCGCAAACGTTTTGTATATTTTAATTAGCAATTACAGCACTAGTTTACGTCAACCATTTAATGAAAATATTAATGTTTTTGCGCCATCTCAGACGTGATAGTCGCATTCTGAAAATGGGTCTCTTCACAAACAAAGCCGTCTATCGCTATGGAAATTTACGTGAAATTAATTTTACTGACGCCCACAATGTTATTAATTTCAGTGAAAACAGAGCGCGCATAGAATCTTATCTCGCAACTCTCAGTCGAAACAATCTTCTTGCAACATTTTTTATCCGAAACTTATGAGCAAAAATATTCCAAAGAAAAATAAAGGATATATTTGTCAAAATCGAGCGATGGAACCTATTAAAAACAGTCAAAACACTAGTTAGTGCTAGCCATGCTGCGAAAACTACCTATGTTTTAATGTATTCATTTCGATGTCTTTTATCGCCTCCGCGCGAGGAAAATATACTTTGCCTTTGAGAATATTTCGCAGACCCTGGCGATATCTCTCATTTAGAAGGAAATAAATGCACGGGTTCAGTGATGCGTTTGAGTAAAATATGAACTTAGCTGCGAAGCTCAAATGGTCCATACCACAAGGAATTCCCTTGTACCACGCGAAGAAAAATAGAAAACCTAAGATGTCTATTGGTAATATGCAAATAACGAATAAAACTAGAATTGCTAGAATTTTCCACGTGATTTTAGCGTTCTCTCTCTGCCGGCTTTTCATGAGTGAAGATGCACATCCTTTTCCAAAGGGTTTCTGTTTTTTCAGAGCTCTAAATATGAGTGAGTACAAAACGGTTATTATTATTAAAGGGATGGCGATCAAAACAACTGATGTCATAATAAAGTTGATCTTCACTGCTCGTGGATTATCGAAGAAGCAAAAACTGATTCCTTTTACTTGTTCATGGCGTACCGTGTAAAAATAAATACCGTGTAGAGCCATGGATATCAACCATATCAGTGCAATAACAACTTTGCGTCGTTTCGGAGTTATGATAGGACGACGAAAGGGCGAAACAACTCCAGTGTACCTATCCAATGTGATAACAACGATGCTTTGTATCGAGACTGCAGTGGAAATGTCTTGGAGGGAGTAAAAAACTTTGCAAAGGACTGCACCAGCCAGACCATCGATCAACCATCTGCGGTGACCGATAAAGACTTCAGCAATTTCTCGCGGTACTGCAAATGTAGAAAGCAGTAGATCTGACACGGCCATGTTTGCGATTAAGTAGTTTATTGTGGTTCGCATGTGCCTGTTTTTCGCAACAACAGCGATAACCGCCGCGTTTCCAAGAAGTGAAAGCAACATGATCACAATATAACATGCTGCCTTGATAGCCTTTGTAGAGATGGGATCTTTCGTGGTGAAAGGATTACATTCGGCTTCACTTTCATTAGACAGTGGTAGATTTTCTAAGAACCCATTCATCTTCTTTACCCAGATATCGAAAATTACGCACGCAACGGTTTTGTCGGTTAGCCAAGCGCGTATCACTTGAAGACACACACAACTAACGCAGGAATCGAAGTGCTTGTTAGAATAATTTACCAATCCACGTGTGTAGAAATGTTTGATATTGACAGAGTTCCTGTTGGATGCAACACTTTCCTTCCTAATTATATAGCTCCATCGAAATCCAGTGTTGCCAACAGACCTTTTTTTTTTCTAATTAATTTTTGCAAACTGTCCAAATTTAAAATAAATTGGATAGTTTTTGCTCGAACGTTTATTTAGCTTTGAACAAACTGTCCAATTTGAGAAAAATCTGGATACTTTCCATCAGCCAATGAAATGTCAAGATAAATAAAAGAACCGAGTATTGGCCAATCAGGTTGCAGCTGTTCTCACTGCCATCAAACGTCTTCGCTAAGTTTTCTTATGTTTTGATAATGGCGGAATTTGCCGACTTTTCTTTCCACTTTTTTGACGTCTAAACTTTCAAATGGAATCTTCAGCTAGATAGATGCTACTGATTTACTCGAGATGAGGGAGAATAATCAGAACGAGAACACTCAAAGAAGCAAAAAACCTGGGTTAAAGTGTTTGACCTGTGACGTGCTGAGGGAAGCGAAGTGAGAAATACTGTACTATAGAGGATAAAATATTTGCCTTGTTCATCTGTTTTTGGATCCTATATAATTAATAGGTAATAGGACTACATGCTTGTCCAATTTGAAAATAAATGATTCAAAAAAATTCCTGGGACTGCCAAATTGGACTCGGCCAACGACCTCGTCCAATTTGGCAGTCCGAGGAATTTTTCTCCTCCAATTATTTCCAAATTGGACAGCATGTAGTCCTAATACATGTAGTAATCTCTTCAATCGTTATGATTAATGTAACTGTGTATCTTTTAAGTAACCATGCAAGTCTCCATTTTTTTCCTTTGGAATTTTCAATAGCATGGAAACAAAAGTGAATATTCTATATTACGTCTTTCCTTTAGGCAGAAATCTCTCTTGTGACCGCAGCCGCTGTTGGAAATTACTATTTTCGTATTCTGGTTGAGAAAATGTTTCCTTCCTTTATTATCAGCAATCAATCTCAAAAAGCTTTTTAGTTCCATGTCACTGCTCCCTTTAACCGATATGGCTGTAATTAATGTAATTTTTGTGATTTTGTTTTTCGCAATAATGGCGATGACTGCCGCGTTTCTAAGAAGTGAGAGCAACATCATTACGATGTAACTTATTGCTTTGATGGCTTTTGTAGACACGGGATCTTCTTTGATGAAAGGCATGCATCTGACATCAGTCGAGTTTAGCATGGTGGTATTAATAAGAGGACCATCTATCATGTTTACTCATACCGTAAAGTGTATATAGCTCTTTAGGAAGTCGACATAATTGGCCAGCTAACCCTGAAGATTGGCTTTTACTTTGGCATAAACATAAGCCTAAGACACCGTGCACACTACGCCGGAAAAATATTTGAAACGGCGTTTTTCGGTACCCTGAAAGCACAAATGTTTCCCGTTAATACTACGCCGGAGAAATTTGACTAGTCAACCATAACCGGTCATTTTGAATTTATGTTTGAGGAAAGCTCGGGTAGGGAAGTCACATGATTATCGTGACGTCATTGTTTTCAAAAAGCTCCGTTTTCAAAATGTTCTCCTTCCACACTAAAACGCAAAACCGGCTTTTCAAATTCCCCCGGTTTGAAGAGCGTTTTCGAAAAGCTCCGTTTTCGTGACGGATTAGCGTGGACGGTAGGCCCAACTGTAGAAATAAAGCTGCGTTTTCAAATTTGTCTGGCGTAGCGTGGACGGGGCCTATGCAACACGTGCAAACGTAGTAGGGCGCCAAAAAAGGCGCTAATTGACAGCATCTTACTGAGTCTGCATGCTCATGTCGCTTAAACAAATGCTTATGAGCTAGTGAAAACAGTCGCCTGTGGGTCGCAACTTTTCTACAGCTTTGTTAAAGAGGTGCGACAGATAGACACAAGATAAATTGTCAAACAAGTGCAACAAACGTAAAAAGGCGGCTACGACTAAAAGGAAATTCAATGATTTATTTGTCGGTTAATTTTACCGTCCTCGATTTTTTTTTTCTTTGTTTATTTTCCAACATTTTTATTACAATAAATATACCTATAACATGTTAATTACAATAAACTACTTAAATACAATACTTACGATAAACTTACCTACAATACGTTTTTTTTTTTTCAACATTAACATAACGCTAGATAAAGCACTTTCGGGTAACTACTGTACTAATAATAATACTATATAATTACAACTGATTTCTACAGGATATATCATATTCAATTTACGTAATTGCGAAGATAAAAAGTTTGCGAGGTTTTTTTTTTTTTTTTTTTTTTTTTTTTTTGTTTGATTGCGAGAAATAGAGGACAAATTGAACTAAACGAAATCTTCTATTTTCAACATGAAATTTAGTTTCCGGACAAAAACATCCCAATTACATGCACGTTGGTTGATTTTCTGGAAATGAAAGTAGAATTTGGCATAGACGAGACAGAAATTTAGTTTTTTCAGTTTAGTGTCGTTATCAATAGCTGCTCCGAAGAGTATTTCTTTTGCGTTTAATGTAATGGAAGAGTTTTCCTTTTCATTAAACCAGCATAGCACTTTCCAGAGAAAGTCGACCGCAACATGACAACCTAAGAAGGAGTGAAGTAAAGAGTCATCATCCCCGCAGTAATGACAACTCTTGTTGTCTTCAATTCCGTATAAATGTAATTCTTTCTTTGTGGTGACAATGCGATCAGCGAGTTTGTAAAAAAAATCTTTTAATTTATTTCGCTTACTGATTGACTTTATCCGCTTAAAAATTGTGCTCCAAGAGAGAGTGAACTGTGGAAGGTCGCGTTGCCACTTGCTAGGGCCAGTTGCGCAAGGTTCCTTCCTGTTCAAAAAAAGCCAGTAGTAATCTTTAGATGTAAATTTAGATAGGTCGATCGACAGCGACGGTGACAGATGAAAAGTGGAATTCCCTGGAGTAAAAATTGGATTGGTGCCAAAAGAGTCCCTCGCCTTTTCCAGCAGTCGTTTAGGGATAGCCGACAGAATTTGAAAATAGGTGAGAAAATTGGACTTAACAGAAAATTTCCGACAGAAATCTGCAAAATTCAAGTACATTCCACTGGAATCGAGAATGTCACAAATGGAGTAGACTCCTTGGTCAAACCAATTCTGATAAAACACACTTTTATCACCTATTTGTATTTCTTTGTTGTTAAAAAGGATTAATTCCTGGTCTCCGTTCGTGTCATAGATACTCTTCAGTTCCAAAAAGAAACTCAGAATTTGCTTGTAGAAGGATGGCATTTCAATCGACTTTAGGAAATTTTCATCAAAGTTACAGTGAAGCAAGAAGTATAAGCCTCCATATTTCTTAAAGAAGGAACATGGAATGACTTTCCAATTTTCTGTTCCCCGGCTGTCACTTTTTAGGAACCTTTGGATCCATGCCAAACGTAGAGCCTTACACAAAGTTTCAACGTGTGTTACACGCAAACCACCTCTTTCATAATCTTGATATAGAACTTCCCTTTTAATTTTGTCCTGCTTTTCCTTCCAAATAAATTTAAAAATTGAAGATTGAATTTTTGCAATGTGGTCCTTGTGAATGTCTAGCACGGCAGCAGAGTGAACGATCTGTGAAATCCCTAGAGACTTAACGATTAAACAGCGCCCGAAGATAGAGAGTTGGCGCGATCTCCAGGTACCCAGCTTTGCATTAAGTTTTTCAATTTTTTGGTTGACATTTTTTCTCTCATTTCCCGCCTTATCGTAAGAGATATGAATCCCCAAGACTTTAAGCGGTTCTTTCGTCCATATGAAGTTGAAAGGTCTTTCGGTCCCCTTTTTCCATGGACCTAGCCAAAGAGCTTTGGTTTTGGATTCGTTGAGTTTTAGGCCAGATAAAATCCCGAACTCGTTTAGTATGAGCAAGGCGTTTTGGACCGATATTAGGTTACCGCAAATGAGAGAGGCGTCGTCCGCAAATTGGCTAATTTTGAGTTCCTTATGAGAGATAAAAATGCCGCAAATCGAATTATCTTGCCGTATTTTAGACGTAAGTATCTCCACAGATAAAATAAACAGATAGGGTGATAGTGGACAACCTTGCCTTACTCCTCGAGACAACTTGAGCTGCTTAGTAGTGAAACCATTATTAATAACGGAACTCTCTGCATTACAGTAGAAAGTTTCTATCCAACGCTTAATAGAAACACCAAAGTTGAAAATTGACAGGACTTGTTGAATCATTGGCCACGCGATTGTGTCAAAGGCTTTGCGAAAGTCGAGCTGGAGGAGAATGCCTGGTATATTTTCCAGTTCCGTCTGTTCTAAGAGGTCACATAGTAGACGTATATTCTAACCAATAAATCTGTCTTTCATAAAGCCTGTTTGGTCAGTATGTATTAGCTGCGGAAGTACCTTTTTAATTCGTGTAGGTATTGCTTTGGATGCAATCTTGTAGTCAACATTTAACAAGGTTATTGGCCGCCAATTGGTGAGCTTCAGAGTGTCAGAATCTGCCTTTGGAATAAGGGTGACAACCCCCCCTTCTCTGTGAAATTGACAGCTCCCCTCTCGAATATGCTGTGTTTAGACTTTCAACTAGGTCGCTAGCTAGAAGCTCAAAGAACTTTGTATAGAATTCTACTGTAAAGCCGTCTTCACCTGGTGACTTCCCGAAATTGAAGGTTTTTAAAATATGACGGCATTCTTCGACGGTTAATTCTCCTTCTAAATTTTCTTTGTCATCATCACTCAGCCTAGGAAGTTGCACGGAGTGGACGAAGCCTGCGAAGAGTTCATGTGAACCAGCATATTCTGAGTGGTATAAATTCTGATAAAAATTTTCAATTTCTTGTAATAATTGCTTTTGGCCTGTTATTTTACCCCCCCCCCCCCCCCCTCGCTAGTTTCCAGCTCAGTAATAGTCTTCTGATTAAAATGTTTTGCCTCCATATTGAAAAAATACCTGGTTGGTTTCTCTCCCAGTTCGGTCCATGGAAGTTTAGAGCGAAACATTGCGCCTTCACCCCTCTTTTCGTAGAGATACTGTAATTCTTTTTTTAACTGTTCCTGCAGCGTTAATCACCCTCGTTACTGTTGTTGATAAACGCTTCCGTTTCAGCAAGCCGTTGCTCTAAACTTACTAGGTAATCTCTAGACTTTCGGGTCTTGCGTTTTCCGTACTGAATTATTAAGCCCCTCAATTCCATCTTGATCATTTCGCATTTTAGCTGTTTATCATCCAATTCACAAAATTTTTCACTTATGGCCGAATAACTAGCCTCGATCAAGCTGACGAATTCATCATCAAGTAACAGAGAGTTGTCGAACTTCCACAGACCGTGCCCTCGTTTGTTGGACGTCAAATTAACATTTAACCTTACCGCTCTGTGATCCGGTGCAATTGAAATTCCAATATTAACATGAGAAACTAGATGAGACATTGAGTTTGCGATTAAAAAGTAGTCAATTCTCGATTTCATTTTTAGCGGTTTTGATTCATAAGTAAATAGTTTTGCATTAGGCTTTTTCTTCCTCAATATATCGATCAAATCTAATTCTTCACACATTGCAATTATACAATCACGGTATGTCGTTGGTCTCCAAGGTATTCCACCCTTCTTGTCGATGGCGCCGAGTGCGACATTCCAGTCGCCTCCAACAATAAGTCGGCTGACATTAGCATTAGAGAGTAAAAACTGATTTCAATCTTTGACAAAGGTGTTTTGCACCTGAAGGTTGTTTGGAGCGTAAATATTGCAGAGAGATATTTGAACAGAATTTATGTTTATGTTGGCCAGAATGATTCGCTGTTGAGAGTCACTGCAAGAATATTCGATTTGAAAGCCGTTAAATTTTGGGTTTGTCAAAATGCAGACGCCTTTTTTCTGGTTTGTGCCATGCGAGTACAGAATTTCTCCTCCCCATTCACTTCTCCAAACAATTTCGTCTCTGGGTTCCGAATACGTCTCTTGCAGAAAGTAAAAATGGCAATTTTGGTCTTTCAAATAAGAAAAAATAGATCTGCGTTTCTTCTTATTTTTTAAATAGAAATTTGCATACTGTTGGATCGAGCATAAGTGAAAGATATAACATAGCTACGGTAAATAAATGAGTTTTCTAAAAGAAAAAGAAAACAGCGAAGTAAAAAATAACTAACTAACTAACGAACGAACGAACGAACGAACGAACGAACGAATGAACGAACGAACGAACGAACGAACTAACTAACTAACTAACTAACTAAATAAATAATATAAATGGATCCCAAAAACTAGATTAAGTCCGGTCCCTGACGGAAGAGGCTAACGAAAACGAAAAGCTCCAAACACCTCCCTTAACACTATAATTATAATAATAAAGACACATAGCATAGTTATCAGGTTCTCACGTTTATACTTCCCTCGACGAGTGAATAGTTTAGAGATTGTCCAAGTCTTCGTCGCAGGATATTCTGATTGGCGAGCCTTCCGGAGACGTCTTGACAAAAACCTTGCCATCCATCGTCCAAACACTCAAAAGTTCGTTGTTCCTCCGTTTCGTTTTTAACTTATTAGCGAGATGACGCCTGTAGGCCGTTAGACTTTCACACATGTGTATACGGTTTGATTCGGTTCGAGAAGATGCTGGACAGTCTTGAAAGAGACCAGTTAAGGATACATTCTTTAACCTGGTACGTGCTTTGTAGACTTGGGATTTAACTTTATGGCTGACAAATTTTACTATAATCGCTTCGCTGTGCTTGAGCCGTATATGATGAGATATTTCGATGTCTTCAGGGCTCACGATGACATTGAGAGCATTTGTCACTTTGAGCACAGCCTCTTCGGTGGAAGAATATGTACTGCGTGGGATTCCATGCAATTCCAAGGAGTTTTTGCGAGAGTATTGTTCAAGATCGTCCTGCTTACACCACATGCTGTTGATTTCCTCTTGCTGTTTCCTGAGTTTGGAAAGAGCAGCATCCAATTCCTTCCTTAGCAAATCGCTCTGAGCGACCGCTTTCGTCAGTTGTTGCTGTGTTTGTTTAAGCTCGCGGTCCTGCATGTTCATCGACTCTTTAAGTGTTTCGAGGTCTCGTTGTATCTTCCTATTATCGGACAGAACTGTAGCCATTTGACCTTGGATAACTGCAAGCATTTCTTTAATCTCTTTCATGTCAGAATTTGTCTCGGGGGAAGAAGACTCTGGAGAAGCTTGTGGTGCCGCCGCCATGTTCTCCGGATTACTCGCGTGGTCATCTTCTTTGTGCCTAGGAATTTTTGAATCCGGAGATACTTTCTCTCCATCAGAAGGACGTTGGTCACGTTTCTTGGCCGGCGTAAGCATGGTGTCTTCAACCATAAGACTTAAAATACAAAAATAACCGAGCTTTCGGGAGGTTAGTGCGCTTCGGATTAAAACACACGTCCGTCCCTCATGACGCCCCTCATGACGTATTTGCTTAATAATATGGTCCATCATGATGGCTGGGTAATTTCGGGTACGGGCTTTAAACTTCGTAATTTCAAATTGGTTTAGTAAACGATTTAAGTAATTTTAAAATGCAGAGCACCTTTAATCAATTTTTTAAACGGCCGAAAGAGTGTGCTGTGTAATACTGATAGGAACAGATAAGCCTAGGTAATGTGTCATCTTTAAGGTGGCCGAACACAGTTTTCCCGCGCGCTTTTGCTGATGCCGCTGTGCCGTCAATAGAGCAATGCCGTCAATAGAGCGATCATTTTATTTACTCAACACCCGCACTATCTGTGCTATTTTTCTCTATAATTGAACGCAGTGTATTGATGGCTTTAGTCTTTTATCATAAATATATGTTAGAAAAGGTAAAGATGCAAAGAACTCAGCAATTCTCAGCTTTTTCTTTGTTAGCGAAAGAACTCAGTTAAATGCAGCGCATGCGTAGTTAGTCAAAAAATTGCGATTGAATGAAAATTTGCACTCTCGGAAATACGCCTGTTTCTCGAGAACCACTCATTAGAATTTCAGCCACCTTAAACGATCTTTGAAGCAAATTTAAATTAAAAGAATTTTCGATGTAATATTCTCTTTTAAATGTATGTGTCCTTAGATTAGGGAATCCGATAAAAAATTAGCATTTTCAATGCCTTTCGCCTATATCTTTGTCGCTTTTTTGTTCATCAGTAGTGTTGTTAAGCAAATTTTAGAAATTTGAATGAAAAGGTACGATCATCATTGAAACAGTGACCACCTCAAGTGTAGGAAAGGAAAACTCTTGCTGTGTTGGATGAGAAAGCTTCTATTTTGACTAATCTTTGTCGCGTCTGAACTGATCCGACCTCTTATTTTGGGTAAAAGAAGAAGAAATGACACAAAGAAGAAAAGCCGACAGGGCGGGTAAAACAAAACCGGGTCCCCCTCTTAGCTCAATGTCTGGATCCGCCATTGGTACCTGCTAGCAAACAGCTGATGCCAAAACATGTCGGTAAAAAATAAACATCTCTAAGATTACTCTCTCACCTCCCAGTCAGTTTCTTCGCTACAGAAGACTAAATTGCTTCGTCGTTAGATTGGAGTGCAGCATTAGCTGATATCACGGATTCTGGAAGATACCTTATGGGATGTGGCTTCGACTGGTAACAGAAATTCGATTACAGATGTAAGTTTGTAACGTGCAAGTTTTCAATGACATAAAATACACGGATTCGCTTCCTTTACTCCTGTAAGCGTTTTTGTTTTTATTATTATTATTCAGCGTCTTTCATAGAAGATTCATTTACATCAACTCACAAAGCTTAAAAAAATGCAGCAAGCAAAATGAGCTGAAAGGACCAAAATATTGTCTCAGTTCCCGTTGCCTGTAAACAAAATGTAAGTTAGACGATTACGTTTTAGGGAAAATCTGGCAAACTCAAATATCCGAAAAGTAATGATTAATATATGTCCCTCTTCTCCATTTTCAAATTATTTGTATAAAAGCACGACAAACATAAAGATGTCTGACAGCCTATGGCCGAGATTACCTCGGCTCATAATGTCGAACTGTATTGTCATGCAAATATAAAAAAAGTTCATTATAAGAGAAACAGGCTAGCTATTACTTATAGAAAGTGCGTTAAGTACGTGACTTTCATACACTTCAAAAATTCAAAGAAACTATCGTACCCTCTTCTGGAAAAAAGATTTAAAAAAGGCTATAAAACAGCACAAGACTTGCAAACACTGTCCTATGCACTGGAACACACAAAGTTGTGGAACTTAGCTTTTCTAGTTTCATTTGGAAAAAGGCCAAGTAGAAGCGAAGACGAAAACATCACAAACGTTTTGCATATTTAACTTAGAAATTACAGCACTAGTTTGCGTCAACCATTTAATGAAAATATTAATGTTTTTGCGCCACCTCAGATATCGTAGTCGCATTCTGAAAATGGGTCTCTTCACAAACAAGCCCTTTATCAAGATGGAAATTTTCGTTGAAATTAATTTACTGATCCCTATGGTGTTATTAATTTCAGTGAAAACAGAGCGCGCATAGAATCTCATCTCGCAACTCTCAGTCGAAACAATCACCTTGCAACATTTTTAATCCGAAACTTATGGGCAAAAAAAATTATTCCAAAGAAAATTAGACGATAAATTTGTCAATTCCGAGCGATAGAACCTATTAAAAACAGTCAAAAGCCTAGTTAGTACTAGCTATACTACGAAAACTACATATGTTTTAATGTATTCATTTCGATGTCTTTTATCGCCTACGCGCGAGGAAAATATACTTTGCCTTTGAGAATATTTCGCAGACCCTGGCGATATCTCTCATTTAGAAGGAAATAAATGCATGGGTTCAATGATGCGTTTGAGTAAAATATGAACTTAGCTGCGAAGCTCAAATGGTCCATACCACAAGGAATTCCCTTGTACCACGCGAAGAAAAATAGAAAACCTAAGATATCTATTGGTAATATGCAAATAACGAATAAAACTATAATTGCTACAATTTTCCACATGATTTTAGCGTTCTCTCTCTGCCGGCTTTTCATGAGTGAAGATGCACATCCTTTTCCAAAGGGTTTCTGTCTTTTCAGAGCTCTAAATATGAGTGAGTACAAAACGGTTATTATTATCAAAGGGATGGCGATCAAAACAACTGATATCATAATAAAGTTGATCTTTACTGCTCGTGGATTGTCGAAGAAGCAGAAACTAATTCCTTTTACTTGTTCATGGCGTACCGTGTAAAAATAAATACCGTGTAGAGCCATGGATATCAACCATATCAGTGCAATAACAACTTTGCGTCGTTTCGGAGTTATGATAGGACGACGAAAGGGCGAAACAACTCCAGTGTACCTATCCAATGTGATAACAACGATGCTTTGTATCGAGACTGCAGTGGAAATGTCTTGGAAGGAGTAAACAGCTTTGCAAAGGACTGCACCAGCCAGACCACCGATCAACCATCTGCGGTGACCGATAAAGACTTCAGCAATTTCTCGCGGTACTGCAAATGTAGAAAGCAGTAGATCTGACACGGCCATGTTTGCGATTAAGTAGTTTGTTGTGGTCCGCATATGCCTGTTTTTCGCAACAACAGCGATAACCGCCGCGTTTCCAAGAAGTGAAAGCAACATGATCAAGGTATAACATGCTGCCTTGATAGCCATTGCAGAGTTGGGATCTTTCTTGGTGAAAGGATTACATTCGGCTTCACTTTCGTTAGACAGTGTTAGATTTTCTAACAACCCATTCATTTTCTTTACTCAGATATCGAAAATTACGCACGCAAGGGTATTGTCGGTTAGCCAAGCGCGTAACACTTAATGACACACACAGCTAGTACAGGAAGTGCCTGTTGGAACAATTTACCAATCCAGGTGTGCAGAAATGTTCGATATTGACGGAGTTCCTGTTGGATGCAACACTTTCCCTCCTAATCACGTAAATCGTGATGATTAATGTAACCGTGTATCTTTAAGTAACCATGTAACTTTCCATTGTTTTCCTTGGAATTTTCAATAGCCTGGTAACCAAAGTGGATATTCTATTTTAAGTCTTTCCTTTAGGCAGAAATCTCTCTCCTGACCACAGCCGCTGTTGGAAATTGCTATTTCGGTATTCTGGTTGAGAAAATGTTTCCTCCCTTTATTATCAGCAGTCCATCTGATTATCAAAGAGCTTTTTAGTTCCATGTCATCGCTGCCTTGACCCGATACGGCTTTAATTAATATAATTTTAAAAATGAGAGCGGATGGTAATTTAATTCAGGTCACGGAAGCTAAAACGTCATACATCCAGGTTTGTGGGGGGTGTTCGGGGGGGGAGCGGTGGTTGTATTATAAAAGGTCAGATTGGAGTCGGCAGATATTAAGCCGCAATGATTTAAATTGTAAACCACCATCTTCAACTTTTAAAACACAGTTTATTCACCTTATCTTCTGCTAGAAGATCCTACAGTTTCAAAATGTCTCCAGACATTTTTCTTTTTTTTTTTTCACTTTAAAACTTTGAACATGAGCATCTTCTTTGAAAATGAAAACTTGTAGACACAAGATGGTAAAACACGAGGAATGAACGTTGTTTGCAGCATAAATTATGAGTAAATTGTCACCTGCCTGTGGCGTCCGTCAAGCTCTAAGAATGTCGTTTGCGGTAAACGGGAAAATTGCCACCGATTTTACTTTCATTGTCTTTGATTCCTCACCCAGACCAACACAAAATGTAAAAAGTCTCCTGTTCAAAATTCATTAACGCAATTAGACATTCAAATGTACAAGCGAAAAGGCAGACTACAAAATGCCATATTTGCCGTTTTGCGGTAAAGCCCATTGTTGTTAGTCTATTCATCTAATCAAATATCGAGTTTTGGCTCGAATCACATTTTAGTGTCACCTACGGGGTGTGAAAGCCAAGTCCGTACAAGAAGTCGGAGACTGGTCAAACCGCCTAGTCGTTATACAGATCTTGTAACTCTTAAGGTCTAACGAGTGACATTTTAAGAACTGTTAGCGTATAGAAGAACTGATTCTTTTTTTTTCTGTTTTTTCTCTCTTCTTTTTTTTTCTTTTGAGGGAAGGATGTTACGATATGTAAATTTCTGTAACTGTTATTGTCAGCGGACTTTCTGCCGTACGTATAAATTATGTATTTTGAATCGTTAGTTTAGTCTTCTACCGTTAGCTGAGTGAATAAAGCTTCGAAACAAATAATCAGAACGAGAACACTCAAAGAAGCAAAAAACCTGGGTTAAAGTGTTTGACCTGTGACGAACTGAGCGAAGCGAAATGAGAAATACTGTTTCTTTGGAGGATAAAATATTTGCCTTGTTCATCTGTTTTTGGATCCTATATAATTAATAGGTAATAGGACTACATGCTTGTCCAATTTGGAAATAATTGGATTCAAAAAATTCCTGGGACTACCAAATTGGACTCGGCCTACGACCTCGTCCAGTTTGGCAGTCCGAGGAATTTTTCTCGTCCAATTATTTCCAAATTGGACAGCGGGTAGTCCTATTACATGTACTAATCACGTAAATCGCTACGATTAATGTAACTGTGTATCCTTTAAGTAACCATGCAAGTCTCCATTTTTTTCCTTTGGAATTTTCAATAGCATGGAAACAAAAGTGAATATTCTATATTACGTCTTTCCTTTAGGCAGAAATCTCTCTTGTGACCGCAGCCGCTGTTGGAAATTACTATTTTCGTATTCTGGTTGAGAAAATGTTTCCTTCCTTTATTATCAGCAATCAATCTCAAAAAGCTTTTTAGTTCCATGTCACTGCTCCCTTTAACCGATATGGCTGTAATTAATGTAATTTTTGTGATTTTGTTTTTCGCAATAATGGCGATGACTGCCGCGTTTCTAAGAAGTGAGAGCAACATCATTACGATGTAACTTATTGCTTTGATGGCTTTTGTAGACACGGGATCTTCTTTGATGAAAGGCATGCATCTGACATCAGTCGAGTTTAGCATGGCGGTATTAATAAGAGGACCATCTATCATGTTTACTCATACCGTGAAGTGTATATAGCTCTTTAGGAAGTCGACATAATTGGCCAGCTAACCCTGAAGATTGGCTTTTACTTTGGCATAAACATAAGCCTAAGACACCGTGCACACTACGCCGGAAAAATATTTGAAAACGGCGTTTTTCGGCACCCTGAAAGCACAAATGTTTCCCGTTAATACTACGCCGGAGAAATTTGACTAGTCAACCATAACCGGTCACTTTGAATTTATGTTTGAGGAAAGCTCGGGTAGGGAAGTCACATGATTATCGTGACGTCATTGTTTTCAAAAAGCTCCGTTTTCAAAATGTTCTCCTTCCACACTAAAACGCAAAACCGGCTTTTCAAATTCCCCCGGTTTGAAGAGCGTTTTCGAAAAGCTCCGTTTTCGTGACGGATTAGCGTGGACGGTAGGCCCAACTGTAGAAATAAAGCTGCGTTTTCAAATTTGTCTGGCGTAGCGTGGACGGGGCCTATGCAACACGTGCAAACGTAGTAGGGCGCCAAAAAAGGCGCTAATTGACAGCATCTTACTGAGTCTGCATGCTCATGTCGCTTAAACAAATGCTTATGAGCTAGTGAAAACAGTCGCCTGTGGGTCGCAACTTTTCTACAGCTTTGTTAAAGAGGTGCGACAGATAGACACAAGATAAATTGTCAAACAAGTGCAACAAAGGTAAAAAGGCGGCTAAAAACGTAAAAAGGCGGCTACGACTAAAAGGAAATTCAATGATTTATTTGTCGGTTAATTTTACCGTCCTCGATTTTTTTTTTTTCTTTTTTTCTTTTCCAACATTTTTATTACAATAAATATACCTATAACATGTTAATTACAATAAACTACTTAAATACAATACTTACGATAAACTTACCTACAATACGTTTTTTTTTCAACATTAACATAACGCTAGATACAGCACTTTCGGGTAACTACTGTACTAATAATAATACTATATAATTACAACTGATTTCTACAGGATATATTATATTCAATTTACGTAATTGCGAAGATAAAAAGTTTGCGAGGTTTTTTTTTTTTTTTTGTTTGATTGCGAGAAGTAGAGGACAAATTGAACTAAACGAAATCTTCTATTTTCAACATGAAATTTAGTTTCCGGACAAAAACATCCCAATTACATGCACGTTGGTTGATTTTCTGGAAATGAAAGTAGAATTTGGCATAGACGAGACAGAAATTTAGTTTTTTCAGTTTAGTGTCGTTATCAATAGCTGCTCCGAAGAGTATTTCTTTTGCGTTTAATGTAATGGAAGAGTTTTCCTTTTCATTAAACCAACATAGCACTTTCCAGAGAAAGTCGACCGCAACATGACAACCTAAGAAGGAGTGAAGTAAAGAGTCATCATCCCCGCAGTAATGACAACTCTTGTTGTCTTCAATTCCGTATAAATGTAATTCTTTCTTTGTGGTGACAATGCGATGAGCGAGTTTGTAAAAAAATTCTTTTAATTTATTTTGCTTACTGATTGACTTTATCCGCTTAAAAATTGTGCTCCAAGAGAGAGTGAACTGTGGAAGGTCGCGTTGCCACTTGCTAGGGCCAGTTGCGCAAGGTTCCTTCCTGTTCAAAAAAAGCCAGTAGTAATCTTTAGATGTAAATTTAGATAGGTCGATCGACAGCGACGGTGACAGATGAAAAGTGGAATTCCCTGGAGTAAAAATTGGATTGGTGCCAAAAGAGTCCCTCGCCTTTTCCAGCAGTCGTTTAGGGATAGCCGACAGAATTTGAAAATAGGTGAGAAAATTGGACTTAACAGAAAATTTCCGACAGAAATCTGCAAAATTCAAGTACATTCCACTGGAATCGAGAATGTCACAAATGGAGTAGACTCCTTGGTCAAACCAATTCTGATAAAACACACTTTTACCACCTATTTGTATTTCTTTGTTGTTAAAAAGGATTAATTCCTGGTCTCCGTTCGTGTCATAGATACTCTTCAGTTCCAAAAAGAAACTCAGAATTTGCTTGTAGAAGGATGGCATTTCAATCGACTTTAGGAAATTTTCATCAAAGTTACAGTGAAGCAAGAAGTATAAGCCTCCATATTTCCTAAAGAAGGAACATGGAATGACTTTCCAATTTTCTGTTCCCCGGCTGTCACTTTTTAGGAACCTTTGGATCCATGCCAAACGTAGAGCCTTACACAAAGTTTCAACGTGTGTTACACGCAAACCACCTCTTTCATAATCTTGATATAGAACTTCCCTTTTAATTTTGTCCTGCTTTTCCTTCCAAATAAATTTAAAAATTGAAGATTGAATTTTTGCAATGTGGTCCTTGTGAATGTCTAGCACGGCAGCAGAGTGAACGATCTGTGAAATCCCTAGAGACTTAACGATTAAACAGCGCCCGAAGATAGAGAGTTGGCGCGATCTCCAGGTACCCAGCTTTGCATTAAGTTTTTCAATTTTTTGGTTGACATTTTTTCTCTCATTTCCCGCCTTATCGTAAGAGATATGAATCCCCAAGACTTTAAGCGGTTCTTTCGTCCATATGAAGTTGAAAGGTCTTTCGGTCCCCTTTTTCCATGGACCTAGCCAAAGAGCTTTGGTTTTGGATTCGTTGAGTTTTAGGCCAGATAAAATCCCGAACTCGTTTAGTATGAGCAAGGCGTTTTGGACCGATATTAGGTTACCGCAAATGAGAGAGGCGTCGTCCGCAAATTGGCTAATTTTGAGTTCCTTATGAGAGATAAAAATGCCGCAAATCGAATTATCTTGCCGTATTTTAGACGTAAGTATCTCCACAGATAAAATAAACAGATAGGGTGATAGTGGACAACCTTGCCTTACTCCTCGAGACAACTTGAGCTGCTTAGTAGTGAAACCATTATTAATAACGGAACTCTCTGCATTACAGTAGAAAGTTTCTATCCAACGCTTAATAGAAACACCAAAGTTGAAAATTGACAGGACTTGTTGAATCATTGGCCACGCGATTGTGTCAAAGGCTTTGCGAAAGTCGAGCTGGAGGAGAATGCCTGGTATATTTTCCAGTTCCGTCTGTTCTAAGAGGTCACATAGTAGACGTATATTCTAACCAATAAATCTGTCTTTCATAAAGCCTGTTTGGTCAGTATGTATTAGCTTTTTAATTCGTGTAGGTATTGCTTTGGATGCAATCTTGTAGTCAACATTTAACAAGGTTATTGGCCGCCAATTGGTGAGCTTCAGAGTGTCAGAATCTGCCTTTGGAATAAGGGTGACAACCCCCCTTCTCTGTGAAATTGACAGCTCCCCTCTCGAATATGCTGTATTTAGACTTTCAACTAGGTCGCTAGCTAGAAGCTCAAAGAACTTTGTATAGAATTCTACTGTAAAGCCGTCTTCACCTGGTGACTTCCCGAAATTGAAGGTTTTTAAAATATGACGGCATTCTTCGATGGTTAATTCTCCTTCTAAATTTTCTTTGTCATCATCACTCAGCCTAGGAAGTTGCACGGAGTGGACGAAGCCTGCGAAGAGTTCATGTGAACCAGCATATTCTGAGTGGTATAAATTCTGATAAAAATTTTCAATTTCTTGTAATAATTGCTTTTGGCCTGTTATTTTACCCCCCCCCCCCCCCCCCTCGCTAGTTTCCAGCTCAGTAATAGTCTTCTGATTAAAATGTTTTGCCTCCATATTGAAAAAATACCTGGTTGGTTTCTCTCCCAGTTCGGTCCATGGAAGTTTAGAGCGAAACATTGCGCCTTCGCCCCTCTTTTCGTAGAGATACTGTAATTCTTTTTTTAACTGTTCCTGCAGCGTTAATCACCGTCATTACTGTTGTTGATAAACGCTTCCGTTTCAGCAAGCCGTTGCTCTAAACTTACTAGGTAATCTCTAGACTTTCGGGTCTTGCGTTTTGCGTACTGAATTATTAAGCCCCTCAATTCCATCTTGATCATTTCGCATTTTAGCTGTTTATCATCCAATTCACAAAATTTTTCACTTATGGCCGAATAACTAGCCTCGATCAAGCTGACGAATTCATCATCAAGTAACAGAGCGTTGTCGAACTTCCACAGACCGTGCCCTCGTTTGTTGGACGTCAAATTAACATTTAACCTTACCGCTCTGTGATCCGGTGCAATTGAAATTCCAATATTAACATGAGAAACTAGATGAGACATTGAGTTTGCGATTAAAAAGTAGTCAATTCTCGATTTCATTTTTAGCGGTTTTGATTCATAAGTAAATAGTTTTGCATTAGGCTTTTTCTTCCTCAATATATCGATCAAATCTAATTCTTCACACATTGCAATTATACAATCACGGTATGTCGTTGGTCTCCAAGGTATTCCACCCTTCTTGTCGATGGCGCCGAGTGCGACATTCCAGTCGCCTCCAACAATAAGTCGGCTGACATTAGCATTAGAGAGTAAAAACTGATTTCAATCTTTGACAAAGGTGTTTTGCACCTGAAGGTTGTTTGGAGCGTAAATATTGCAGAGAGATATTTGAACAGAATTTATGTTTATGTTGGCCAGAATGATTCGCTGTTGAGAGTCACTGCAAGAATATTCGATTTGAAAGCCGTTAAATTTTGGGTTTGTCAAAATGCAGACGCCTTTTTTCTGGTTTGTGCCATGCGAGTACAGAATTTCTCCTCCCCATTCACTTCTCCAAACAATTTCGTCTCTGGGTTCCGAATACGTCTCTTGCAGAAAGTAAAAATGGCAATTTTGGTCTTTCAAATAAGAAAAAATAGATCTGCGTTTCTTCTTATTTTTTAAATCTCTCACATTTAACGATAGAAATTTGCATGCTGTTGGATCGAGCATAAGTGAAAGATATAACATAGCTACGGTAAATAAATGAGTTTTCTAAAAGAAAAAGAAAACAGCGAAGTAAAAAATAACTAACTAACTAACTAACTAACTAACTAACGAACGAACGAACGAACGAACTAACTAACTAACTAACTAACTAACTAACTAAATAAATAAATAAATAAATAAATAATATAAATGTGTCCCAAAAACTAGATTAAGTCCGGTCCCTGACGGAAGAGGCTAACGAAAACGAAAAGCTCCAAACACCTCCCTTAACACTATAATTATAATAATAAAGACACATAGCATAGTTATCAGGTTCTCACGTTTATACTTCCCTCGACGAGTGAATAGTTTAAAGATTGTCCAAGTCTTCGTCGCAGGATATTCTGATTGGCGAGCCTTCCGGAGACGTCTTGACAAAAACCTTGCCATCCATCGTCCAAACACTCAAAAGTTCGTTGTTCCTCCGTTTCGTGTTTAACTTATTAGCGAGATGACGCCTGTAGGCCGTTAGACTTTCACACATGTGTATACGGTTTGATTCGGTTCGAGAAGATGCTGGACAGTCTTGAAAGAGACCAGTTAAGGATACATTCTTTAACCTGGTACGTGCTTTGTAGACTTGGGATTTAACTTTATGGCTGACAAATTTTACTATAATCGCCTCGGTGTGCTTGAGCCGTATATGATGAGATATTTCGATGTCTTCAGGGCTCACGATGACATTGAGAGCATTTGTCACTTTGAGCACAGCCTCTTCGGTGGAAGAATGTGTACTGCGTGGGATTCCATGCAATTCCAAGGAGTTTTTGCGAGAATATTGTTCAAGGTCGTCCTGCTTACACCACATGCTGTTGATTTCCTCTTGCTGTTTCCTGAGTTTGGAAAGAGCAGCATCCAATTCCTTCCTTAGCAAATCGCTCTGAGCGACCGCTTTCGTCAGTTGTTGCTGTGTTTGTTTAAGCTCGCGGTCCTGCATGTTCATCGACTCTTTAAGTGTTTCGAGGTCTCGTTGTATCTTCCTATTATCGGACAGAACTGTAGCCATTTGACCTTGGATAACTGCAAGCATTTCTTTAATCTCTTTCATGTCAGAATTTGTCTCGGGGGAAGAAGACTCTGGAGAAGCTTGTGGTGCCGCCGCCATGTTCTCCGGATTACTCGCGTGGTCATCTTCTTTGTGCCGAGGAATTTTTGAATCCGGAGATACTTTCTCTCCATCAGAAGGACGTTGGTCACGTTTCTTGGCCGGCGTAAGCATGGTGTCTTCAACCATAAGACTTGAAATACAAAAATAACCGAGCTTTCGGGAGGTTAGTGCGCTTCGGATTAAAACACACGTCCGTCCCTCATGACGCCCCTCATGACGTATTTGCTTAATAATATGGTCCATCATGATGGCTGGGTAATTTCGGGTACGGGCTTTAAACTTCGTAATTTCAAATTGGTTTAGTAAACGATTTAAGTAATTTTAAAATGCAGAGCACCTTTAATCAATTTTTTAAACGGCCGAAAGAGTGTGCTGTGTAATACTGATAGGAACAGATAAGCCTAGGTAATGTGTCATCTTTAAGGTGGCCGAACACAGTTTTCCCGCGCGCTTTTGCTGATGCCGCTGTGCCGTCAATAGAGCAATGCCGTCAATAGAGCGATCATTTTATTTACTCAACACCCGCACTATCTGTGCTATTTTTCTCTATAATTGAACGCAGTGTATTGATGGCTTTAGTCTTTTATCATAAATATATGTTAGAAAAGGTAAAGATGCAAAGAACTCAGCAATTCTCAGCTTTTTCTTTGTTAGCGAAAGAACCCAGTTAAATGCAGCGCATGCGTAGTTAGTCAAAAAATTGCGATTGAATGAAAATTTGCACTCTCGGAAATACGCCTGTTTCTCGAGAACCACTCATTAGAATTTCAGCCACCTTAAACGATCTTTGAAGCAAATTTAAATTAAAAGAATTTTCGATGTAATATTCTCTTTTAAATGTATGTGTCCTTAGATTAGGGAATCCGATAAAAAATTAGCATTTTCAATGCCTTTCGCCTATATCTTTGTCGCTTTTTTGTTCATCAGTAGTGTTGTTAAGCAAATTTTAGAAATTTGAATGAAAAGGTACGATCATCATTGAAACAGTGACCACCTCAAGTGTAGGAAAGGAAAACTCTTGCTGTGTTGGATGAGAAAGCTTCTATTTTGACTAATCTTTGTCGCGTCTGAACTGATCCGACCTCTTATTTTGGGTAAAAGAAGAAGAAATGACACAAAGAAGAAAAGCCGACAGGGCGGGTAAAACAAAACCGGGTCCCCCTCTTAGCTCAATGTCTGGATCCGCCATTGGTACCTGCTAGCAAACAGCTGATGCCAAAACATGTCGGTAAAAAATAAACATCTCTAAGATTACTCTCTCACCTCCCAGTCAGTTTCTTCGCTACAGAAGACTAAATTGCTTCGTCGTTAGATTGGAGTGCAGCATTAGCTGATATCACGGATTCTGGAAGATACCTTATGGGATGTGGCTTCGACTGGTAACAGAAATTCGATTACAGATGTAAGTTTGTAACGTGCAAGTTTTCAACGACATAAAATACACGGATTCGCTTCCTTTACTCCTGTAAGCGTTTTTGTTTTTATTATTATTATTCAGCGTCTTTTATAGAAGATTCATTTACATCAACTCACAAAGCTAAAAAAAATGCAGCAAGCAAAATGAGCTGAAGGGACCACAATATTGTCTCAGTTCACGTTGCCTGTAAACAAAATGTAAGTTAGACGATTACGTTTTAGGGAAAATCTGGCAAACTCAAATATCCGAAAAGTAATGATTAATATATGTCCCTCTTCTCCATTTTCAAATTATTTGTATAAAAGCACGACAAACATAAAGATGTCTGACAGCCTATGGCCGAGATTACCTCGGCTCATAATGTCGAACTGTATTGTCATGCAAATATAAAAAAAGTTCATTATAAGAGAAACAGGCTAGCTATTACTTATAGAAAGTGCGTTAAGTACGTGACTTTCATACACTTCAAAAATTCAAAGAAACTATCGTACCCTCTTCTGGAAAAAAGATTTAAAAAAGGCTATAAAACAGCACAAGACTTGCAAACACTGTCCTATGCACTGGAACACACAAAGTTGTGGAACTTAGCTTTTCTAGTTTCATTTGGAAAAAGGCCAAGTAGAAGCGAAGACGAAAACATCACAAACGTTTTGCATATTTAACTTAGAAATTACAGCACTAGTTTGCGTCAACCATTTAATGAAAATATTAATGTTTTTGCGCCACCTCAGACATGGTAGTCGCATTCTGAAAATGTGTCTCTTCACAAACAAGCCCTTTATCAAGATGGAAATTTTCGTTGAAATTAATTTACTGATCCCTATGGTGTTATTAATTTCACTGAAAACAGAGCGCGCATAGAATCTTATCTCGCAACTCTCAGTCGAAACAATCACCTTGCAACATTTTTGATCCGAAACTTATGGGCAAAAAAAAGTATTCCAAAGAAAAATAAAAGATAAATCTGTCAATTCCGAGCGATAGAACCTATTAAAAACAGTCAAAAGCCTAGTTAGTACTAGCTATACTACGAAAACTACATATGTTTTAATGTATTCATTTCGATGTCTTTTATCGCCTACGCGCGAGGAAAATATACTTTGCCTTTGAGAATATTTCGCAGACCCTGGCGATATCTCTCATTTAGAAGGAAATAAATGCACGGGTTCAGTGATGCGTTCGAGTAAAATATGAACTTAGCTGCGAAGCTAAAATGGTCCATACCACAAGGAATTCCCTTGTACCACGCGAAGAAAAATAGAAAACCTAAGATATCTATTGGTAATATGCAAATAGCGAATAAAACTATAATTGCTAGAATTTTCCACATGATTTTAGCGTTCTCTCTCTGCCGGCTTTTCATGAGTGAAGATGCACATCCTTTTCCAAAGGGTTTCTGTTTTTTCAGAGCTCTAAATATGAGTGAATACAAAACGGTTATTATTATTAAAGGGATGGCGATCAAAACAACTGATGTCATAATAAAGTTGATCTTTACTGCTCGTGGATTGTCGAAGAAGCAAAAACTGATTCCTTTTACTTGTTCATGGCGTACCGTGTAAAAATAAATACCGTGTAGAGCCATGGATATCAACCATATCAGTGCAATAACAACTTTGCGTCGTTTCGGAGTTATGATAGGACGACGAAAGGGCGAAACAACTCCAGTGTACCTATCCAATGTAATAACAACGATGCTTTGTATCGAGACTGCAGTGGAAATGTCTTGGAAGGAGTAAAAAACTTTGCAAAGGACTGCACCAGCCAGACCATCGATCAACCATCTGCGGTGACCGATAAAGACTTCAGCAATTTCTCGCGGTACTGCAAATGTAGAAAGCAGTAGATCTGACACGGCCATGTTTGCGATTAAGTAGTTCGTTGTGGTTCGCATATGCCTGTTTTTCGCAACAACAGCGATAACCGCCGCGTTTCCAATAAGTGAAAGCAACATGATCAAGGTGTAACATGCTGCCTTGATAGCCATTGTAGAGTTGGGATCTTTCTTGGTGAAAGGATTACATTCGGCTTCACTTTCGTTAGACAGTGTTAGATTTTCTAACGACCCATTCATCTTCTTTACTCAGATATCGAAAATTACGCACGCAAGGGTATTGTCGGTTAGCCAAGCGCGTAACACTTGATGACACATACAACTAGCACAGGAAGTGCCTGTTGGAATAATTTACCAATCCACGTGTGTAGAAATGATTGATATTGATAGAGTTCCTGTTGGATGCAACACTTTCCCTCCTAATCACGTAAATCGTGATGTTTAATGTAACCGTGTATCTTTAAGTAACCATGCAACTTTCCATTTTTTCCTTGGAATTTTCAATAGCCTGGTAACCAAACTGAATATTCTATTTTAAGTTTTTCCTTTAGGCAGAAATCTCTCTCGTGACCGCAGTCGCTGTTGGAAATTGCTATTTCGGTATTCTGGTTGAGAAATTGTTTCCTCCCTTTATTATCAGGAGTCCATCTGATTATCAAAGAGCTTTTTAGTTCCATGTCATCGCTGCCTTGACCCGATACGGCTTTAATTAATATAATTTTAAAGATGAGAGCGGACGCTAATTTAATTCAGGTCACGGAAGCTAAAAGGTCATGCATCCAGGTTTGGGGGGGGGGGGGGGGGGGGCGGCGGTTGCATTACAAAAGGTCAGATTGGAGTCGGCAGATATTAAGTCGCAATGATTTAAATTGTAAACCACCATCTTCAACTTTTAAAACACAGTTTATTCACCTTATCTTCTACTAGAATATCCTACAGTTTCAAAATGTCTCCAGACATTTTTTTTTTTTTTCACTTTAAAACTTTGAAAATGAGCAACTTCTTTGAAAATGAAAACTTGTAGACACAAGATGGTAAAACACGAGGCATGAACATTGTTTGCAGCATAAATTATGCGTAAATTGTCACCTGCCTGTGGCGTCCGTCAAGCTCTAAGAATGTCGTTTGCGGTAAACGGGAAAATTGCCACCGATTTTACTTTCATTGTCTTTGATTCCTCACCCAATCCTACACAAAATGTAAAAAGTCTCTTGTTCAAAATTAATTCAACGCAATAAGACACTCAAATGTACAAGCGAAAAGGCAGACTACAAAATGCCATATTCGCCGTTTTGCGGTAAAGCCCATTGTTAGTCTATTCATCTAATCAAATATCGAGTTTTGGCTCGAACCACATTTTAAATATTGAATACCTCCTCTGGAGATCATCCAGAACGATGATGAAGCAGTGGCCCAAGGGTTCGAGCCCTGACCGTGGTCGTTGCGATGTGTTCTCGAGCCAGACGCTCTACTCGCGCAGTGGCTCGTTACATCTAGGTATGTAAATGGCTACCTGCGTATTTCAATAGGCAGTTTAAGAAACCACGACGACGACGTCGAGGACAGCGTCGATTCAAAAACGAGTTTATATTTTACCTACGAACTTCGCGGTTCCCTAAAGTTATTTACTTTGTTTATCACTGACAAAGCTATCACGAAACTGAATCTAAGACACATCGATAAATGTAAGTAAGTAAGTAAGTAAGTGAGTAAGTAAGTAAGTAAGTAAGTAAGTAAGTAAGTAAGTAAGTAAGTAACCTTTATTTAAACGCGATAACTAATTAAGCTTGCAGCTTGTGGGGTCGTGTATAAATAAACAATAAAGAATAATTACAAAATAAGAATTAAAACATTTACAATGTAGGATGTAATCTAGTTTACATAAATGTAAATAGATGCAATCTAGTTTACATAGAATTCGACATAAGAATTTAAAAATCAGCCGTCGGGGTTCACGTTCTCAAGGCAACACAGAATTTAGTCATTTCACGTTGTTGTTTTACAGAGGACGGCAAAGAAATGTACTAAGAGTTATAACGCACGTGCACAACCATTGTTTTCCTCATTAAACCTTTTGTTGAGCGACGTTGCCGTTGCCGTCATACTTTTCTCAAGCTCCCTAATGTTAGAGGGAGGTGACCCTGTGAGGGACTAGTAACCCATCCTGGTGAGAGATGGAAGTATTCCCAGCCGTGAAATGCTACGGAAACCTAGATAAGTTCCGGTGGCAGGATCACCTGGCCGAACGCAGTCTACCCTCACCATGCATCTGAAGTATGGAACTCGAAAAGCAGAATGAAATCAAATTTATATTTATGAATTCATGACTTAAGTGTAAGCAGAAACGTTTGACCTGTTTTTACTGAAGTATTAATGAAACAGCAAATTCTACCAGGCGTAATTTATTCCTCATCAATAAAATGTTTGGAAAGTTTTTGTTTTTAATAAGTTTTTTTTCTTCATGAAACAGATGTTGACGAGTGTACCACAGGAGAGGCTAATTGCCACGTGAATGCCCTTTGTTCTAACACGGTTGGGTTGTATGTGTGTAGATGCATCAGAGGTTATGAGGGTGATGGAAAAACATGCGCAGGTTAGTTCTAATTTCATGAATTTATGAGCCACGCCATGCACTTGGAAATCTGTATCAAATGCATACTAAGAGGAAATGCTCGATGATCTCTAGGAATCCTCTACATACTAAATTTGCTTACATATTTAAAACGTATTCATCCTTGCAAGAACATTGAGCAAAATTTCAATAGACCATTTTACAGTTGTCTGCTCAGTGACCTGGCCTTTGTATGGCAGCGAGGCTAGAGTTGACCTTGTTTTGATACAGACCTCACTGCTTTTGTTGTGTAAAACAAGTTGTTCTGATGCTAACTAGGTGCATTTACATGACAAAAGCAGTGAGGTCTGTATCAAAACAAGGTCAACTCTAGCCTCGCTGCCATACAAAGGCCAGGTCACTGAGCAGACAACTGTAAAATGGTCTATTCCCGGCCTTACCCACCGACCTGTATAAACATGTGTTATTCACGATCGATGGTTAATATTTTTCTGTTTTCGTCACATGCTAGATCGCAACGAGTGTGAAGACGGCTCAGCGAGCTGCCCTGCGAACTCTGATTGTCTAAATACCGATGGATCCTATAGCTGTAGATGCACTGAAGGGTACCAGCTAAACGAAGCCGGGAACTGTATAGGTTTGTAGTCTAGAGCTGTCTTCGGTTGGAATAATTTCCGCTTCTCCGAGCCTCCCATAGTTGACAAATTCCATACTTTCAGATGCCGTTACCAGTTTTGCTTGAACAAGGAGGATCGCAAACTTCGTGGAAAATTTAACACGGATTTTTTTTTCTATGGTATTATTTCCACCACCATCTGCCAACTCAGTTCACTGCTAAAGCAGTGGTGTAAAAAAGCGACTTGCAATGTCCCAGACGTGGATGACCTATCTTGGGACACTTTTAAGTTTAAGTTTAAGTTTAATAATACTTTGCCATGCTAGTACAAGTAAATAAATCACAGAAATTACAAAAAGTACATGACTGGAGAATAATTGGGGGAAACTTAATTCCCATACAAAGAATATTCTCCGATATTAAACATACTACAAAAAAAAATAAGAAGTGAAATTTAAAATTTAAGTGCGGCCCAAAACTAACCTAATTAACCAAGCCTAGATTTTCAAGTTTGACGTTCGCAAACTACCTCCATATGCCTCAGTTTTGACAATTCATGTTCTTTTTTGCCTACTTTTCTTCTACACCGTTTTTTTTTTTTTTTTTTGTCTCGAAAAAGGTTGCTATTTCAAGGATAATGACTAATTTAATCGTAATTTGCTGTCGTAATGTACACTGTAGCTGCCTTAAAGTCATTCGATTGTTCATTTCACTCAAATTTTAAAGAAGGAAAATCTGCATTATGACTATATACCCAAGAAAGTAGCTTCATTCTCCGTGTTGATTTGTGTTGTTGGTCAACAGATTTAGACGAATGCACCGCTGGAATCACCGACTGTGACGTAAACGCGTATTGCACCAACACCGAAGGTTCCTATAGCTGCACGTGTAATCCTGGCTTCACCGGAAATGGAACCACTTGCACGGGTTTGTGAAGTTAGCCATTTATGTAGTTAACTTCAAGTTCATAGCCTATGGACATACAGAATTCAAAGATGGGGCTTATCATAAACTCTTTGCCGTCAAATGTTAAATCTGACGCCTTAAACCATTACTTGATCACAACTCCACGAAGAAATAAGTTGAAGTGAGATCTGTTCGCTCTTGATAAATTGCTTGTTTTCCTTTTCAGCTATAGGTGTTTGTGACCGGCCTTGTTCTGCTACCGAGGAGTGCTTAGAAGTTAGTGGAAAGTATCAGTGTACTTGTAGATCCGGATTCGCTCGCCTTGGAGACATTTGTCTAGGTAGAGAAAAATACCATGTTAAATGACAACTTCTTGCCTAGCGTAAACAATTGGTGGCTGACTGACTGACTGACTGACGGACTGCTGACTGACTGACTGACTGACTGACTGACTGACTGACTGATGGACTGACGGACTCCTGACTGACTAACTGACTGACTGACTGACTGACTTACTGACTGATTGATTAGCTGACTGACTGGCTGAGGTACTAACTGACGGACAAACGGTCTGACGCACTGACCGACTAACTGGCTGTCTCACCAGCTGACTGACTGAACGACCAACCGACTGACTCTCAGTCTGACCGACTAACAGACCGACGGACTAACTAATATCTCGACTACCTGGCTTGCTCTAAGTGCTTCGTTCTGTTTCAACTTAGACATTAACGAATGTGAGGCTGAAACAGCAGACTGTAACAACAATACAGAGTGTGTAAACACCGAAGGTTCGTATGACTGCACGTGCAAATCCGGATTTACTGGAAACAGGACGACTTGCACAGGTAAGTATGCTGTCTGTGCATCAACACTGCAAGCAGTGTAGAATCTCATGGAATTTTGGCTCGTTGCCGATACAGTTAATAGCTCTGCTAGATAGACCTTTAAATAACAACTTTACTCTCCTTTAAGTGTCGAAGCTAACTCAGGCAAACATGGGTTAGGGTTAGGGTTAGGATCACTGCATAACATGCGTGAATGGAGATTCCAGTGATGTTCAGGTAAGGTAAAAGGTAAAGTCTGTATACGAGCAAAGTGGCCCATCAGGCCGGAGCTTATCCCAGTAATAAACAAATAACTTTACCATTTGATTTCAACCTAGATATTGACGAATGTGCGGCGGAGGAAACCGAGTGTGACATCAATGCTGACTGTTTAAATACCAAAGGCTCGTTTAACTGCACTTGTAAAGCAGGCTATTCTGGAAACGGAACAACGTGCAGTGGTATGACGTTACGAATTTAGAATAATTGTCAGGATGTAATGCGAATAAAAATTTGAATGCTCTTTTTTTTTTTTTTTTTTTTTTTTGCTTCGTGTCTTTTTTGTGTGCTTGAGGGTGTACAAATGCCGTTATTGGAAGAAGATGATTCTTTTGCTTGGGTGTTTTTTTTTTTTTGGATTGCGAGAAGTAGAGGACAAATTGAACTAAGCGAAACCTTCTATTTTCAACATAAAATGTAGTTTCCGGACAAAAACATCCCAATTACATGCACGTTGTTTGATTGTCCGGAAATGAAAGTAGAATTTGGCATAGAGGAGGCAGAAATTTAGTTTTTTTAATTTTATTATCGTTATCAGTAGCTGCTCCGAAGAGTATTTCTTTAGAGTTTAATGTGATGAAAGAGTTTTCCTTTTCATTAAACCAGCATAGCACTTTCCGGAGACTGGTTATGTTTTTATGAAAGACCAGGGAAACCACGTACGGCTTTGTACTTTTGTGATTGGATAGCCTAATGCAGACACCTGAATGAGTTGTTTTGAGCACCCGGAAGGCTAAAAATATGATATCTGCTCTCTAGTGCAGTGCGCTACCTCCGTGGAAACAGACTTTGAGCATTGCAAGCCCCGTCTCAATAGGCCATTTCCCATTTCTTTCATATGAAAATGAGATTTCCTTCACATGTAATTAAATTAAACTCGTTTTCATACGAATGGTTGTGCACCAGGCTTCGCTTTGATAGGGAGGTTTATATAGGCCAACTCTCAATGAGCTATCGAAACATTCATGCTAAACAGTCACTTTTTATGAAATGTGTTTTTTTGTGTGGAAGTAAATAGTTATGTCGCTGGGTTTTTGTTTTTTCACACATAGACGTCAATGAATGTACGGCTGGAGCGTCTGTCTGTGATGCCAACGCAGTCTGTGCAAACAGTGAAGGCTCTTACAACTGTATTTGTAAATCTGGATTTACAGGGAATGGGACAGCTTGTTCAGGTAGGTACACAAGAGATGGAGACACTGTTGTTCATTCCCTCACTAATTGACTACTTCATTAAGCAATAAATCATTCTAAATCGATCGATTAATCAATCAATCAAGCACTCCGTCTATCAATCAGTTGATTAAATTATCATTCATTCATTCGTTTGTTCGCTCGATCGTTTACAAAAATGCTTGACACAATCATGTTCCAAACTGATACAGTGGTATTGCATTCACAAGATTTTAGTAAGCTTTGTTTTGATATAATCTGCTAACTTGTTTAACTGCGTTATCAGCATTACTCCACTTCCTGTAGAATGACAAGACGTCAGTTCAACGCAGATAATCTCCCCAAATTTTCACAACCGGCAATTTTTGGGAAATATGTCGAACACTGACTTCGTGACCCACTTTTAAAATTAAAGTGTCTCATCGCCTAAAAACACCACAGAAGGATCTGTTAATCACTAAATCTCCTAACATCAGCTGCAACTCACCAATTACAGGCCTCCGCACCTACCAATGTGCATCACTAACCACTCATAACCCAAAACACTTTCTCTTTGCATTTTTCAAAGGGATAGAAAGAGTAGTAATAATAAAGTAGTAATTCTAACATAGTTATTTTTTTTATTATTGTCCTGAACGTAGACATTGATGAATGCATTTCTGGGACATCTGATTGCAATGCTAATGCGGATTGCAGCAACACACAAAGCTCGTACACCTGCTCATGCAAACCTGGTTACACCGGAGACGGAAAGAACTGTTCTGGTGAGATGGGTTCTTTTCTTATCTTGTTGTTGTTATTTGTTGTTAACTCGCAGGTGGTCAAAAGTTTTCAGTGTCGCTTTCTACCTTTCCTTTCCTTTCATTTTCTTTCTCTGCCTTGCCTTTCTTTTCCTTTCTTTTCCTTTCCTATTTTTTCCTTTCCTTTCAATTTCTTATCTTACCCATCATTTTCTTGCCTTTCCTTTCTTTTCCATTCCTTCCTTTTCGGTCCCTTTCCTTTTCTCTCCTCTCCCATCTCTTCCTATTCGTTTATTTTCTTTCTTTCTTTCTTTCCCATTCCTTTCCTCTCTTTACCTTTCAATTCCTTTATTTTCCTCTCCTCTCCCCTCCTTTCCATTCCATCATCCATTCGAAAAGACAGATGTGCGCAAATATTTAGAGGACAGGTGCGTCCCATACGGAGCTCAGTTTCAAATATCAGATGAAATTTCGTTACTTTTTATAAGAACATCAAGTTGGCAGGGTCAAGTGCATGTATGCAGACGCATCACCTCGCATATCCAAATATCTATTTGTTTAATGCAGAAAGTAAAATGTCTTTCCCATCAACAGATGTGGATGAGTGTGAACGAGATGTGAATCTCTGTGACAAGAACGCGCTTTGTACAAACACTGATGGCTCCTACACGTGCAGCTGTAACGATGGATACCGTGGAAACGGCCAAAATTGTTCAGGTAACGGTGGTATTGAGAAGGTAGGCGGGAAAGGGGGACGTTAAAATGCAACAAGTAAAATTGTCTTCAACTTGTCTTTGTCTGTCTGTCTCTCCTCATCTTTGACTTATCTTCCGCTTCATCTCACCGCATGAAATGCCTGCGATTTGCTGTTGCTGTTGACCGGTCCTTTATTGAAAGAATAACGTGTTCGACTTCGTTCCTTAACTCGATCGGTGACTTCAATTCCATACGCTTATACATCGACGAACGGTAATTCGGCCTTCAACAACTTCGATTCGATTATTCCCAATGACCTCCTAATCGGTTTGATAACCTCCGTTGTCCGCCTTATCGATTTTTCGATCTCAGTCGTCAGCGTATAATTATTTTCAATAAAACAATAATCTGTTCTGTCAGAAAACCTTGTTTTTTTTTTTTTTCACCACTGTGTTCCCCAAATAAAATTTGAAGTCTTCTAAGCAAGGTTACCCGCTGCGAAATTGTTCTAGGCGCATGGCTTTTTGTTGTTAACCGCAGAAATCGTTTGTTACACGATGAAATAGCAGGCGCAGAGCCAAAAGTGAAGAAACACTTAACAGATTATAATACTCAGTGTTGATTTTCTCTTCAATTGCAGTTTCAGTAAACTCATCGTTCCTTTGTTGTAGATACATTTATTCCCTTGTTCGTTAAACCGTAGAAAATGTTTAGAACTGTTCTTGGTTCAGCATCTTCTTCTGACGGCATCAAGCAGAGTTATGTCATTTCAAATTTGCTTTATTTAACACAATGATGATTGATTTATTATTTATTATTTGCTAAGACGAAATTAATCGGCGAACTTTGACGATTTTATAAAAAAGGCAAGACGACAGAACTTTCTGTTGACGTCTACTTTCTTTATCGACTGGGACAAAACTAGCGAAACTGAAAGGAATCTATCTTTAGGACATGATCACAATTTCGCCAGACTTGGCCGTGTACCAGTATAAGGGATTAACTACTTAATTGATTTGCCGCAATACCGCCCTTTTGAAAATCAATACTTTTCCAGCGGAGTGGTCAGCATCTGACATCGACACCCGCTAAAGTTTGTACACTTGAGGCTGTATTTAGCCTTACAGCCCTAAGTTTAGAACATTAATTCTCCATATCTATTGACAAGCAAGTGTTTCGATGAAAATTTGTTGGTACAGCAAAACAATAATAAGTTGAATACGTTCTTAATCTTCGTCGCCTGTTGACGACATACTCGGACGCGGGAAGAAAAGAAAGCAGATTTTTTCAATCACTCTAATGCGGGGTTTGTTTTCTTTTGATTTAACCTCTGAAGGCTCTGGGCATCTGTCTAACGGTGACGACGCGGGACAATCATGATCTTGTTTGGAGTAAACTCATAACATTCACTTCAATCATCACACAAAAAAGTATATACTATTGCTTTGTTTTATTCGGGATGGGAAGCCCTACTTGCGCAATGATATTGTTAACTGGAAGCGGTTGTGAACATGGTAGCAGACGCTTGGCAAGAAGCAGGCATTTCATCAGGGGGTTAATTCATTCATGTTCTGAGAGTTGCGGGACAACGGGTGCGTGACCGCCCATGCAAAGATGACACTACTTCCACTATGTGCGGCAAAACTTCTAGTCTAGACCTCACACTAGTAAACCACGGTATTGTTGTTTGGAAAATACTTCCGGGGAAATGGATATCGACGGTTGAGTTTCCTTGGGGAAACATCTTTTGTCACGCAAACGTCCTTTTTGACATATCACATAATCCCTTCTACCTTCAGTTATTACATGAAATTTTCGCGACACGTTTATTTCGCGATTTTGGGGTGCACATATTTCGCGACCCTTAAATTCTGCTTTTCTACGAAAATTTTGTATTTTGAATCACTGGCTTTAAATTCGCGTTTTCGAGTTACACATAATTTATTTCCTTAACAATGTTACTTAAACACGTCCTCGAATTTAGTAAACCGACTTTGTCAAAGGTACAATGACGCCCGGAATAACGCCAAAAGTAACAAAAACGCAATGGCTGGACTATATGTTAACAATAGCATAATGCATATGTTAGTCACTTAATTTTCGTGTCATGTTTAGTTCGCGACACTTATTGTTCGCGTCACTTTTCAATTAATTTCGCGACATTTTTTTAAATTGCGAAATTCGTGAAATTAACGCGTCGCGAAAATGTCATGTTATAAGGTATCCCTTTAAACAATGACACATATGGACTGATTTTGCACCGACTTCTCTCTACTTCGTTTATCTAAGACTCAAGTGACAAGTTATGAGAATATAGGAGCTAATCGTTTCAGCTATACAGTCGACTAAAACTCAAATCCAAGGAAGGAAGGAATATCTTCACCGCAGGGTTGATGTTTTTGCAGATGTCGACGAGTGTTTGCTATTGAATGTCACATGTGGTTATGGCGCGCAGTGCGTTAACACAGATGGGTCTTACAAATGTGAATGTTCTACTGGATTCAAGCAAGAACTCGACGGAAACTGTTCGGGTGAGATTCTTTGACGGAAATTCCCAGAAACAGTATATAATCGACCATCCATAAAAACGTCAAACAATTATAGCTCATTTCAGTAACAGAGTTGGGCTGAAGCAAAGAAAAGCCGGCAACAATACGCAACGCTCGATATCTCAATATTCTAACATTGCTCCAAGGCTTTCGGGTCAAAATTGTAAATCTGCAAAGTTTCTTTTGTCCCTCAATTCCCAGAAGACGCTTGGATACAAAGAAAGCAATACCAAATATAGGTGTTTGTCCTGAAAGCCTCGGAGTTACGTTAGAATGATTGATATATCGAACGTGCCCTATTCCAAACCATAAGGTTGGTGGAGGCGGCGACCCGGGAGGTCTGGTCCAACCCAATAAAATTTAGAAAAGTGAGCCTTGCTGACTTGGCCCCAGAATGTCGGAAATCCCATTTCCGAGGACCTCAATTGTGTTAATATTTTACAGTGGAGGCTCCCCTATAGGGGGACTGCCTTCGGCGGTCCGCATCTCGAACCCCCTTCACTTAAATCCTGCATCCGCCCCAGCGATGAGACATAATGCTTCCTTTACTCATTTCCAGCGGTCGCACATGTGTTTAGACGTCCTTTGGCCTTGTGGCATTTTTAACAATCTCGTCCCCAGAGCCCGAGCGCTCTCGTTCAACCGTGACCGAGCGACCAAAAGGATCGCGGCACCTAGGAACCAGACTGCAATTTATGTTGCTTTCTTGAATCGTGCGCATCGTTATGCTTTTTCAACTAATCCACGAGTTGGGTCCTTTATTCTTCTCTTTTGAAAGACATTAACGAATGCGAAACGGGAGCTAATGAGTGCGACGAGAACGCCAATTGCTCTAACACAGAAGGCAGCTACACTTGTCGATGTAAGACTGGGTTTGAAGGAGACGGCAACTTATGTCAAGGTACAACTGAACAGAACACTGTACACTTTCGTTTTGTTGTTGCTGTTGTTTGTTTGTTTGTTTGTTTGCTTGCTTTTTGTGACTATATTAATTACTTCACTTTAGAATGTTAGACATGATGAAAATCTCAAAAGTTTCTAACTCGATCGAGAGGCTAACTGGTTAAACCTCCACATCTGAGATGATATAAATGTTGAAAGCAAACTTATTCTGCCCTACGGTTGCTAACAATCAGTATTTGATAAGGACAAATTTTAAAAAAAATTAACATATCAGAAAAAAAACAGCCACGTACAGTTGAAATATAAAATAAACTGAGTTCAAAAATTAACGACAACGGATATAAACGCAAGAAGGTAGAACGTGATGCAGTCATTCCCGTGTTGTTCTGTTGGGAAACCTAGCCTTCGCCAGGATGATTTCCTTTTGAACCCCACAAACAGGACTGCATCAAACCCGTTGATTACTTCCGTCAGAGGATATATTATATATGTGCGCTTTCCGTTCGATCAAATACTCCGGTTTTCCGGCAATTCCAGTGGCGAATGTAACAATATTTTCCAAAATCTTTAGATTTGAAGACAATCTCGCTAGGAATATCTTTGAATTTCAAAAATTTTCGGATTTTCCCGAAACTTCTTCGGGAAATATTTAAAAAAAAGTACATTGAGTAAAACATACCATCATTCCTGGTAGCCCGCTCAATAGAAAATTAAATTAATTGAAACGAAGTTTTTGCTTATCTTCCTCCGACGAAGATGAGTGTTTGAAAGGTACGGATGACTGCCACTTGTTTGCTGGTTGCAAAAACACTGCGGGCTCATTCATCTGTTCATGTCTTGCTGGATACTCGGGAGACGGAAGGAACTGCGAAGGTAGAGTTTTCTTGACGCTACACTTCAGCATCGCCCAAGACAAGCATAGTTAATATAACTACTATGCGATTTCTATGCTTAATTTATGATTGATTTACCAGGTGTTTATTAGTCTAATAATTATTAGTTTTAATTTTTATTTCCTTAAACAAAACACTTAACTTGTACCCACGACTGAGAACTCAGCATCCGCCAGCATGAATCTGACTGAATTAAGAAAAAAAAATTATAATAAATAATAATACGAAATGCTGCGAAACTCAAGCGTTGTTTGCAGTGTATTTTGCGTCAATGAATTAAAATCAATGTTGTTATAAACTCGTAGACATACACAAATTCCACTTAACAAGTAACCAGCATCAGTGATTTAGTGTAAGCGCTTCCAATTTATGTTAGTTATTGATGAGTACTAGTGTGAATCCAATCTTTGTAATGTGAATGCTGCGCGTTTCAATAAAAACGGCTCATTCGGGTGTTCTGCGGCCCTGGATTTGAACGGGACGGAGAAACCTGCACAGGTAACAATTAAAACCCTTGGGTTTTGACTTGTTAATCCTTTATTCCAGGTGGCAACTGTGTACTGAAAATTGAACTAAAGAATGTTTCGTGAATTTTCTGAGAATTTTCTCCCCTCCTGTCAATGTTGTCCCGAGCAATATAAACGATTGTAATTGTTTCTGTAATTGTTCACATTGTTTACCAGCAAAATTGTTAATTTAACTGACCAAGTGTAGTAAATGAAAAATTTTATTCTTTAGATATCAATGAGTGCCTGACCACCAACCCATGTGATGAAAATGCTGACTGCGTAAACAACAACGGTTCTTTCACCTGTACTTGTAGGAAAGGATTTACTGGAAATGGAACCACTTGCAAAGGTACTCATGAATATGTTTGTACGCTACGTTCTGAGCTGTTTGTTCATAGCATGACGTTGTAATTATTTATTTTGTCTCAGATATCGACGAGTGTTCCAAGAATGGCAGCCCTTGTGACGAGAATGCGGATTGTTCGAACAATGACGGATCGTACACTTGTACTTGCAAAGATGGTTTTACTGGAAATGGAACGGCTTGTGTTGGTAAATTATATTCTACACACATGTTGCATGTGCCTTGTATATAATTCTGCTTCTGTTTGTTTGTTTGTTTGTTTGTTTGTTTATTTATTTGTTTGGCTAGTTGGTTGGCTGATGGCCGTCGGTTTGGTGGTTTTTGTGCCTTACCCATTGTAGCTCACACTCTACTGTTACTGTTTTAAAACATTCTCGTTTAAGTTCATCATAAGGGGAAGATTTAAACGAGCATCCTTGTAATTCATAACCACATTACTGTGAACCTCATATGACTAAAACGTATTGCATGTTGTATCGCTTCGATCCGGCGTCTCGATGTACATTTTTAATTTATTTTTGTTCGTATTAGATATTGATGAGTGTGCAGTCAACCCTTGCGATGTTAAAGCAGCATGTTTAAATACAAACGGCTCATACGAGTGTTCCTGTCGTCGTGGATTTGAAGGGGATGGAGAATCATGCACAGGTAATAGGCTTCTTGTGAATTCTTCTTGTAAGCCTTGTGGAGATAAACGACAAAGGGGAGGAGAGATTGGAGACTGGCAAGAACAATGCACAAAACTTCTGCCTCCGCATTCTTTATTTTTCCTTTTGCAACCTTCCACTAGAAATCCTTGTGGGTTATAACGTACCAAGTTCACCAATTAAACGTTGTAGCCAGTAGCGTAAAATGGAAGGGCAAGAACTTCGATGAGAATGCCTCCCTGGTTTCACATTTTTGTCTCACTTGAAAGAGGAACAGAACACTCAAATTGAATGAACGTTTTTGTTTCTCGTCAGATGTCGACGAGTGTCTGGTCGCGAACACGTGTGACGAAAATGCTGATTGTGTTAACACCAACGGCTCTTTCATATGTTCTTGCAAAAAAGGATTCACTGGAAATGGATCAACTTGTAAAGGTGATTGTTATACTGTCGTAGCTTTTGAGCTGTATATACTTGGCATGAAATTTTTCGTTTAACTAACAATTTTGTCTTAGACATTGACGAATGTTCAAAGAATGGCAGCCCATGTAACGAGAATGCCGACTGTTTGAACAATGATGGATCGTACACTTGTACTTGCAAAGAAGGATTTACGGGAAATGAGACAGTTTGTGTTGGTAAATTACAATTTGAAGAATATTTGTACCTTCGGGCTTTTTTCACATTTAATTAATTTCTTTAGTTCTATTTTTCATTTATTTTTTTATTTTTTTTGCCTCTCGGTCTGTTTGCCTGCTTTTCTGTTGCTTGTCCTCAACGAGAAACATTAAATCAACTGGCGCAGACGACAAAACTGAAAATTGTTGTTTCTTAATAGATATCGATGAATGCCTGTCGTCGAAACCTTGTGACGAAAACGCTGACTGCGTCAACACTGACAGCTCTTTCATCTGTACTTGTAGACAGGGATTCACTGGAAATGGAACAACTTGCAATGGTAAATATTGCAAAGTGCTATTTTTCGAGCTACTTATACGTGACATCAAGTTTCTCGTGTTCTAATTATTTGTTTTCCCATAGACATCGACGAGTGTTCAAAGAATGGCGGCCCTTGTGATGAAAAGGCGGATTGTTTGAACAATGACGGATCGTACACTTGTACTTGCAAACATGGATATACAGGAAATGGAACAGTTTGTGTTGGTAAGTAAAATTCTAAGAACAGGTTGTGCTTGTGAACATCAAGACTTACATAAACGGGCGTACACGGTAACATATTTGATATTTTTGTCGTTAGATATCGATGAATGTGTGACATCGGACCTGTGTGACGAGAATGCTGTCTGTGTCAACACCAAAGGCTCTTTTGTCTGTACTTGTCGACTGGGATTCACTGGAAATGGAACATCGTGCAGTGGTACTCATTTTCATATTTTTGTTTTCTGGTTTCTTGGTTTTTTAATATGGTTTACATGGTATGCAAATCTTTCCTCAGATATCGACGAGTGTTCAAAGAATGGCGGCCCATGTGACAACAATGCCAACTGTTTCAACAACGATGGATCTTTCGCCTGTACTTGCAAAGATGGATTTACAGGAAATGGAACAATTTGTGTTGGTAAGTTACCATTTGTAAACTACTTGTGTTTGCCTATTTTCATCGCGTGATTGGTTTTGCTTACACCTTACCTAGCCGCTTGACTACTATCTAGAGTTATTTTATCTTAAGGCAGATTAGGATGTTTTAAAATCTGTGGCGTCAGCCATCAGCGCAAGTTATCATACTGCACTTCCTTTGTACTATTAATGATGTGGATCCAATTTATGGGTACATTAACTCTAATATAGAACAGGTATTGATCAATTCTATGCTTGGTTCCAGACGTCGACGAATGTACAAAGAATGGAAACCCTTGTGATAAAAACGCAGATTGTTTCAATAACGATGGATCGTTTACTTGTACTTGCAAAGATGGCTTCGTCGGAAATGGAGTTATTTGTCTCGGTAATTCTTTGATTTTGTTGTTTTTTATTACAGCTGCTTCCATTACCTTTTTTTTGGTAATGATGTCGGTTGACTGCAAGAAGCCTCCACTTTTGCAGTGAAATATAGAGTTCTCCAGGCCTGCAGCGGCATGGATGGAATGCTAATTACTACGCAAGACAATCATATCTTTATAGAGATTTTTCCAAAATTAAGCGACATTAATGGAGTTACTCTAATGCGCGCCTTGTGAATAGCTATACGTTCTCATTTCGGTAACGGCTGTACTATTTTTTACTTAACCTACATTGTTTTCCGGTTATCGATAACACCTTCTGGTTAGAAGAATTTTTTCAAGGGAAGATTACCACGATGGTCAACTTGAATCATTTGATATAACTTGGTTGTTTTCTATCGTGCATGTTTCCTTCAGATGTCAATGAGTGCTTGGCAGATCCCAGTCCATGTGATGCAAGCGCTGCATGTACCAACACCAACGGTTCCTACACTTGTGCCTGCAATGACGGCTTCACAGGAAATGGGACATACTGTCAAGGTAATCAGCACATCTTATTGACTAAGATTCTTCAATTTCTTTCTTAATAGTAAGATGCGTTGAAACCAACGTCCCGAGAACATCATAGGTGCTCAAGGAAGCCTTTGATTGAAAAGTGTTAAACTCGAGCTCTTTGGGACGATTAAGATTTAATGTAACAGAAATAGGAATAGCCGAGAAACATTATACTCAAGACACTTGCTAAGGAAGACAAAAATATCCCTGTGGCCTAGCACACACTGCATTTCTCCCAAAAATGTTGTCTGTCTCCAAAATGAAAGCAATGATTGCATAAGCACGACTTCTGCACACAGTAATCCACTGACATAGACACACTACCCAACACCTTAGCTTCTAGAGTGACCTCCTCTCTTACTTTCAAAACATCAGATATAGATGAGTGTTCAGCGGATTCCACTCCATGTGACGAGAGCGCAGACTGTGCCAACAGCGAAGGTTCTTACAGCTGTGCATGTAAACAAGGATTTACTGGAAATGGGACAGTTTGTGAAGGTAAATCAAACATTTAACGAAGAAAACCACTAAGCGAAGGTTTGCAAGAGACTTTGCTGAAGTGCACTCTTCTCGCGTAACTTTTAAAAAGGCATTTTAATTGACCTTTATCGTTAATAATTGCAGTGCTCCCGTTCAGTACACTATCAAGAGCCGCGAAATGTGTATTGTTTTTGCAGATATTGATGAGTGTTCCTCGAATCCTAGTCCTTGTGATGAAAATGCAGACTGTACCAATAGTGGCGGTTCGTATAGCTGTACTTGTAAGCAAGGATTCGCTGGCAATGGCACGGTTTGCAACGGTATGAAAGGAAGTTCTGAACAAAATATTTCACTTTATATCATCTTAGCAAAGATATGTTTATGTCACAATCCAATGGAATTATACTGAAACGTACGAACTGATTATTTCTCGTGTTTTCATCAGATGTCGACGAATGTTCTGCAGAATCAAGTCCTTGTGATGAAAACGCTGATTGTGCCAACAGTGACGGTTTTTTCAGCTGTACATGCAAACAGGGATTTACTGGAAATGGGACTGTGTGTGAAGGTAACAAGGGAAAATCTGATTTCGAATCAAAGCAAGTAACTGCGGCGTGGGGCGGTTTGGGTCTTTAATTAAACATTTCCTTTCTCTACTTGACTACGTCAGATATTGATGAGTGTTCCGAAGTATTAAGTCCTTGTGACGAGAACGCTGATTGTACCAACGCTGAGGGTTCTTACAGCTGTACTTGTAAGCAGGGATTCACTGGAGATGGTTCAACTTGTGAAGGTACTACCCATACTTGGTTCTCCACTCCAGATTCAGTAACGTTGTACTTGAAGTTGGTTACATTTCAGGTTTTATCTCACTAAAAAGGTAAATCGTTTATATTCTTATTACGCCAGATATCGACGAGTGTTCTACTGAATCGAGTATATGCCATGAAAATGCCGATTGCACAAACAGTGACGGTTCCTATAGCTGTACTTGTAAACAAGGATATACTGGAAATGGAACAGTCTGTGAAGGTAATGAGCATGCGTCCATCACTACTCCCACGTTTTTGAACTCTTTGATGGAAAGACATCAACTAAGTAATGATTCCTTTCTCTGAAATCAGATATCGATGAGTGCTCTGCGGATTCCAATCCGTGTGACCAGAACGCTAAATGTGCCAACAATGAGGGTTCTTATAGCTGTACTTGCAAACAAGGATTCACTGGAGATGGAACATCTTGCGAAGGTGGGCAAGACAATTTCTAAACTCTTCCTGTAGCCGTGACTTTACATACTACATCAGAAAATACCCATTGTTTGTTTTATAGGACAACGCGAGATAAATCTTTAAAACTATGCAGATTTCCTCTGTCGTTCTTACGTTACTCGTCTCCATTTCATCCCCCTGCCATTTTGGTTTATTAAGCACTTCTCTCTGTGTTTGGAACTGGTATGATTACTTATCTAGATTGCGTCCTTCTCACAATCGCTTCTTTTTTGCGACTTATAAGATATCAATGAGTGTGCTCCAGATGCCAACCCGTGCGATCAAAATGCAGTTTGCGTCAACACCGATGGTTCTTCGAGCTGCACTTGCAAACAAGGATTCACTGGAGATGGAATAACCTGTCAAGGTGAGCGAAAAGGGAAGTCCTTTCCATTAGACACGAATTCAAATTTTTCGCCTTCCTTACAATCACATGCACTATTCAGTCTTTGCTGTCGCATCATTTCTACCTACAGTCTATGTAGGAATAAAGACAGAAATTAAACCACCCCCACATTTCCAGGAATCAGTGAAGAATTCGAGCGAAAAGCAGAATGCGTCATATTTGTATCATTAACATGGAGGAGGGAGGGATGGTGTCACTTTTTCAATTAAATTTACAGCGGTTGTACATTAACTTTTAAACTCAGTGCTTGGAATATAGATTATCTGTAAACATATCTACATGATGTCTCAACATATATAAAAGACCAGTGTCAAACATTTTTTTCCGAGAAATAATATTTCAACATCTTTGTTTTATTCAGATATCGATGAGTGCTCTGCAGATACGAGTCCCTGTGACGTGAACGCTGATTGTGCCAACACTGACGGGTCTTATAGCTGTACTTGCAAACAGGGATTTACTGGGAATGGAGCAGTTTGTGAAGGTATCCAAAACAAAGAGCCATAAAGAACACATGATCGATAGTTTCAATGGTAGTTTTCCTCATTTTCTGTCACTGTAAGTAAGCATTTATTCCGTTTTTATCACAATAGACATCGATGAGTGTTCTGCGGACTCCGGTCAATGTGACGTGAACGCTGATTGCACCAACAGCGCCGGTTCTTACAGCTGCACTTGTAAACAGGGATTTACCGGAAATGGGACAGCTTGTAAAGGTATCTTAGAATGCTTTTTACACAACACAATTTTTACAATCCTTCTCACGTCGTCATCAAGTTAGAATCCCATTTAATCTGCGTTTACAACCACTTATTTCCATTCTTAACGAATCAGATATAGATGAGTGCTCAGCTGATCCCAGTCCGTGTGACGCAAATGCTGACTGTACCAACAGTGACGGTTCTTTTAGTTGCACTTGTAAACAAGGATTCACCGGAGATGAAGCATCTTGTCAAGGTAGAGGCGAATGTCGTTATTTTGCCTTTAAACACAAAAAAATGACCAACCTCGCAATATCAATTGATTCTCAAGTGCACCTGTAAAATTACAACACCCATCCTATACTGTGTTCTTTTAAACTACAGACACAGAGTGCAAGGCGATGTTAATTAATGATATTTTTTTCTCATAAACATGTGGATCAACACTTCTACATTTACCAGCATGAATTCTTATTGTCGACAAAAAAAAATGTAAAACAAACGCAGATGATAGTATTGGGTTTCCTTTGTAGCAAAATATATTTTCATGAACAAGCTGAGATCTATTAACAGACTCTTTTTAAATATCAGACATAGATGAGTGTTCTAAAGAACTCAGTCCGTGTGACCAGAACGCTGATTGCACCAACAGTGACGGTTCTTACAGCTGCACGTGTAAACAAGGATTTGCTGGAAATGGAACGGCTTGTCAAGGTAGGAAAGAACATTATACCTTATACTACAATCGTAATTTGACTTCCGCAAACTTACAATGACGCTGGAAGCGAGATAGATTTAAAACGACACAAGCTTTATTCTATTTTCTTGGTGTCAGATATTGACGAGTGTTCAACTGATCCCAGTACTTGTGATGAGAACGCTGACTGTACCAACAGTGACGGTTCTTACAGCTGCACCTGTAAGCCAGGATTTACTGGCGATGGCACTGTTTGTCAAGGTATGCGTGATTTACAATCAAGAAGCCTTGTCATAAACTCGTGTTTCCTGAAAATATGAAGTATTCCTTTCCAATCCTTACCTGTTAGATATCGATGAGTGCTCTGTTGATCCCAGTCCTTGTGATGAAAAGGCTGATTGCGCCAACAGCGATGGTTCTTATAGCTGTACATGTAAACAGGGATTCGCTGGAAATGGCACATTTTGTGAAGGTATGCAAGAATTCTAATACGTTATATTTCATAAGAGTGTACGTTATTAAAATAAAGTCGGTTGTCTTCTTCCCTTTCTATTACACCAGATATCGACGAGTGCTCCATTGATCCCACTATTTGTGATGAAAACGCTGATTGCACCAACAGTAAAGGATCCTATAGCTGTACTTGTAGACAGGGATTCACCGGAGATGGTGCAGTATGCCAAGGTACGGTAGAACACTATTTGTGTCAAGTCTATCCTTCCTCAGCAAATCGACGGAATCATATATAAACAGTTTACGGCACGGTTCTATGATTAAGTTTCCTTTCTTGTTATTTCAGACATCGATGAGTGTTCTGCGGATTCCAACCCATGTGATGAAAACGCTGATTGTGCCAACAATGACGGTTCTTACGTCTGTACTTGTAAATTGGGATTCACTGGAGATGGTTCAGTTTGTGAAGGTATAAGTGTAGAATATCATTACATCTCTCTCAGTTACCACAGTTCGACTTACTGATCAAATAAAGTATGCATGTATGTACATACTGGACGACAGGTTTTGTAATAGTCAAGCTGTCATATTGCCAAGAGTAACGGTTCTTATGGCTGTACTTGCAAAATATAGATTCACTAGAAATGGTGCAATTTGTAGCGGTATCCGAGACCATTTTTTCAGATCTTAATGTTTTGTGTGTAAAATATAGATAAATAGCCTTCATTTATCTTTGGTCAGTGTTTATAGCACAAAGGCTAATGAGGCAGCGCAATTAAACAAACGATCCAAATTAAACAAAACATGGTTAATTGCTCTAACTGGAAGGAGAGACTCCAGTTGGCTATTTTCAAGTGTGGCCGAGAGGTGACCTCGGGAGTACGCTGATACAACTCCAGCTAGTGGTCAAAGCGGTACTTGAGCCCGCGTCTTCCGGTTTTCGTGCCCGGCGCCCTAACCACTCGGCTACGCTGCAGCTTTAAAGAATCTCTTTCATATATTGCCCAGTTGACTGTTCCCTTTTTCTGTTTCATCAGATATTGACGAGTGTTCTGTTGATACGAGTCCGTGTGATGAAAACGCGGATTGTACCAACAGTGATGGTTCTTATAGCTGTTCTTGTAAGCAAGGATTTACTGGAAATGGAACATCTTGCAATGGTAGGCAATTTTCCTACCAAGATCTCTTAGAATATCTTGCATAAGTTGCTTATGTAATCATACATTCCACTTTTCTTTTATTTTCTCAGACATCAATGAGTGTGCTCCAGATTCCAACCCTTGTGATGAAAATGCGGTTTGTATCAATACTGACGGTTCCGCAAACTGTACTTGTAAACGAGGTTTCACTGGAGATGGAATAATTTGTCAAGGTATGTAAGAATATAACAGACATTTAATGTCAACACAGGAACAAATAAAGTCAGGAGGTGTTTGCAAGTTCTGTTTCCTGTTTGTTTGTTTGTTTGTTTGTTTGCTTGTTTGTTTGTTTGTTTGTTTGCCAGACTGTGTCTGTCTCTCTGACTGTCTATATGTTTTTTGTTTGTGATTTCATTAGTATCAAAATTTCATTTCGTATTTTAATTTCAAACAAAGAGATCCTCACAGACAACATATTCCTTGGTTAAACTGATGCAACCGAAGCAAGAACACTGAAACGCCGTCCAAAGATGTTCCTAAAAGATCGCAATACTGTACAAATAAACAGGACACACAATGCTTGTTCGAACTGCCTAACGTATCATTTACCTTCATATCGCATACAGATATTGACGAGTGCTCTGCAGAGACCAATCCGTGTGACGAGAACGCCGATTGCACTAACAGCGACGGCTCTTACAGCTGTGCATGTAAACAAGGATTCACTGGAGATGGAACAACTTGTGAAGGTAACGTTAACAAAATTCAAGTTATAATTCAGCTTCTCGAAAATGAAGAAGAGTAATTATTTGTTTTCTATTGCTTCAGACATAGACGAGTGTTCTGCAGAGTCCAATCCGTGTGATGAGAACGCAGATTGTACCAACAGTGACGGTTCCTACAACTGCACTTGCAAGCAAGGATTCACTGGAAATGGGACAAGCTGTGAAGGTTTCCCCTTTGTAATTAAAGCGTTTTCAATTCATTGTCATAAAACAAAAATCAAAGAAATTACTTAAGCCAATCCCATTGCACACAAACAATAAAGTGAACCAATCAAAACTCAAAGTAAACAGATGTAACTGACGGGAAGTGCAGGGAAACGTACGTGTGCGAGCGAGTCACGATTGGTTTCGGTTTTACTTCTGACTGGATGAAAAAGTGGTGCGAGCTTTTAAAAACAATCTCTTACCGAAGTATGCAAAACCAAAGCCAATGCGAATTATTTTCAATCCTCAAGCCAAAACCGTTTGTTGAGATTACCCAATGACTTATCTTTTCTATTACAACAGATGTAGACGAGTGCTCAGCTGAATCCAGTCCGTGTGACAAGAACGCTGATTGTACTAACAATGACGGTTCTTACACCTGCACTTGTAAACAAGGATTCACTGGAGATGGAGCAACTTGTCAAGGTTTCCCAGAATGTTGCAACAACCCATTTTACTATGCATGCTTTACAAAGAAAACTTTACGTTGAAATTAAGATAACCTAACTATTTATCATTTCACTATAACAGATGTAGATGAGTGTTCCACGGATCCGAGTCCTTGTGACGAGAACGCTGATTGTACCAACACTGACGGTTCCTATAGCTGTTCTTGTAAACAAGGATTTACTGGGAATGGTTCACTTTGCGAAGGTATGAGAGAGAATCCTCCTCTCGAGTTGCACCATCCTCACTGCCTGGGCGAGGGGAGGGGGGGCTTTAGTGTTTCATCTTAGTTTAGTGACCGCACACCAGAAACGTACACAGCTACTTATGCTAATCCTCGCAACATCTCTTAAGAGTTTGTTTAAAAGCAATTGCAAAATAGTAACCGTTACTACAAACTTAACATTTTATTTTGTTCCTTTGACATCAGATATAGACGAATGTTCCGCCGATTCCAGCCCGTGTGATGAAAATGCTGATTGCATCAACAGCGATGGTTCTTACAGTTGTACTTGTAAACAAGGATTCACCGGAGATGGGTCGCTTTGTGATGGTTTGTTAAAACACCTTTACACCTTAGCCAAAAACAGTACTAAGATTGCAGTGGAACTGTACTTCACTTAAATTTATTATTATTCTTAGTGGGCCATTAGGCGTCTGTATTACTGCTTCCCATCCAGACCCTCAAATATCTCTGGAGCTTGTTCCTTGCCATGATCATTCTTATGAGCGAAGCGATTAACTAAATAAATAAACTGGGCATCACGTTGATTGCTTTTCTATGCTAGATTATCCTATTTTGTGTCAAAGTTAAAACAAACACACCAACAGCTGAGATCAATTGTTCTTAGATTTTAATTTATCGATTATATTGTCTTTGAAATCCGATATCGATGAGTGCTCCGCCAATCCCAGTCCTTGTGACGAGAACGCTGATTGCACTAACAACGAAGGTTCTTTCACGTGCACTTGTAAACAAGGATTTACTGGAAATGGCACTGTTTGCGAAGGTATGGGCCGCGGAGATCGTTAAAAATAAGACGAAGTGTACTCTAAGTTGTGTAACAAATAATGGATTTTTTTTCTACCACATTTAGACATTGACGAGTGCTCTGTGGATTCCAATCCTTGTGATAACAACGCTGATTGTACCAACAATGACGGTTCTTATAGCTGTGCTTGTAAAGAAGGGTTTGATGGGGATGGAATAATTTGTAAAGGTACGTAAGTTGACTATATTTGAAAATAATTCCCCTATCTTTGAAAAAAAAATAACTGAGATTTATTCCAATTCTCTAATTTATTTGGCATCAGATTTTGATGAGTGTTCTTTGGAACTCAGTCCGTGTGATCCGAATGCTGATTGTATCAACACTGATGGCTCTTATAGCTGCTCTTGTAAACAAGGATATACTGGAAATGGAACAGTCTGTGGAGGTAATTATACTAGACGTTATCATTGAAACTATTGGACATACGTTTTTGCCAAGAAATGCCGGACAAAGTATGGTCTCCATAAAGACATGCGATGAATAACCTTTCCGTATTCTGCTACATTTAGATATCAATGAGTGCTCTGGGGATTCTAGTCCGTGTGATGAGAACGCTGACTGTACCAACAGCGACGGTTCTTACAGCTGTACTTGTAAACAGGGCTTCACTGGAGATGGTACTATCTGCACGGGTATGTTCTCGCTGTATAGTTACAGCATGGTCTTGTTAGTTGTAGATCGCTCATTGAGCTAATACATAAATAAAACTTCTTCATCGCGCTCTTTATTCAGTGTCACTTCGTTTTTATTGAAATCAGATATCGATGAGTGCTCAGCCGATTCCAGTCCGTGTGACGAGAACGCTGATTGTATCAACACGAAAGGTTCTTACACCTGTAGCTGCAAACAAGGATTTGATGGAGATGGCACTACTTGTAAAGGTATGCTGAATACCATACAAAGTTATGGCAAAGAAGCTATAATAAGCAACCAATTGTCCTTTCCATTGCATCAGATTTTGATGAGTGTTCCCTGGAACCCAGTCCATGTGGCGAAAACGCTGAATGCACAAACACTGACGGTTCTTACAGCTGTGCTTGCAAACAGGGATATACTGGAAATGGGACGACTTGTCAAGGTAAATACCTGGCTACCTTTCTATCGCTTTAAATTCGAATATGGTTTTATGAGTAAAGATGCTCTTTACAATTTTACTTTTGGCAAACTCACTTTTGTTTGTTTTTGGCAACCGAGGAATAGTTTTATCTAAAACAACTCGACAGGAAGCCTAGCAACGTCTCTTGTATCACCCTTAGATATCGACGAGTGCTCTTTGGGCACCAGCCGATGTGATGAAAACGCTGATTGCGCCAACAGTGACGGTTCGTACAGCTGTACTTGTAAACAAGGATTCACTGGAGACGGTATCGTTTGTAAAGGTACGACAGAATTTTAAACAAGCCCCTGTAGGCACTGAACCGCTAGGTGCGTTTATATCGCTTAGTAAGTGATGCTTTCTTTTTCCGTCACATTAGATATTGATGAGTGTTCAGCGGATGCCAGTCCTTGTGACGAAAACGCTGATTGTACCAACACTGATGGTTCTTACAGCTGTAACTGTAAGCAAGGATTTGATGGAGATGGGGAAGTTTGTGAAGGTAAAACTGGTTTGCCTTTATCATAACCTAATCCTTCGTGTAGTGTTACGTTATTTGTTGTGCGTAAAATCCAAATCGAATCAAATCTTAATTACCTTCCTTTGTGCTCCGCCAGACTTCGATGAGTGTTCTTTGGAGCCCAGCCCTTGCGATGAAAACGCTACTTGCAGCAACACAGATGGTTCTTATAGCTGCACTTACAGACCAGGATTTTCTGGAAACGGGTCCATTTGCAAAGGTATGCAATAATGATTTTACGAAAATCTGACGCTTATGGCACAATTTCACTTACCATGGCTATAACATTAGAATAGATATTTACATGATAAAACTATGAAATTCTGTATTATGCCTATACACTACGAATTACAGTACAGTAAAATTGTCTAAGGGTTAAAATGCGGCAGAAGACGTTATTCCAGCAAAACTTTCCGGCACAAGGTGTTTCTAAAAGATTTGACTGTTGCTTATTTTTTAGAATGAGGTGGCGAATTTTTCGTCCTTACCTTTCTTGTGCTTGTCTTTATTGATGGACTTTTGCTTTTTATGTACAGCAATGTCCATCGCAACGTGGCTATCGAAAGTCCTCGCTGTGCATTACCTTGTATCTGGCTGTTCTCTGTAAATCACATAATGAAACGGGTTTTAAGGGAACTCTTTTACTGACCCGTCCTTTCTTGGGAAATTGTAATCAACCAAAGCCAAACTAAGCTTGAATTAAAGACATCTTCAGAAACCACTTTATTATTATAATGCGTTTCTTTATCATGCCACCTCTAAGATATCGACGAGTGTTCTGCCAATCCCAGTCCTTGTGACGAGAACGCTGATTGCGCCAACAGTGATGGATCTTACAGCTGTACATGTAAAGGAGGATTCGCTGGAGATGGCATATCCTGTAGTGGTATGCAAACTTCTTTCCTATTTCTACTAGCTGTTCCTTTACAGACGAAGCAAATAAATAACTGGTCGCGTTAGAGGACGATCTATAAGTTACATTTCAAGTCAATCTTCACACGGACCAACTGGCGTAAGATTTGGACGCGTAACTCCGATATGTTTTGCATGAAACGATTGATATCACTGGAAATGGGACCGTGTGATTCACAACGATACAACCAGCACCATTGATAGAACTGGCCACGAGAGGTGATCAGAAAGCTATGAAATAATTATTCATTGTCGTTTCTTTTTCGTTCAGATGTCGACGAATGTTCTGCGGATTCCAACCCTTGCGATGAAAACGCTGATTGCACAAACAATGAAGGTTCTTACAGCTGTACGTGTAAACAAGGATTTGATGGCGATGGCGTATCTTGTGAAGGTAAAAGCATTAATTAATTTCATTTAAAAGCATTCGTCCTAAGTCTTGACAAAATCCTTCCTCTGCTGGAAATTAAGCTTAATACACAATTTCCACTTCCATTACATCAGATTTCGACGAGTGCTCTTTAGAACCCAGTCCGTGTGACGACAACGCAGTTTGTACCAACACTGACGGTTCTTACAGCTGTACATGCAAACAAGGATTTACTGGAGATGGCGGCGCAGTCTGTGAAGGTTGGGGAGAATGTGGTCAAAAAAGCAATCCACTGCGCCCTCAAAACAATCCACTTTTTTCCAACACGTGTCACAAACCAGCCGCTTTCTTTCATCACACGTCATCATACATTTGAATGTCCTGTTCTTTCATTCTCGTGGCAGACTAGTTGGAACAGGATTACTCTTTACCTGCTCTAGACGAACTCTTCCAATCAAAATTCCACATCCTCACTTTTACAGCCTGTCGCTTATATTGTTTTTGGAGCGGTTCGTGATCGTTTCTTCTTTATCTCGATTCAGATATCGATGAGTGTTCTGCGGATTCAAGTCCGTGTGATGAAAATGCAGATTGCACGAACAATGAAGGTTCTTACAGCTGCACTTGTAAACAGGGATTTACTGGAAATGGAACGCTTTGTGAAGGTATACACGATGTTATTGTTAGACAAACACTATTTTAGCTATTTACAGAATTTAATCATTAACTAAGGCCCTATCTGTATACATTTTTTTTTACCCTAACCCTATCTGTATACATAATGCATGTGAATCAAATCATTTACTAGGTCGCCGCAAATCCATAAAGTAGCTAATAATTCCATTTCGATCACATCAGAATTAGATGAGTGTTCTTCGGATCCCAGTCCATGTGATGAAAACGCCCTATGCACCAACAGCGACGGTTCTTACAGCTGTACTTGTAAACAAGGATTTACTGGAGATGGTACAGTTTGTGAAGGTACTTTTAAAAGACTGTACTCCAAATAATGATCAACATCTAAAATATCCTAATTTGATCAATACGTCATCTTAAGGCCATATCATCGTGTTGACCATTCTCTAATAGCCAACGCACTCAAGAGGAAAGGGTTCCAATATCACCTTCAGGAATTAAAATGTTTTGAACTGTTCTGGAGTTTTCGCGACATTAATATACTTCCTTTCCGTCATATCAGATATCGATGAGTGTTCTGCGGATACCAGTCCATGCGATGAAAACGCTGATTGTACCAACAGTGACGGTTCTTATAGCTGTACTTGTAAACAAGGATTTACTGGAGATGGTCTAATCTGCACAGGTAGGTTATAGCACAGACTTGCTTCGATTAACTGAAGATGGATTCAAGATAGTAAGTCATGTTCCGGTAGGTATTACCCATGCATGCTTTCCCACTCCAGATTAAGTAAGGTGAAGTTGTACTTACAAAAAAGATGGGGGGCTCAGTCCAATAAACAGACTGATTATTTCTATTACGTATTACACCAGATATAGACGAGTGTTCTGAGGAATCGAGTGCATGCGCCGAAAACGCTGCTTGTACCAACAACGACGGGTCTTACAGTTGTACTTGTAATCAAGGTTTCACTGGAGATGGAACGACTTGTGAAGGTATTCTATGTTTCTCCAATGGTAATAACCCTCGTATTTCTCCTGATGACAACAATAGGTTGTAATACAGAACGAAAAAGAGCACCTAAGCGACAGGATATTCCTGGCAAAGTGTCTAAGTTAGGGGCAACTTAATATCGACTTGATTAAAAGACCAGGTTTCAGTGTTGAAGAAAAAAAACTACTCAATTGTGAGAGAAAAGAAGTAAAACATTCAGTGATGCAGTAACTTAATTTTAGCCGGTGGAAATTACTGCACTTACCAATTTAAATAACGAGTTGCTGAAAACTAAGGGTGCGTTTCTGACATCGAAAAGCGGATTCTGCACTTCTTTAATAAACAGATCAATCAAAATTAATCCAAGATCACTTGGATCATAGTACATCAAAGGAAACAAAAAATCCACTCTGGGAAAGGATTCTTCGGTTTCTTTCATGCACTGTGATCCAAGTGATCTTAGGTTAATTTGTATAGTAAAGAAACGCAAAACCCATTTTTGGATTTAAGAATCCAATCTTACCTTTTCCCAAGGAAACGCACCCTAAAATCGTTCGCATTTATTACCAAAATAGTAATCTTAGAGTCTTAAAGTTTTGCCAAATTTCCAATACTGAGTAGTGGCAAAACAACGTGTCGCAACATTAGAAAAGAGGGGAAATGTTTTAATCAAAGACTTCTCTGTCTAACATGCATAAATCATTGGGTCTTTTTCATCATACCAGATATCGATGAGTGTTCTGCCGATACTAGTCCTTGTGACGTGAACGCTGATTGTACCAACACTGACACTGACCGTTCTTATAGCTGTACTTGTAAACAGGGATTTACTGGAGACGGAACAATTTGTAAAGGTCTAAAGAGTCTTCGAGAAAAACTTCCGTCGTTGATGCTATATTAAGTTCTGACATGTGAGAATTATTTTTAAATTTTCCTTTTTCACTGCAGACATCGACGAATGTTCGGTGGATCCGAGTTCTTGTGACGAGAACGCTGACTGTACCAACAGTGACGGTTCTTACAGCTGTACTTGTAAACAAGGATTTACTGGAGATGGTGCAGTTTGTGAAGGTACTTATGAATTTCCAGAGATGGTTATCATGACTTCTGTCGGTTGTATTCCGTTCCTTTTGTTGTTTTTAAACTAAAAACATCCGTCAATTATCCCTTTGTCACTCTGTTATCTCTTTGCACTTTACAATTTAACGTCTTTAACTCGCTATAAAAGGAAGTGTTTTTAAGCGTTTCCGTTTTAAGGTACGTTATTGGGCGCGTTTCATTGGATCACTTACCGTATTCCACTCTGCGCTATCGATAGAGCCTATCGATAGTCAATTAGCGTACCCAAATTCGCAATACGCGAATCAGGAGCCGTGTCCTGATATCCTCCGATATAAAGTCACCATTACTTGTACGGGTTTGGGTACAGAAAATACCTAATCGTGCCTTTTGGTACACTTCGGCGGCATTTCAGGTTCATTTGCTCTCGCCATGTGTATTTTGGCTAACCTACGCCTTTCCAAAATACAAACCGACTCGACCAGACTAGGCTGATATGTCGCCATAGCCTATCAAAAAGGTGGGCTACTTTAATTCAAAAATATGCGTATTGTTAACAACAATTTCTGCTCTTCGTCAAATCAGACATCGATGAATGTTCTGCGGTTTCCAGTCCTTGCGATGAGAACGCGAATTGCACCAACACTGACGGTTCTTACAGCTGTAATTGTAAAAAAGGATTTGATGGGGATGGCCTAACCTGTAAAGGTACATACACCAGGAAATATTAATGGAATTTTTTTAACAGATAATCTCTCTTGAGTGTTGAAAAAGTGTTTGCACTTGAACTTTAGTCAATGATTTCCATTGCCATCGCGTTAGATTTTGATGAGTGTTCTGTAGAGCCCAGTCCGTACAACAAGAATCCTAATTGAACCAACAGCGGACTTTTTTCAGTTGTATTTGTAAACAAGGATTTGCTGGAAATGGCCGCGCTGTTTGTGAAGGTGTAGGGGTATAAGCGTGAAAAGTAATCCACTGCGCCTTCATCACAGTCAAGTGAAGGCTGCTCAGTTTTGTTTTGTTGTTTGTTTTGTTGTTTTGTTTTTCGTTGTTCATTCATTTCTATCACACTGGATCAATCTGTTGTCCAGTTACCTTTACCTTCGCTCCACGAACGTTCTTTCTGGGACTTGGATTTCTATTGTTCCATAGTTGCGACATAATAAACATCACATCTTTCTCGTTCTTGATTATGACAAACAGTTCATACGTCTCTTACATCTGAAAAGTGCATTGAAGCCTTTGAGAAAAGGAACTGTACTGTGCAAATTAAAATTTAGATTTTCAAGGATGGCTCCTTTTTTCCTCAACAACAGATATAGACGAGTGTTCTGCTGATTCCAACCCATGTGACGAGAACGCTGATTGTACCAACAGTGACGGTTCTTACAGCTGTACTTGTAAACAAGGATTTACTGGAGATGGCACAACTTGTGAAGGTAAGCGCGCCGAATATGTAGCAAATCCACTCTATTGAGTCCATTGCAGATTAGCGTTACTATTTTGGCAAAATCTACATTGTATTGCTTGTACCTTGGAGCGCCCTACATTATGATTTAGGGCTTCTCACTTGACCTGGTGCGTGGGGCTTACAACCTATAGTGCACTAAGTCACAATAACATCTTTTTATTCCGTCAGATATCGATGAGTGCTCCGCAGATTCCAGTCCATGTGACGAGAACGCGGACTGCGCCAACAGTGACGGTTCTTATAGCTGCACTTGCAAACAAGGGTTTGATGGAGATGGTACAACTTGCGAAGGTATAGGCATGTAGGACTGCTGTTGAAAAAATATGCTTGCGCTTAAACCAGAATTAAAAGAGGTTTGTGTTGTGCTTGAAAGGTAGTAAATGATTTTCCTTTCTTACATCAGATTTCGATGAGTGTTCTTTAGAACCTAGTCCTTGCGACGAAAATGCTGATTGCACCAACAGTGACGGTTCTTACAGCTGTACCTGTAAACAGGGATTTACTGGAAATGGTGCAATCTGTGAAGGTGTGCGAATGTGAAAAACTATCCAATGCGTCTTCATCACGCGCAGCATATCCAGATTATGTCGCGTTCTACATGAAATTCAGCACCAATTTTAATTTCTAGCGTCTCTTTTATATAAAATATTCGTCGACCGATCTTAATGAATCAAATGTCTGTCCACCACGCCGACAATGTGCTGAATCAACTCAACCCATCTCACTGAACGGAAAGGCACACTCTTTGGAAACACAGAACAAAATTTGGTTGATTTATTTCTTTTCAGATGTTGACGAGTGTTCTGCAGATTCCAACCCGTGTGACGATAACGCCGACTGTTCTAATACCGAGGGTTCCTACAGCTGTAGGTGCAAATTAGGGTTTACTGGAGATGGAACAACTTGCAAAGGTAGTTAATATTATACGTAAAGGTAATTGTGGGAATGCTTCTTCTGTATTTTGGTAAGCAATTCTGACAAAGCTGACGCAAGAAGGATCGTTTGTAGGCATCGCAGGTTTTTATTAGCTCGTCAATGTAGTAGTTTTCTTTGTTCAAAAGTTTAGTTCACTGGCCAAGAAGGTCTGGGAAGGCTACGACTCGCGCGATCACAAAAGGAGTTGCCATAAGTCTTCCCCTGTACTGCACGTGAAATGGATCTTCAGACATGGTTGTGGTCGTTCTAAACAAACGTACTTAGTGGCTTGCAAACTTTAAAATACCGCAGTTTGGTCGAAAACAATCCATACTCGATTTTGCTTATCACATCAGATATAGATGAGTGTTCTGCGGATTCCAGTCCGTGTGACGAGAACGCTGATTGTACGAACACTGACGGTTCTTATAGCTGTACTTGTAAACAAGGATTCGATGGAGATGGAACATCTTGTAAAGGTACTTACATGCGACAATGTTCTCGAACACTATCAGTTTGAAACTGGAAATCTCCCTCCTTGAACTCAATCCTTGTGATGGAAACTTTGATTGTATGTATAAATTGTTGCGTCTTTTCTTCATGTCAGATTTCGATGAGTGTTCATTAGAATCCAGTCCTTGTGACGAAAATGCTGATTGCACCAATACTGACGGTTCTTACAGCTGTACTTGTAAACAAGGATTTACTGGAAATGGTTCAATTTGTGAAGGTGTGCGAACGTGAAAAACTATTTACAGCTTCTTCATCACGCACAGCGTATCCAGATTATGTCGCGTTCCACATGAAACTAAACGTCATTTTCATTTGTATCGTCTCTTTTGTCTAAAACATTCGTCGACCGTTCTTAATGAATCAAACGTCTATCCACCACGCCGACAATATGCTCAGTCAGCTTTCTTTCGTGCCACACGAATTCTGAAGTGTCTATGAAGTCCTTCGAATGCCTTTATACGCTTTGTTGATGCTAAGACGCAGAACGTTACAAAGCGACCCAATGTCATCATTTTGTTTACTCTTTCATCGGGGCATCGATAGGGTACGTCCACTGTTCTCACTGAATCGAAAGGCACATTTTTGGGAAACACAGAACAACATTTGGTTGATTTATTTCTTGTCAGATGTTGACGAGTGTTCTGCAGATTCCAAACCGTGTGATGAAAACGCCGACTGTTCTAATACCGAAGGATCCTACAGCTGTAGGTGCAAATTAGGGTTCAGCGGAGATGGAACAACTTGCCAAGGTAGTTAATACTTCACAATTCGCAAAGCAGTTTCTCTTGGCGCTAACGTACATGTAATTTTGGGAGTGGGAGTATTCCTATTGTATTTTCGTAAGGTGTTCCTTCAAAGAAGACACAAGAACGACCGTTTGTAGCAATTGCATGTTTCTATCCGCCCGTCAAGTTAGTTGTTGTCTGTGTCCAAAGCTTCATTTCACCGGCCGAGAAGATCTGAGAAGGCTACGACTCACGCGATCACAAAAGCAGTTGCCATAAGTCTTCCGCTGTACTGCGCGTGAAATGGGTCTTCGGACATGGTTGTGGTTGTTGTCGTTCTTGTTGTTGCTGTTGCTGTTGTTAGTGTTGTTGATGGTTGCTCTTAACGATTTGCTCAAAATTGGGCACAATGGTACTAAACAAACGTACTTAATGGCTCGCAAACGTTACCGCAGTTTGGTCGAAAACAATCCGTACGCGATTTTGCTTATCACATCAGATATCGATGAGTGTTCTGCGGATTCCAGTCCGTGCGACGAGAACGCTGATTGTACCAACACTGACGGTTCTTATAGCTGTACTTGTAAACAAGGATTCGATGGAGACGGACTATCTTGTAAAGGTACTACATGCGACAATGTTCTTGAACTCTATTAGTTTGAAACTGGAAATCTCCATTCCTTGTGATGAAAATTCTGATTATATGTTTACATTGTTGCGTCTTTTCATCATGCCAGATTTCGATGAGTGTTCATTAGAACCCAGTCCTTGTGACGAAAATGCTGATTGCACCAACACTGACGGTTCTTACAGCTGTACATGTAAACAAGGATTTACTGGGAATGGTTCAATTTGTGAAGGTGTGCGAACGTGAAACACTATCCACCACTTCAATTCTTCATCACGCACAGCGTATCCAGATTGTGTCGCGTTCTACGTTAAACTTAATGTCACTTTTATTTCTATTGTCTCTTTTTGTCTAAAATATTCGTCGACAGTTCTTAGTGAATCAAACGTCTATCCACCACGCCGACAACGTGCTCAGGCAACTTTCTTTCGTGCCACACGAGTTCTGAAGTGTCTTTGAAGTCCTTCGAATATCTTTATACGCTTTGTTGATGCTAAGAAGCAGAACGTTACAAACCGACCCAATGCCATCATTTTCTATACTCTTTCATCGGAGCATCCATAGGGTACGTTCACTGTTCTCACTAAATCGAAAGGCACACTTTTGGGAAACACAGAACAACATTTGGTTGATTTATTTCTTGTCAGATGTTGACGAGTGTTCTGCAGATTCCAAACCGTGTGATGAAAACGCCGACTGTTCTAATACCGAAGGGTCCTACAGCTGTAGGTGCAAACTAGGGTTCAGTGGCGACGGAACAACTTGCCAAGGTAGTTGATACTTCACAATTCGCAAAGCAGTTTCTCTTGGCGCTAACGTACATGTAATTTTGGGAGTGGGAGTGTTGCTATTGTATTTTCGTAAGGTGTTCGTTGAAAGGAGACACAAGAAGAACCGTTTGTAGGAATCGCATGTTTCTATCCGCCCGTCAATTTGCTAAAATTGGGCACAATGGTACTAGACAAACGTACTTAATGGCTTGCAAGCGTTAGAATATCGCAGTTTGGTCGAAAACAACATACTGGATTTTGCTTATCACATCAGATATCGATGAGTGTTCTGCGGATTCCAGTCCATGTGACGAGAACGCGGACTGCACAAACACTGACGGTTCTTATAGCTGTACTTGTAAACAAGGATTCGATGGAGATGGAATATCTTGTAAAGGTACTTACATGCGAAAACATTCTTGAACACTATCAGTTTGAAACTGGAAAACATCCTTGTTGAACTTGAACATTCATGTACTGACTGATTTTACAGATTTCGACGAGTGTTCGTTGGAACCCAGTCCTTGTGACGAAAACTCTGACTGCGGCAATAGTGAAGGGTCTTACAGCTGCACTTGCAAAACAGGATTTACCGGAAATGGTGTAATTTGTGAAGGTGTGCGAAATTAAAAAACTATCCACTTCGCCTTTACAATTTCACATAAAAATAGACGCTACCATTTCTTTTCTATCGCTTCACGTATCGCTGAGGACTTCCTCCACCGTTCTTCGACGATCAGGATCCAATCATTCATATGAAAATGCGCAGTGTGTCTATATGTGACAAGGATATGGATCCACCGCTTCTTCATTGAGCACAGTCAACCTAAACAATACACAGGGCTTTCATGAATAGAATATCTTTTTTTCATGATGCAAGTACAGGCAAACCTCTCTACAACGGCTATTCTAGAGACAGAGCACTAGCCATTGTGGAGAGGTAGAGCAAATCTCTAGACTGGGACGAGAATATGTAGCCGTTGTGGGGAGGTGGCCGTTAGTATAGGTTCGATCATATTTCATCCTTAACTACGATGCAGAATCTTTTCAGCAACTATCCAGCACAGCCAACTTACTTTAAGCACCGTGGACCCAGCTGCTCAAAGTGTTAATAACGGTACCAGCTTTTAAAAAGTGACTTATCCAATGGATGGCGCTATCCATCTTTTGAACAACTAGGGCCTAGATTTTACAAGGGAACATCATATTTTCTCGTTCTCATCATTACATCGACATGGTGCGTCCACCATACGTCGCGACTCATTAAACCTTTTGCCATCCGTAAACACGGAATTACTTTGACGTGAAGGCCATTACCTCGCCAGCTTCAATGCAGCGGCAACTGGATGACGCTTTTCGCTTTTCACTACGCGGGCACAACGATACTCAATGTGACAAATTAAATGTGTTAATTTACTTTATTTTTATCTCTCTAGATATTGACGAGTGTTCTGCGGATCCCAGTCCATGTGACGAAAACGCTAACTGTTCTAATTCTAAGGGCTCCTACAGCTGTACGTGTAGAACAGGATTCACAGGAGATGGAAAAACTTGTCAAGGTATACTTTTATACTTAACATTACAAAAGTTTGTGGCGGAAAAGGAATAAAATAGGAAGTGTAAAGCCGTGAGGCCCACTCTTGTCACGTTACTACAAGAAAACTATAGCAGAGAGGTTAGAGAGGGCTCCACTGAAGTCAACTATTTTTCTTCATGTGGAGATTTCGACAAGAGTGAGGTGTATAGATGGATGTAAGGTCGGGATGACCCTCCACTGCATGAAAGACATAGAGACATAGAGTGTTGTGAATATTTTTTACATATATTCCAGATATCGACGAGTGCTCTGCAGAGTCCGCTCCGTGTGATGAAAACGCTGAATGCACGAACAGTGACGGCTCGTTCAGTTGCTTGTGTAAACAAGGGTTCACCGGAGACGGAAAAACATGTCAAGGTACTTCACCAATTCTTTAGGTTGGCATTACTTTACCATGTTTAATCAGGAGCTAGAAAATGGAGAATCGGTTTTTTGATTACCTTCGAAAGTACAGTTTTATTGCCCTTTTTAGTATCCAAAGCAAATTAACAATTTCGGGCGTGCAATTACAAAAAACAAAAAACAACTGGAAGGTAAATTTTACGTGCGAACTGGTTCCATTATAAAGGCAGGAAAACGTTCATAAGCCAACAGTGAACTATTGATTTTGGGCTCCTAGTGCAAGAAATGTAGATGTGTCTGCGGCACAAATCTGTAGATGGTCCACTCAAACATAACGTCTTTAATCATTGATTCCATTCTATTTTATGTAGAAATAGCAGTTACTCCAAAGATCGATCTTGCTGTTATCATGGGTGCCTTATCTAATCCAACATTGAACACAATGAAGGATGCTACTAAAGTCATCATTGACCAATACGGAACCAAAGATGCGCGTTACTCTTTAATAACATGTGGAAGAGAAGCCAGCACTAAAATCGACTTCACTGATGGTTTTAAAACCGCAGAAGACTTTAAGAACGCTGTTAACGCTGTGCAAAGACCTGAAGGATCCCCAGACTTGAAGAAAGCTCTTGATCAAGCCATGAAGCTCTTCGAAGATGCTCCCCCGCGGCCTGATGCGAAGAAAATCTTGGTAGTTTTGATTGACCAGAAATCAGTGAATTATCCTCAAGTGCTGTCGGCCAGTGCAAAAAGCCTGCAAGACAAGAATATCCTTGTTCTGCCAATAGCATTTGGCTCACTCGCTGACTTGGATGAGCTTACAAGACTCGCTCCAAGTAAAGGAGTTGTTATTCAAATTGACGGTGACGAGGATGGAGCTGCTATTGCTCAGAAGATCATGAACGATGGCGTGAAAGGTAAGTACTCGTTGTTGCTGTTTAGTGTTGTGGTTCTTGGTGCCGCCATTCTTAGTTATCTGATGCTGCAGTCGTTGTCGTCGTTGTTACTATTATTCTTGTTGTTTGGCATTGTCACCTTTACACCGCACTCACTTCGTCTCTTCCTATTGGCTGCCAGTGTACTAATTCACAAGTGTCGACCACTTGCTTAGATAGCTTCGAACATAATGTACCTTCACAATTGAAGTGATCCATTTCAACGAGTAAAACCAATCCACTAGCTTTGCTTTAATTTACAGTAAAACAATAATTGCGTTCGGTTTTATCGTTTCCATGCTCAATGTCTGTGTTGGTGATATTAGCTTTGCCTTATGTTGGGTATGTGCAGGGATCCCAGAGCAACTTTCGCATCATATAACCGTGACTAGAGGTTTTATATAACGTTAAATAATCTTTTAAAGGTAGCTTAATTTAACTACACACTGCAAAGAATTTGCTTAGTCACTGTACATGTGTCCATGAATACAGCCTGTGTCAATTAGATATTTTTTTATTATTATTTAATCATAGCAACACTTACATGACTCAAACTTATATTACATGTTATTACTTACTTACAATTTTCTTAGGTCTGAATTTATAACAATGTTAAAAGCTAAAGGCTTTTTTTTTCTTTTTTATGATAAACAATCTTTTTGCATTATTTCTCTATATACAGGACATTAATTTTTTTTTGCAACATACAACGTAATAACTAAGTTGAAAATATATGAATAAAAAAGAAAGAAATACTGCTTATAAAGTTATTGATAATTATTTACTTTTAATTAAATTTAAATTAAGTACCTCAAACACTTCCCATTTCTTTTAAACTGGCTGATCTTATTTGCCTTAAAAGTTATGTATTTTTCTGTTTCATATTTGATTTCCGAAATTCTTTTGAAATGGTTGAAGATGGGATTAATTCCTTTACACCTACAGGTCCACAGATATGTTTTTCCTAGAATTGCTATATAGTTAATCAAATCCATTCCCTCCTTCAGAATACCTATCATAATGTCACGTACCGAGAGGCATATCAATCAGATATGGTTTTGCTCACAGGTTCTGATGAATGCGCGCAGTGTAGCAAGAACTCAGTTTGTCTCAGCAAGAATGGAGGCTTTATATGCTCATGTAAAATGGGATACGCAGGCAACGGTTTTAGTTGTGAAGGTAAGACTTAATGGTGTTCATCTTCGCTGTGTTAGGGCGAGCGTAGTACAGTAGAGAAAGGAGTCAAAATGATCGAGTGGTCGCAGGATGCTAAGCTTTAAGTGTGGTGTACCTGAGTTGTCTTCCAGGTCCTCGGCCGCACATCTAAAACCAGGGAACTGGTCTGCTTCCTGGTCGATGAGATTCCTAAACATGCTTTGTCCATCTGCGATATTTATTTCATTCTTTGTTCAAATTGGCCGTAAAAATTTCCTTTGCGTAGAGGTCAATAAAGATGTTTGACATTTTTATAGATATATTTGTTTGAGCCAAACGAATTAATGAACGCGTCTTTCCTGTTTCGCAGATGTCGACGAATGTGAACTGGGAACGGATATTTGTAACGGGAATGCGTTTTGCGTAAATAATGTTGGTTTGTACGACTGCTCTTGTATGGACGGATATACGGGAGATGGCTTCGACTGTCGAGGTAAAAGAATTCTTTACGACTGGTAATAACTGCGGATACACCCCTTTGTTCGTTTGTTTGTTTGTTTGTTTGTTTGTTTGTTTTCATGGGAAGTGAGATTAAGGTAAAGCCGGTACTTAACTCACATAACTTCCATCTCTCTGCCCCCTCTCCAACCCCCTTCCAGTCAGATGCTAGTCCATCGTATTTTTACCCCTCGGCATTTTGTCGCGTTGTCTTAACAAGTCGATGAGCATTTGTCCGTAAATTCGAGGAGGGACGTGTCTCACGCTCGAACACAACAAACAAGGTCAAGGTTCGGGCCAGAATGCAGTACAGAAATCATGAAACCATAGGGCCTGTCTTTACAAACAGTGAAACCGTTCAAAAGTATGCATTACAAAGAGTAATAGAACAAATAGGAGAACTCTTTAGAGGTGCGCAATGAATCCAAAGAGAATTTTTCAAGCCCTGTTTCTACAGATTTGTGGTTATTATATGGTCAAATTCCCTTTTTTTCAGAAACGGAAGAGACTATTGGAGCAACTGGAGGGTGGAAAGGTTAGCTGTTATGATAAGTGTCGTCTTTTATTAAAAATTGTAATTTACATTAGCTCGTTTCTTGAGTTGTATTTGAAACGTTATTTTTTTTTCCCTTGAAGTCGTTAACGAACATTTGGCGATATCTTGCGGAAAGATGCTCATCCAAGTGGTACTGAGCAAGGCATTCCTAATGGGCATGCGCAGGACTGACGTGCGCCTTAACGACCCAAGGTGTCTTCCCAAGGATAACGGGACGCACTTCCTGTTTGAGACTAACCTTACATCGTGCGGTACTAAGATGGTGGTTACGGACAATGCGTTTATTTACGAGAACACGATTCAAGAGAGGCCGACAGAGGGCATTATTACGAGGATGGCAGACGTTGACATTCCATTTAGGTAATGTTTAATGTGTAATATTCAACGACCAGTGACGAAGTGCTAGAATATTTTTTGGGGGGGAAGGGTTATTCAATCTAAAATCAACTCCTGTTATGTATTGCAAATTTCAGGTGCTGTTACCTCAAGGAGGTTCAAGCAAGCGCCATTCAGTTGGAAACCAACAGGAAAATAATCCGAGGCAACGCCTCAGATATCGGAATGTTCGATATTAACCTGGGTGTGTTTAAAGATGACGCCTACACTCGTCCCTATGGTGACCAAAGCTTCCCTATCGGCGTTAGAGTTAATGAACGAATTTTCCTTCAACTAAGTGTGGACTCAAAAGATCCTCGTTTGGCTGTGCAGGCGAAACGTTGTCACGCCACCCCTGATCCTAATCCGAACAGTACGCTACAATACGATCTGATTCTAAATGGGTGAGTATGTCACGCAACACCCAGACTTTTCTCTTCCCCAGCTCTTGCAGTCAACGCCGTGATCTAGTCCGTTTCTGGTAGTCTGTCCACACACCCTCTATTTTATCTGAGTTCGTCCACATCGCAAGCAAAATTATTAACCGCAGAGGATTTGAAAAAGCCCGAACGCAAAGGGGTGGCCCTGGAGAAAGACAAAAATAGAGGATTTGTGGAATTCTTTTGAGAAACTGAATTCTCTTTTCCTCTAGTAGTCTGAGTCACGCGCGCGAGCGGCGAAGAGCAACACGATCCGGCGAGAAGGAGTCTGGTGAAGAGGCGCTCGATTTCGGGCACGCGGCAAGGCCGCGCGCGCTTGTGCTTCAAGTGTTCCTCCAGAAACATAAATTTCCCATTGGCTAAAGGGCGATTAACATTTCATCATCATGTCAAGGTACATCATGCACGCGGCATGCGATTGAAAGCGATTGAAGTCACTTCATATAGAATCAGTTGCCGCCAGATTTGCCAAATATGACCGTGATGTTACACTATCGGTCTCCCCACGAGATCGATATGTGAAAACTAGTCCTCGATTTTGTCTTCTGGAGCATGAGGGATATACAACTAATCTTAGCTTATACATTACCGCAGAAATGAAGGGATTGGAGCAATTAAGTGAAGACGCTAAAATCGCAGTAATCAGCGTCACACAAATGGCGTAACGCAAATTAACGAAATGAGTAATGCACATTTGCGCTGTAGCATCTGACACAGACCTGGGCCCTCAAAGTATCTGACACAGACCTTGGGCCCTTAACCAGGAGACCAACTCGAGCACTAATCCTCGCTTGCGATCTTTGGTTACTGGAGGAACCAAAATCGGGGCTTCTGCCGGGAAGAGCCCCGATTTTGGTCCATTTTGGTCCATTGTTTCGTCCCATTTCTAAAATGGCAGTCTAATCCGTTCGTTAATTGTTTCTCTTCACAGTTGTCCCCAGGACTCCACGGTTCAGTATCACCATAATGGAGGAGTACAAGGCCTTCATCGTTTTAGTCTTCAAACGTTCAAGTTTAACACACCTGACCCGTTTGTGTACATCCACTGCAAGGTAACGCAAGCGTTTAGCAATCGCTACTTGATTGTTCTGTGGCTATTAAAATTCGACGAACTAAATTTTTGTTCCTTGCTACTGTCAGGTCTTGAAATCGTTTATTCTTATTGTGCTTCCTTTATTTATTTGTTGATTTGCTTGTTTGTTTTTCCAGTGTCCCTTCTTTGTCTGTGTGAACATAGTTTGTAAACGGTTTCGCATCATTGAACGAAAGGGATGAAAGAACCATATGCAGTGTCCGACCTTACCTCGTATATCTTCGTTTTTGCTTGTTTCTTAATTAGTTGGCCTGTTTTCCGGTCTGTCCGTTTGTCCGTCCGTCTTATATCACACCCGTTTCAAACACTGCTTTTTCTTCCCTAGGCCATCGTTTGCAATTCTTCAGATCCAAATTCTGAGTGCTTTAAAAATTGCGACCTGCTTCCGAGGAGTCGTCATCGCAGAGCCCTCCCCTACAGTGCGCCTGTGCATACGACGTTACTCAGCCATGGCCCGATTTGGTTGACGAACTTCGAGGAAATTAAAGGTATGGTCTAGACTCTTTGAAGAGACATATATCTAGCATCTTATTGTGAAACAACTGTAGTCTAAGTCTATTTGAAACGGCGGTTTCACTCTGAAAACGCATCGAATGCTTTCCGTCCACAATACGCTGGAGGAATTTGAAAATGCCACAGTAACCGGTCATTTTGGATTTGTATTTGAGGAAAACTCAGGCAGGGAAATCACGTGATTAGCGTGACGTCACCGTTATCGAAAAGCTCCGTTGTCAAAATGTTTTCCGTCCAGACTAAAACGCAAAGCCGGCGTTTTCAAATTTTTCCGGTTTTGAGAGCGTTTTCGAAAAGCTCCGTTTTCGTGACGGATTAGTGTGGACGGTAGACCTAACTGTAGAAATAAAGCGGCGATTTCAAATTTCTCCGGCGTAGTGTGAACGCTGCCTAAGAAAGTAGACAAATGCATGTCTATGCAACAAGTCAAATCTTTGTTTCCCTTTTATTTTTGTCCTTCAGATTCCGCGCCAAGACAAGATCCCCTGATTGGAGTGTCTGTAGTCATGGGACTTCTCGCTCTGCTCTGTATTGTGGTGTTTGCAGTTGTTCGTCGTAGAATGATCACGAGCAACACACAAGGAACATCGGCGGATGTTTGACGAGGAAACAAGACAATGAATAATTATATTATTTCCCTAAATTATAATGTTAAAGAAAGTGGCAAGAATAATCTATGGCCGCGCTAAGATAGGGGATTTATATTCTAGTGTTTACGTCCTTTACTCCTAAGAGTTGCCAAGTTCTTTCAAAATCGGCAAAAATTTTATTGTGCTAATGATAATCAAAAACATGCGATGTCATATGAAAGTACTGTCCAGTAGCTTTCATTTGAATGGTCGCACACAGTGGTTTCATCTACAAACGCAAAAGTTAAAACCACCTTGTACAGCACCGTAAACAGCACTTTATGACAGCGCTGGTCATTCGAATGGTGATCACACACTTGGCTTGAAAGTTAGAACTGCTTAAATTGACTCCGAAGAAGGCTGACTCGAGGAGTGAAGTAGCTAAACACGAAAAATTGAATTCCTTATCACCAAATGCTCGTGCTTAAAGAAGACAAAAGTAACAAGTTTTCAGGAGATACAGATGACTTTCAAGTGGACCAGGACCGCTTGTGTGGCGGGCTTGACTACAATGATTGTCATCGGTGAAATTACCTATAGGCGAGAGGGTACTGGGAACAAGAAATATTTTCATTCATAAGTTAAACTGTATCCGGGATTTTAGTTAGAAATGCTGCTAAGCAACAAGAAGTGCCCGCGTGGTGCCACGCTGACGGGACAGCTTCTGGTGTGCTCATAAGTGCTCGTGCTATCAGAAACTCGTCGACCGATTTTATGGAGATTTCCCATAAAGCGCCTTTTTTACCCTAACAAGTTAGGGTACTAGGGTACTTGGTGCTAGATTTAAAAACTTGGCAGAGTTTCCTCTAATATCCGGCCTTTTTTTAGCAGGTGAGCGAAATCTTGAAGGGACCGGGATTATTTCTTTGCATTCAAAAATAGATTGCTTAAACCTCTGAATGCACTCGCTCTGTTTATTTTGAAGTAAAATGTTCTCTCACAGGATACTTATTAGCTATTTTTGTAGTAATTTAAAGAAACGGCGCAGAAAGTTAAATTAGAAGCTTAGAGCTTTAGAATTGGGTTTTAGCAAAATGTAGAGGATTTCGTATTGCTGTTTTATATATTTAAGAATAAAAGAAAGCAGTCAAACAGGATTCAGAGATCTAGTAAACTGCTGTTTCTTCTCTCTGTATGCTGCGAGATGAATGTAAAATAAAGGGTAGTGCTTAAGTCAATTTGTGGGTGTCTACTCACTGTAAAATTATTTGCATTAAGTGATAGGAAAATGGAGATATATCTGATTGGTATTTCAAATAGGCCAATTTCGATACATTAAAATTCTCTAACTTGGCTCCGATAAAACAAAGAAATCGCATCGACGACAAGGGATGAAAAATTAATTTATTTTGTTCTGTTCCCCTAAGCCTCGGAGCCAAGTTAAAAATGTTATTTTAAAATTGGCCTATAAGAGCGCGGGCTCAGTTTGTTCCTCAGGGCTTTACTCTTGTGTTGCTGCCTCATTCCCCAAGCGCCGTCAAATTTCATAAGCGAAGATTGGGCACAGAGAACTTGAGGCGTAGTGTTAAAGATACCTGGGTAGGAGGCAACTTGTGCATCATGTTGTAATGAGGTATTGGCTCTCTTTTCACACTGGTGGTCAGAGTTTGAGCGCCAAATAAGGTGTCGCCTGCGAGCTCTCTCTCTCCTTCACTTCCCTCCAACCCCCTCCCTACCCTGGGAGCTGCCAAGAGACCTTGCTCGCAGGGTAAAGCTGACGGCTACTCCAGATCAGTGAAAATTGGCATTTTTCAATATTTTTCAATATATCTGCCTCCCTCACTCCATCCCTCCTCGCTGACATTCAGCAACCGACCAGAAAAAGTCAGAATAGAGCGTTTTCATTCAGTGGCCAGCACTCATGTAAATTTATTGGAGCCAAAAGAAGTGTTTATATAACAAAAGAGTTCAACTCCCACAGGATTGGTTTGGTACACCAACATGGCCACCGTTTCTTTGTTTTGGAAGACCAATATGGCTGCCGCGACGTCATTTCAAAACGCTCTATTACGAGTAAAGTAAGCAATTATTTTACATTTATTCCAGGGAACCAGGGAGATCCCAGCAGAATGTTTCTCTGCACTTATTTCATTGTGCGTATCTTTTTTAAATCATATGCGTAAAATTTATTGTACATAGTATTTAAATCAATTTATAGCAAAATTGAATCATGAATGAAATCGATTACTAACTGAAAAAAAAAAACATATAAATTTCCTTTAGCAGAAAAAGGAATTCACGTCTTATTCACTGATCTGAATTGTAATGTTGTATTGTATAACTGTCTTGCAGGGTAAGAACTACCTCTCTTGAAAACAACTTCAAATTCGCCGCGAAATGGTGCGAAATGACATGATAAGGGCAGGACCAGCCCAGCCCAATACAATGTTTTACACACTGACCGACAAGGAAAATGTTATACTCTCCACGTGACAAAACCTTGTCACCTAAATTTCCGTATAGTTTATATCAGCATAAAAACATCTCCCGAATTACAAAATTAAGAATAAAAAGCAGCGATATTAAAGAATGACGTGCATATGAGACCTTCACACGTACCTTCACTATATAATGAACTCACATAATGTACTTTATTTGAATTTGGGAATGATGGCATGGAGCCGTCGAAACGCACTATATAATGAACTCACATAATGTACTTTATTTGAATTTGGGAATGATGGCATGGAGCCGTCGAAACGCACTATATAATGAACTCACATAATGTACTTTATTTGAATTTGGGAATGATGGCATGGAGCCGTCGAAACGTCATTCTCTAATATCGCTGCTTTTTATTCTTAATTGCTCATCGAAAACCTTAGTTATTAGAAATTACAAAATGCCACACAAAAAGGTTATGGCACGAGCAACTTACAAAACACGCCACTTGACCGAAGTCAGTCCCAAAATGTTGGATGTTGACCTGGAAAATGTAGTTTGCTGTATGAAATAACGGTATAAAACTTTTCAGCCCATCGACGGTTCGTCATGTTGGGATCAATCTACTAACGTCATCCTTTGTGTGAATCAGGATGAAAAAATGTCGCTTTTTGCAAATTGGCGACAAAGTTGTCGGCGTCGAAATGGAAGGAAAGGAATACAGTTCTGAAATATGCAGCCGTTAGGCTGAGTTTGAGTAACAAACTCCATAACGACCACGAAAAAGACAAATATAAAACTCTGGTATAGCTCAGCGCAGTTGATAATAATCTGCATGCAATATAAACTGTATGGCAAGCAATAACCATTACTCTGCCGTATTATAACTCTCCCCAGTCCTACAATTAAATACACTGGACCCGTTCTTTCTTCTACAAATGAAGTCAATCAGCTTGGATTGACTACAGGTAAATGTAATTTACGTTTTGCATTGAATTGGTTTTTCGTGTCTTTACCTTCTACGGTGTTTTGTCTTTGAAAGGGAAGTTGTCAATGCAAGTACCTTTACACCAGAATATTTCAGAAACAATAAGCTCTCAATCTTGTGGAATGGGCCCTGTTCACGCCCACTTTTTTACCTCTCTAAAAGTAACTGCTTCAGTGTACAAACAATTTAGTTTTCTTCTTCCTCACTATTTCTCTTTCAAGACCTTTCATTAAATTTGCGCGACAATTTCCAGGGAATTATCGGCAATAGTCTCATCAGAAACTTCCCGTGGTTCTCGTTGATTAGCATTGTTGTTATCTACATGAACCTTCGAGGGAAAATCTTGTTTATCTTCAGTTTCCAGAACAGGATCGTCGCTCGCTTTATTTGATTCACAGTCACTGCTTGCACACTCTTGACCCTGTGTATTCTGATTACAAGCAGAGTTATCTGACTCCATCGTTTGAGTGTCTTCATTAACTTCATCTCCTTGATGTGTAGTAGTATCAGTCTCACTTTGTTCTGGAACCTCTGCAGTTTCATTAATGGGTGACGCAATTTCTCCCGGTATATTCACAATTTCGCTAGCAATATTTCCATCTCCTAAAACATCTGAGCCTTCGGTTTCAGGTAAAGTTGTTATCGCAATGGCATTGGATTCACCGATGGTGTTTGATACTTCGACATTCTGTTCGGTTTCTTTAGTCGGGACGTCGTTCCCACTACACTCGCCCACTTCACTGTCTTCCTGTTCACAGCCATAAACCTCTCGTTTAAAAGAGCCACTTCCGGAAATGCTCGCCCGCGAATCAGAATCAACGCTTTCAGTACTCTCGGCACCGGATACACTCCTCTCCAAGGCAACTCTTGACGCAGACCCCAGGCACATATTTCCCAGTTCCGCGGCAGCACCATCAGCAGATGAACTTGCGCCAGATGGAACCTCTGCCCCAGGTGCCATCTGTATTCCCCAGCCAGGGAGAGGTGGTAATTCAGGGAGGTTTGCCGGTAGGATTCCATCAATGTCGCTAAGGCTCGAGTTGCAGTCAAGATCAAGATCGAGCTGACTTTGATCAAGGGACGTCTCGTCTTCAGAGTCTGCACCGACACCTGCCTCTCTTTCTTGTAGATTTGCCAACATGGTTAGCATTTTCTTGTCTTTTCTCTTCTGATGAATGTCGTCGCTGATGACCTCCAGTGATCTCAAGCACTTGGAGTAGTTCTGTTTGGCTTCACTGAGACCTTTGTGGATTGAGTCCACTCTCAATTTTAATTGCTGAAGGAAAGACATGTAACCTTTTTAAAAGCTAACAAATAGCTAAAGGAGAATTTGTTCTGACACTAACAAGTTCCACTTCATAGGACTACAGTGAAGGCTCTAATGTAGACTAGCCACTGCTAGAAGTAGCACATGCGTTTTCTAGAACTCGCCGGCAAATCTGAAAATTCGACAATTTGTCTCAATCTTTCTCACTGTTTAACACCTGTAGCCAGTAAACTCAATGATTGCCCAAACGGTGGTACAGAATTTATCGTTCTTCTGTTCCACCCTCTTAATTTCACAGTAAGACGTGAGTTATGCGCGGTATTAACTCTTCTTACTGGTTACAAGTGAGATAATTAATTTTTGTGATAATTATAACAGGTCGAGTGTATGATCTTCTCAGTTTTTCTTATCAGCTGATAGCAGCACAGCCTGGCAAAAAAATTGCAAAACATTCAAAATTGTATAGTTCATTGTTACACACTCTCTATTTCATGGTACGTGTAGATGATTGACAGAACCATGGCAGTTACATGTAGCAGGACTACCATCCTGACAATCCATTGGCAAATTGTTTGACAAACTGGCATGTATAGAGCCTGCCTCATCATACCTATAGAACATGCACATCTTACTTGTGGGGGATGGGAGGGGGTGGGATGTTTGTACATGTACCGGCAGCAGACCAGTCAAATCAACTTGAACTTTCATCGGTCTACAGTGCATAATGTAATTAAAATATACTTACCCAAAGATGCCGATCGAAGGACACTTTTTGGACAAAATATGGCCTACAAGATAGAAAACAGTGCCTTTTAGTGTCAGTTGTTGCAAGTTTCAATGCAAATCTTGGACCACTTTAGGCTTTTCCTTTTTTTATTTATTTTATGTTTGTTTATTTGTTTGTTTATTTGTTTGTTTGTTTTTCTGTCCTTCTTTTACAGTTTAATGGGGTTTCAGTTGCCATTGTTCCTGCTGAAAATATTCCCATCTAGACCTCAAGAATGTAGTAGTTTTGAACTAAAAGTGCCCACAGCATGGAGTGTCAAGTTGTCCTTTGCATTTGAAAGAAGACATTTCAACATGTAGATATATTTCCTATCTCTGTGCAGCCATGTTAATTATTCTTAATTCATTGTCACCAATGAGGTGCAAGAATTGAAGACAAAAAAGCAATTTAACGAAATATGACTGAATAATTAATCAACATGGTACGTCAGGTAATTTCATAGAAATATAAAATGAGCAGGCTTATTTCTACATGTCAGACACAACCCACCTGGCTTTCTCAACAGATTTTTTCAGTTTGCTTTGCATCGTCTTTGTGGTTTTCTCAATTTCCTGATAGGACTTATACATTTTTTGATGGGTGGACCAACTTTCCTTCTTCTGATTTTCAGCCTCGTTAACCTTCATATGTAAAATAGAGCACAGTGTATTCTTAATATTCCCAGCTAATGGCTGGATCTTGGTCTTGTCACTGCCACTATCAATAGAGATGTTGACAACTTTCAAAACCTACCTACAAGCCTAAGTGACCTGTGCAGCCACAAAATGTACCTAATGATATTCTGCTTCAAAAGCATAAACGAACTGGTCAGGAGGACTGGTCATATTACTACTAAATATAGAGTACATGGGATCATTGCTAGCCCATCTCAACAGGCCATAAAACATTTTTGACTGAAGATGGGTTGCCCAGAGAGAATTTGCCAGTGACTATTTATACATTCAGATAGAGAAGTTTACCGCAAGAGAAATTTCTCCATGAACACAACCCAATGGCCCACAAAACCCCTTTCTATAAACAAACTAATGGAAACAAAAAATAGTTCCTGTATGTGTGACTCTGGATAATCTGAGAGAAAAAAACCCTTAAAACAAGGTAAGAGATAATTATGGCTGTTATTGACCAAGTGTACAGACGGAATGGAGAAAAGTAATGAGGCCCAAGCATTTTGTCTTTAATCGTGTTGTTGAGATGAAGTTTACGTGCACTAATGTAGACAAGGTCAGTGTTTCCTCACGTACACCTGGACCAAACAGGCCTGGACACTAGGATTTCTATAATATTTTTCTGACATCCAGAATCAAAGCTGAAAACAGAACAGTGCATAATTGCATGGTTTTAGCTGAAATGAAAGCAGTCTAAAGAAAAAGGTGGACTACTAGGTAAATCAATCAGAAATATTTATTCTAGACTTCATGCTTTACTGCAGTCTTTACCTCAAGTGTTGCCTGGTTAAGCATTTCTTGTAGTGCAGTATCAAATGCTCTTTTCTCTCCACTACCAAACACTCTTTGTTCAGCCTCATGTACTCTCTGCCGTGCATAAACATGCCTGCTGTTTGCTTTTTCAAACTGTAGTGTTGCTTTTTGTAACTCAAAGTGAGCCTATGAACAACAATGTAAAATACAGTTAGAAAACTGAAGGTAACATGAAAACCAGCATTACATTTTCCATGACAGAGCATAACTGAAAGATTAAAGTGTTAGAAGATGACTGTTATTGGAATAGGGGTGCTTTCTAACAAATTGCTTATTACAAAGGGGGCACTTACTGGAAGGCCACTAAACCAAAGCATCATAAGCTATTCTAAAAACGTTCTGCATTTTCCTACCTTTCGCATCTCTCTCAGCACATCATAAAAAGGTCGAGCCTTGTCTATACACTTTCCAAGCTTCTGTGCCTGGGCATTTAAATGATAAGTTGCAGCAGCCATGGTTTGGCGGAACACAGCTCTGGCCTCCTACAAGTATAGAACATGACAATGTAGTTCTAACATGATTTGCTGATTGTAAAGTTCACAGAACAGCGTTTTACTCACTACTTTCTAGAAGAAAGGACTCGAGCAGGAAACAGGAATTCAATAAAAGTGAGACAAGCTCTGTTGACAACTTTTGGAAAAGCAGATGGAGGGCAGGTGAGCTTTTCTGTATGTCTGACTTTTGAATGCCACCAGTGCTGAAAGCCTCCTAGCACTTCTGGTTGTTTGACTTGTCAAAAATAAACCAATCAGCACAAACCTTTGACAGAATATAACTACATGCTAATGGCTGTTTCACCCACACAAGAGATGTTTGAGATTTGTATCAAAAAAAACCCATACCAATGGAGATTAGCACTAGAGAGATCATTTACTGTACATACATGTACATGTTTTCTGAATATTAGTTACTGCTTGGTTTTGAATTTATGACATCAAAGTATTAACAAATTGGGGGAAATCAAGACCAACCTCTGAAGAGCTATCATCTGACAAGGGGAGAGGGTAATTGGGATGTGATATTTGACACCACATGGGAGGGAATGAGTATTTCAAAGAACTCTTGCTTTGTTTTACCTTGATCAAAATCATGGTGGAGATTGCAAAGATCAGAGAAATATGACATTAGGAAAGATGAAAAAAAATGGCCTGAAAAAGCTGCATGCTGCATTTGAAGCTACAAAATTAAATTTTGTTATAAATATTTGTGTGTCAAAGTATGTTCAAACTTTATTTCTATCGCATAAATTTGTGTTCTCTCAGTCATTTTTTCCAAGAACATCCCAGGTGCAGGGGAATTTGATTGCCTATCAAGACCCAAATCATGTGTACTTAAGGCATCCACAGACAAGTGTTAATTGCTATCCTTGATCGACATTTCCATTGACAATTGCTCGACATTTCAATCACTACTCAGTTGACAATCGATCGACATCTCAGTCAACAGTCAGTTTAGAGTCAACTAATTTTCACAGACACACCATTGAGTGTTGATTGATACATTTGAGTCAGTTGACACTCAGCCAACTATTGACGGCCGGTCAATCAAGTGTCAATCAAGATGTCGATTGAGCATCCATTGAGATATGGATCGACTGTCAAGGATTTTGATCACCACTCAACTGTGGATGCCTTTAGTTTTAACACATCTTCCCCTGACCCTGAAGTACCTGGGCATTGAACCACAACTTTTGGCTGAAGTATGAGAGTTTGCTTCAAAGTCTCATATGCCTTAGGGTTTCCCAGAAAATGAGGGGGAGGTATGTTGAAATTTTGAATTGACAGATACTCAAGTCTGTAAATGCAAATTTTTTTTTGTGCATGCCCATCAGACAAGGACCACACTCATAGATACATTTTAGCTCAGACTAGTGAATACATTTTGTGGATTTCAGATTGATGTCTTCAGGTTGTGGAGGAAAACCATGGAAACTGCGAAAATTGAAATATACACGAATGGTGTTAACGTCAGTGGAAAAAGCTCAAAGCTCAAGCTGACGTTGAGATGGCTGTATTTTCATTACAATTGACAATATAAACAAAGAAATTAAATCAATCACTCGTATCCCGTAAAACTAAACAAAGAATGGAAAACTATCCACACTTACATCAAGTTCAGCTTCCAAATGGTTTATTGAGTTGGCAGACACATTCAGTCTCTCAAGCTCGTCCTGAAATTTGTACACAGAGCACGATATTGAAGACAAGATGGCATGAAAAATTTAGCTTACTTCGCCGGAATTTAGCATACCTGTACACGAGGGTCCAGCTCCTCTTCTTCTTCCTCGTCCTCGTCCGTATATTCATCTCCACTGTAAGAGGTCGTATCAGTCATACTGCAAAACGAAACGAAAAAGAAGAAAGAAAAACCAGATGGTAGTTACATGCCGTGCAAAAACAATTTGGTTCAACTCAGTGATATCCCGCTACTGAACGGAAAACTTCGACAAACTTCGGAAAGTTTTCGGTTGTTGTCGATTTTACGGAAGTTGAGTACCGCTGGCCTCAATGTCAGCGTTTCATTCCATTGTTTTGAGGCTTGTTTTGATGGGAAAAGGTGTCGGAAAGGTTCTAACAGTCGCTCTAACATGGGGAAAGTGGACGAATGGAAGGCGTCTTATTATTGTAATGGTAGCAAAACGTGGATTTATGGTCACCTTGTCATTTACACCCGTTGTATACGCTTTATAGAAGACAAAGGAGGAACGAGCGGCCTCGATTTTCGGATCTACTTCGAGAATTTCTTCGAGCTCAAAAAAGAGACTACGTCCATATTTTTTTCGGCTATAACAGTCCGTGTGAGGACTGATAAATATTGGTTTTCCTCGTTTGCAGATCGTGGTCATGTGTTTAATACAATCGAGCATTTCTGGAAGGAAAGACTTTTTGCAAGGTATGTGGAACCCCGACTATTTGTAAGAAAATAATGCACAGCTACACAGTGGGTAAGAAACTGGGCCCTAGCGGAGCTTGTATCCTTATGTTTTTCCTGACTTTTTTTCTCTTTCTTTTTTAATCAGTTTTGGAGCTGTCCTGACTGAATTGAAAAATTTTTGAGAGCCAAGATGGCTGACATTTTGGAAATGTGACATCATTTTGGTGTTCTGTGACATAGTGATTGACACATGACTATCACTTAAGTAAACAAGTTTAATTTGGATGCTTTATACCCTGTATTTAACAAATTGACGTCAGTTTTTTACGCGTCTGGGCAAGATTTCCGTATAACCCCATACATTTATTATGCATAGTTCTTTGTTTAACTAAACAATAGCAAAAACAATAGCGCTCCTTTGAGACTTATCTGATTTGAATAACTCTAAATTTTACCATTTTTTTTCTAAGTGTCACATACTTTAAGACTTACATTTTTTTTCGAATTTGCTATCTAAAATACACAAAAACGAAATGATTTCTTGGAGACTTTTGCGAGTTTTAGGTCTGAATTACGGAAAACCGAAATGAAATATCATAATTTGGGCGCATTTACCGTATTTTTAAACTGAGCGCAGGCTTAAAACTGCTTAAAATAATAGCGATTTAGACCTGTTCGCTAGTTTAAAAAAGCTCAAAAATACTGTTTTAGGCCTAAGCAAAACCGGCTGCTTGCGGTTACCTATAATCTGTTGTGCGGGTTAGTGACTTTTATACTAATTTTGTAAATCTAAACAAAGTGAAATAAAATTCTAGGTTACCTGTCACGTCTCTCCGCGTTTTTTCCCCTTGATTTCCTTCCTCAAATTCAGACCCATGCGATGAAGCTATGTATTTTGTTTCTTCCCTCCATGAAGTGGCGATCAGATCACGAACTGTGCATACAGTGGTACAAGGAACAATTTACGCATGAAAAACTGACGTCAATTTGTTTTTTTACAATAACAAGACCCCAAAATGGTCAAATGTCGGGAATAAAAGAGGGGAGAAGACGCCGTAAACTTGTTGTGAACAAAGATAAGTGAATTTATTCAAAGTGATGGCAGCATTGTCAATAACTTTTCTTGTTTTTTGGTTGGCTACTTAAAAAAGTCCATAAAATCTCATTGGTTAAAAAGTTGACAGTTTGACAGGTGAAAGTTAAACTTGAAAGCTTGCATAAATTTAAATTTTATCTGTCTGTACTCTTATTGATGATAAAAATGAGCCAATCAGCGTGCGATTAATTAGACAATTATTGTAAAAAATTAGTTTGATTATCAATGCAGGGTTTTCACTAAGTGTCAGCTCCCAATGAAATTTGCCAGTTGAGAAAGAGGTTATTGCTGGCATGATTTTGGGCAGCAATCACTCCGTAAAGGGCAACAAAGAGTTTTTAGGTTGCATATGTACAATCATTTGGTATCGAACCATATCATCTACCTTGAGTATCGGTGCCACTATAACGGGCAAAGAAATTGAAACAAAATCTTGTTTTGAGCACTTGTTTAGCATGTCCTCTTTACATGCCTTGTGACCTCCATCTTCTAAATGCAAAGCTTGGTAGCCCCACATTCAAGGCGTACATGTAGCAAAAGATTCTGATTGGGAATGAAATTTTGTTATCAAGTCTCTCATTTAAGATTGCAAGCCTAATACATATGAACGGTATACCAGCACAATGAAAATCTCCATCAGTACACTATTTTCTTGGCCACAACCCTGCCATTGAGTGAATACCTTTGGAGATGCATGGGGGGGGGGATGATACAAAGTACTGCCATCCTGCTAAATCAGGTTAAGTTCTTAACTTTATTCTTAAAAGAGTGTATATTGTAGAAACCTCTCATTAGTATTTATTAGTTTTATTTAGACTAGTCTGATAACAGGGTGTTGCTCATGGACCTCAAATGTAACACTGATACATACAGTACATGTTCATGTAGATGAAGCACCTTCCTTTGAAAGATCATGGTGCAATATTTCAATGTAAGATTATTGTGGTACAGGATTAATTGGAATCACCTTCAGCCTTAGAAAATCACTCACTCATTGCTACTAAGGCTTGTACTTCACGTTTCTTTCTGTTTAATACATTTCAGTTCCAAAAGCCAGACTCCTCACAATACAGAACTCCTCAACATCTTGTACGATGCTCAGAAAACTCTTGCAACAACTGGTAAGACTGTGCAGAAACAAGGACAGCAAATTGACTCTGCTTGCAACAACATGAACAAGATACACAATGATCTGGGTGTTGCAGAAACTTTAATTTACAATCTGGATGCATGGCTAAGCAAATGGAACATTGAAACTCCTCAGGTGTACATAGATGTTCCAGAGCACAACATGATCATCGAAAAAGCTGAGTATCCTATTGTGTATGCCAGAACTCAAAAAGAAAAACACCTCCCTGGTACTTTGACAGTATCAAATAAATCATTGGAGCTCTTTAATGCAGAAAGACATCTTGATGTCTGTTTTGCTGTCAAGGAGATAACAGAAGTCAGCGTCCATACTCCCTGGGAGGTCACAATATCGCAGCTAAGGATTGGCCATGCTGGGCATTCAGTGCATCTGATTTCAGCTCGTTTGGTTCACATTCTTCAAACTCTTGAGGTTCTGTTACCTGGCAGAATTAATTATGATGAGCCTCCTTATGATGCTGGGGATCAGGATGGCTACAGTTTGGATTCAGACCAGTCTCCTTCTCAAGGTACATGTACATGCACATACACCATGCAAGATATGTAAGCCTATTGACTGACGTAACCCTATGAACCTATAACAGGCCTACATTATTGTGCTTTACAATATTGTATTCTGAGGGTTTAGCGTCATATCCCCTTGCACGCACTACGCGCCTATGATGCTATTCAAAGATGTTGTCGACCATGCTTTTAAAATTACAGATTAAACCAAGTGTGTGACCATTCAAACAAAAGCTGCAGAGTACTGTTTTCAGATTATACTGGTTATTATGCTGTACAAGGTCATTTGAACTTTTTGTCTGTAGATGAAACCTTAGTGTGTAACCATTCAAAATGAAAGCTTTTGAGCAGGTACTTTCTTGTAGTGTTGTTTACTATGCTGTTCAAGCTGAGTGGCTCTGTAGCTTTTAAGGATAGTATGTTGGATTCTGGATTGAGATTTTGTGGTTAATTGCCTTTGCCAGGGTCACTCAGACTGCATTATGTTTTGGGACAAACTGTCACGAATTGTCACGGTTGCCTGGCAAAATGCTGCCAGGGCCGAGGGGGAGGGGTAGTCTACTGTAGCGTCTCTGTCGAGAGAATCAAGTTCAGAGGATTAAATAAATATTATTTACCTTCATGTAGTGACCCTACAAATCTGATTCAATGTTATAGGTGACGAGAGTGAAGAAGACAGCCAAGAAAAATTTCCTCCTTCAAGTAGTACAAAAGGAAAAGATTCCAAGGTGGTAACAGATGCTGAAGCAGCAGAAATGGGCCGTGTTCTACAGGACATGAGAAGTCTCGCACTTGGCATCCAAGAGGAACAAGACAGACAGCTTGGACAACTGGACTTGCTATCTGACTCAGTCGATAAAGCTAACGAGAGAATCAGAACTGATGTGCGCAAGGTCAACAAGCTCACCTAAATTTGAAGCATTTTTTTTTAATCTTAATGTAAAATGAAGAAAAGGGTTTAAATGTTTTCTGTGGATCTCTGTATCACTCTATTAATAAGGGGTGGCTGGAATAAAGCCCTTAGTGACGTCTGATAAATTACCAGGTTCTCCTTCCAAATTGCTTTGTATTCTCTTGTAAAGCACAAGAAGAGTTTGATGTTACATCAACAGTCGCTTACAGTATTGCCTTATTCTGCGCATCCCTTCATTCTTTACATGCCTTGGATGTCTGAAACCTTTGCAAACATCGGTTCCCAGCTCGCTTTCAAACTGGAGCTTGGTGGGTTAATACGAGTACACTGTGCATTGGTAGTAGAAAGTTGTTTCCTTGGATTCTTTGAATGAGCAAGCAATTACTAGCGCTCAACAATTACTATGAAAGAATGAAGTTTAGAAGCCCAAATCAAACGAAAAAACTGCGCTAGCTTTAAATTCACAGAGATAGACCAACACATGATCAGTACATTTTTGTAGGACAAGGTGGCAAATATTTACTCCTAGCAGCAAGCCTACGAAATTCAAATGTTTTATTAATAAATTAATAATTATAGTTTTTACTGCATGTACGAGAGGCTTACAACGGGGAAGATATTTGATGTTTTGGTGAATGTAAGCTTCCGACTTGTAAAAGTGGAAGCTTTTATTTGGAAAAAATAAAATATATATTTGATTCATTTAGTTATTTATTACCTCAGTCACGTTACGTTATGGTCGGTTATTTTGGCCACGTACAAAATTAGCTTTTATTGAAGTAAACCTGAAAAGTGTAGTTTACTCAGAAAGAAAACCACCAAAGAGATACTAAATTATAAATAAACCTTAAAGAAACAAGGATGGTTGAGGATGGAGAAGATTACCACAGATTACAAACGAAAAACTTAAAACCTAAACTTTTCAAGATGTGCAAACCGTGACGTAGCTCCTTGTATGTCAGGCATCCACGCTCTACATGAAAAGTGCATTATTTGGCCTCGTGGGTAAATAGGGCCATGGATTCTCGTAGAAGGTACAGTTTGCGATGAGACTGGGTTCTAGATTGACACTGTACCGTAAGGTGAACCAACACTCAAACCAATTTCCGTGCGTGTTTGTTCAACCAAATGGTAAACATAGAGGAAATGACAACGCGGAAGTGCCATTTAGTTGGAGTTGTCAGCTTTTAGTCTCGCATTACGTGTCTCCAATCATCGCTAACTGTTCCTGTTTAAAACCGCGAAGAATACCGCGAACTTTCAGCTATAGCATACGGATCTTAACGGCGTTTTTTTTTCTAAGACATCCGGGAGACATATAAAAATCACACTGGTAGTGAATATTGAGGTAAAGTATGAATTTTTTTGTGCTATTTGTAATAAGTAAATGTCTTTTTGAGGCGTTTCCGACCGATAAATAACCTACGGACTTCAAAATCGTATTTGTCATAGGATGAAAAGACGGAAAAAGCAGAAGATCAATTTTTTTTAACACTGATGAAAAATGGTGACATTTGTACAATCTCGGTATCATTATCGCGCCGTTTTGTTGTGATGTTTTGACGCTTGCCTGACTGTAATCATTTCTGCCCTCGAAAATTTGCTGAACAGGACAAAAATGAATCTGAATCTTGCTTTTGAAATTTAACCAAAGCTGAAAGCGTTTAATCGCTACGGTTAAACGAAAGCGTGGCTTAACTAAAGGAAAACAAAACACTTGCTAAAAGGGTGTTAAGGATTATATATTCAGGGCATTCGATGACGGCTTCACATCAATCAAAACATTTGACCTCAATCTCGAGCATTTACTAGACATGTCAACAAGAACTTTAAAACAGTATTGACTTAATAAAAATCGTTGTATTGTGCTGAGCAGGGTCTCTGACGGCTGTCAACAATCCGGTTATACCAGCTGCAGGAAACTTGTTTTTAACCTCGTTTTAAGGCGCGATTTTCCTGACCTGTTATTGGATAGCATAGAATCACGTGGCGTTGATTGCCCACCATTTTAATAGTGTAAGCGTAGATATATGAATTTTTTTTTGTTTTGACTTGTTTTGTAGCAGAGCACTTTGACAAACGACGTAATTAAATGGAAAATACTTCATGAAAAGTCTTTCCCAAAAGTCTGAATGCACATTGTTCTTTTTCTTTGATGTTTTCGAATGTTTTGAACAGATTGATTGGAAGTAAAACCTTAAGCTCCGGTCATATAGTTCTTGAAGTTTTTGCCATTTAGCTGAATATTCCGATCTAGAGAAATTAAGTGTGCTAATGTGTGTTGATGTTTCCACCTTGAATAATGGCCTACAAACTAGGGGTCCTGAACCTATTCCGAAGCATAGCCGTTTGCACGCAGCCTGGTTTTCAGACCCTAGTTCAAATCAGTTTAACAACTTTATCTTGGGATTCGACTGAGCTGTTTCAATATTTGAGTTGAAAAAAAAATAATGTTTAACACCTGGTTTATACTCGATCATTAAATGCAGCCAGATTTATTTTAGATTAGACAGGACCAGGACAATAATATTTTTTTTGCCCCATATCTTTGAAAACGAAGCCAAGATGGTTTCACGAATCTGCATTTCAATGGTACGTTTAGCAGGTATAAGATGTACGAATAATCCATCGATGTTACCATTAATATTAAACTAAAACTCAGCGAATGCACCGAAAAGCGGCACAAAACAAGAAAAAACGGACATTAAAAAGAAATCCTATAGCTGGTGAGGTGATGTGGAAAGCCAAACCGGCCTGGTCAGTTAATAGAGCTTTGTCGGTCAGGGTAGCCTGTGTAGGCGTTAATTTCCAAAAACACGCGAAGAGAACGAAATCGCGCGCTCGCTTGCTAAATCTCCCCGTCTGGAAAATGGAAAGAAAACGTCTGCTACGCAGGCTACGATCAGGGTTAAAGCGCCTGTCTTTCTGTCTGTCGTATTTAACCGATCCATCCTCGGCCTATAATTAGCGGTTCTTTTGTCTAAAAATCCGGACTATTTTCTTTTCTTTCAAGGGTAGTTGTTGGGTATTCCTGTTTTAATTTCTTTGAAGAGTTTCTCTTAATTCAGTTTGTGTTTCCGGAACTAATATAAGTGCAAGGAAAATGTGGTAAGAAATTTAGCTTTGTCAGTATCAGGAGAGAACATTTGTGGCAGGTTTTCTATTCCAGTTAATAAATGATTTAACATGTTGAAACCAGAGGGCAAGTGGCTTTAATTTTGTGAATTGGTTTTCTTTTTTTGGAAACGAGACACAAACAAGATTTTGAATAATTAATGATTTAACACCACATAGCGTTTGGAGTATTCATATAACAAATTCATGCGGTGATGACAGTTTTCTGCCAGCAGAAAAAAAGATTCAGACTGCTATATCAGTAGTTGATAACAACTTCACAGGCCACAGCAGTTCAGTTTGCAGACACTTAGAAAGCACAGCGATGAGATAACCGCCGGGATGCACGGCACACGAGTGAAATAAGGAGGTAAGGATCAGGAGAATCGACACGATACCACGACAAATCAATTTTTCATGCACACTATTATTATTTTTCACTGTTATTTTTTTCTTCTAAGGCGCTTGTAATGAAATGTTACAAGTGATAACCAGAAAATAAATCACAAGATTTGTTGCATGGTCAGTCAAATATTTAGTACACCGGCGCCAAATGCATATGCTCAGTTTGAATGATCTTCAAAAAAGAAACTTTTGACGGCAAATAAATATTGAGAGAGCATAAACAACCGAAAAATAACGGTATGAACTTTGAATTAGAACAGTCTTGTGACTTAGCTCTCGCTGAATGCAGTTCATTTGAAAGATACGCGAACAGTAAAGCTATGAATTTGGTCAAAATCCCACACTTGACCTATAAATTTCCATCAAGAGCAAAGTCGGTATCACTCGTAATATACCGGCTGGCTTAATTATTTTCTTTCCAGAAATTGAAAATGCTTAGCTCTGAGAATAGAATAGTACATCTGTGAGATAACATCTCTAAGTCAATTATCTTTTCTCTATTATTTTTGAAGAAAGCTCAGCATTACTTTGATACAGCAACGGGAATCATCGTTCATTAATCACCACCTTTTGTTTCGTATTTTCACCACTCCCTATCCCAACCCGGAGCAGAATTCCTTCTTAATTTACATTTACATCTGTTTGCATGTTTCGGCACATCGAGAACTCGGTTATAGATTAAAGTATACATATTGAAAAAAAATCAATCTACCATATGTTAGAGTAGCCAAATCGAGTCATCGAGAAAGTTTAAACGGTATATTGGCAATGCTTAGTTAAGCACTAGCTAGATGGTTTGTTATGAGACGAGACAAATTTCCGCGAAAATTATTTTCTTCGTTATAACGGCCTCGAGCACTTTTTGCAGGATAACAAGTTTAATTTGAAAAGCCGTTTCCAGGTAGAATTATTCTTTGAGGCGCCGTTACATGTAACTGTTGGACATTGTCATTTTAATTATTTCACGATAAAATGCAATACAGCTTTTTTTTCAGATGAGTCTGCTGTCTGAAACGCAATTAAATTTAGTTTTACATTAGCAATTCAAGATAGAGCACAGGTTAAATAGCTTTCTTTGTTTGAGTGTAAATTGCCGAGATATTCCGACCGTAACGAATTAAATACAGCCTCAGATGTGTCTCTTAAAGATTAGAAACTTAACATTTCTTTGAAAGATAATGAACGTTTCTGAAATAGGTGGAACAACCAGTCAGATGAATTTTCAAGCTTCACACCTTGAACTAAAACAAGGAAAACAATACATTTTCTGCTTGGAGAAATGCTGAGACTAAAGAAATTAAGCAGATACAACGGTAAAAATAAGACTAATTTCTTGGGAGAAACAAAATTTTACGATGTAAACAACCGGCTACATAAAAGCAGTAACTTCACTGATAGCTTTGTTTTGCAGCAGGCTTGGCCTTGATAGATTTAATTATCATCATCAGTTCCGCTTCTCCGTATGGAGAGTGGCCCAGAAATTTCACTTCTCCAAGACGCTTTGTCAGCCGCCGCCAGCCCTGCCTCTACCCAAGAACAGTAACCCTATCGCCGTTCGTTCTTTCTCCACTGTCCTATGCCATGTTTCTCCAAATCTTCCTCTCTTGCGTTTTCCCTCCGATGCCCACCTCAGTGCAACTCGTGGGAGGGAACTGGTATCCATACGCAGCACGTGTCCAATCCATGTCTACCTCCATCTCCTTACTTGTTCTCCGATAGTTTCCACGGTAGCTCTCTTGCACACCTCTTCATATGACATGCGCTTAGGCTAACAGATTTTTAAAAACCTACGCAGGCACTTGTGCTGGAAAGTATCTAGTTTGACTAGATTTAATAGGTTCTATCAATTACCTCTTGTAACCTTCACTTTTAGCCGCCTATAGAATTTTCTAAACAATGTAACAAGGAGACTTACCTCGGTTAACAAAATGCTGTTAGCGCGGTTCGTAGCATCCTTCTGTGGCCAAAAGAAATTAACTGATACTCGTTTATTTGGATAAAAGCTGACTGATAGAGACGAGCATGCGCTGAATACGAGAGAGATTTTATAATGCAGTAGCAAATTATTTTAGCCAAAAGAAAAGTCAAAGCCATGCAACCATAAATTACAGAAAAATTGTACAAAAGGTAAGGATATCTAACGTTAGGGGAAAAGTTCTGTACAAAATACAGTCTGGAAAACAGTTTAATGAATAAACTCACCAGTATGTTGAGTCTATTCAGGTATAGGCTTAAGGCTAATCTGACAACTTTCTTTGGAATAATATAGGTGCATATGATTGGCTCGAGCAAATTAACAGTGTACAATGAACATCTTCCGCTGGGGATTATGGCACGTTGCCGACTTATATAAAACCGTGTTATCTAACTCTCACTGTGTATATGAATTGGCCACCTTTTCAAAGCATAACAAACAAGTTATTCATTTATTCTTGGGCGAAATGTACTTTCCTTAGTTGGGTTCTTGTGTAGTAAACAAATTAATGATTCACAAACTCCGTGCGACATGTCACGGGGACAAAATTCCGTAAATTTTTTGTGGCACGAGTTTAATAATAGCAGCATATTCCAGGTGATGAGTCTCTTCAACTGATATCACCGAGAAATGTCCCCGCATTTCATTTCTTATATGAGTGTGTGTATGCATATTGTAATTTTGTCGCTTCCGCAAGGCTTCGTTACCCGATTCTGTTTCGAATTCACCGTGTCCCCTCGTGTGAAAAGGGCATGATGTTCTTGTTGTTCTACGTATCCACCAGACGTCCCTACTCCATGAGATGTCCCCTTGTATGAAGAGCACATTATTTCGTGGCTGCTATTTCTTCCTGCAACGTGTCCCCTCCTACGTCAGCACCAAAGTCTGTTACAACATTTATGCTCGCACGAGCCATGTGCTAAGCTCATTCGGGCGCTTATAACTGCGGCTGAGTTTCTGTATCCTAATGCATTCTGTATTTCAGTGCTAGGACGTGCGTACAGTAACCTGCGCCTAGTAGCTGGCAATTTCATTTGCGCACGATTGCAAAATGCTTATTTTACATTACGTGTCATTGAAACCGCCAGAAGCGTGGAGTGTGCGTGTAATCGACTTTTATCAGGTACGCATCAAGATGCACGTGCAATTTAGCAGGCCATTACCAAATGTTAGCAAAACGCCATCATAAAATAAATGAGATATATTATACGCGCGCTATCATTGGTCGATAGTTGTGTTTAGATGAGGTTATGTAAACACGGAAAAGGTCCTCTATTATTTAATCAGAAAATACTTTCCTAAATGAATGGGTTCAACGTGCAACTTCGCGCAAATCATATCGCACTCGCACGAATCGCCAAGCTTACCGGATTTTCACGTGAAATTTAACGTAGAATTCGCGATAATTGCAAGGAATATCTTGAGGACTTTGAGCTCAAAACGTTCATCCTATTGAATAATGTAGGTAACTTTAAGGCTTATGTTGATATTATTTAGAAGCAATTTTATCAAAATCACCGTTCATCTGTCGGTCCAATTATTATTATTACAAGTAATAGTTCTCACTGAGGCTGCCCCCCCCCCCTTCTTTACTGCTTTTTTGTGTGTGTGCTGATTGAAAACAGTTGAAAATTATTGTATGAGCTAAACCTTATATTTCTTTTTCTTAGGTAAATTATATCGCTCATAATCTTCATATAACTTAGGCAATTTATCATCAATATGATCCTAACAATCAACTAAGTAAACTAAATCAGTTAAAGGACAATATTAACACATGATATTCTTTACATAATATTTCACGAAGCATTTACAGCGAAGCAGTTTACCGTATCTCGTTTGAAAGGGCTCAAAAAGAATTTCAATCAGTAGAACTTTTTATAGGAAAAAAAGGTTAACAAATTATAGAAAAGCAAAAAATTATGTCAAACCACTCTGATGATCGAAACAAACCATTTGTCTTGTTATACTAGCAAACGTATCTCGAAAGCAGAACAGAAGTAGAGAGCATCATCTGGACTTTGCTCACGATTGTTTTTTTCCGGGACGTAAACTGAAGTATCGCGTTACAGTCACCATGGCAACCTCCCATATATGCAAATAAGAGTCAAGTTACATGCCTTTAACGAAAACGATGCAAAACTAAGCTCCCATCATTTACATTTACATTTGGATTCTTGCAAAGTCACCCAGTGGCATGAGCTCTACGCCACGTAAGATCACTCAATACAAAATGGCGATCCTAACAAACGAGATTCCAAACGTAAAAATAGCGAAAAAAGATGGCGGCTGTACATTTTACCACAATACCATGCGAACCTAACACAGCTCATAAAAGTACAAGGAAAGCCATATTTTTGCAATATAGTTGTTTTCCTCCCAAGTCCCAAAATCCATCTTCAGGATCTTTGAAATCGTTTTCAATTTGTTCTAGAATCTTCGCAATTACTGCATCGTGCTAAAATCGTCACGTAGGCCATATTGGAGGGTCTTAGCTCAGCTTACCGAAAAATTAACCGGGACCACCGTGCGCGCCTAGTTTTTTCAAATCGGTATTGATTTGCATACTGCAGATATTACCAATATTTCATGACTTCTTTATACGCGGCGGCCACTGTTAATGTTTCCTAACACTACGGGGGCAACTATGGAAAACTATGGTTTAAAATGTTATTTTGTGATTTATTGTTTGTTAATTTTATTTACAGTTTACTGTAGTTTACTTAAGTTGTCGATACATGTAATAACGTTTTTGGAACAAATCTGGTTCGCGAAAACATAAGTTATCCTGATTTTGAGTTTTTCTGTTTATCGTCTCCATGGAAAAATCGATTTCCCTTCAAATATACAAAACCAAACTTTGATCTAATTCCAGAACTGAAAAAGAACAATTTTGATTTCGATCTAAATATGACTGAATATATTACTTCATCAAGTTTAGTTACCATGGTAAGCAACTTCGTTCCTAGCTAGGGTTTAGTTTGGATGCCAAGTCAAAAAATGAATTGTGAAAGTCAGTGAAGTAAAAGTGGCAAAGCTTTTACTCCTTCAGTTATGCGTAGAATTATGGTTTTTCAAAATAATTGCAGCTGCAGTTCCACGGCAGAAATTTAGGAAGTGAACGAATCGGGTTTTTTTTTATCGTAGGTATACTCCTTTTTGTATTTGCATACTCTTGGTATCTTTTTCAATCAGTAATACGTACGGTATTGGATCTTCGCTGAGTGTTTGAAATCTTCCACCCATTTCCCTTTCTCTAGCTCTGCACCGTGACAACCATCGCTTTCTGTTCTATGACGTCATTCGTCTGATTTTCTTTTCTGTTTTACGATTAACATAGGAAGTAAAATGATTGCACGAATCGCATAAATGTTCAAAATTTGTTCCACCAACTAGTTATGAGAAATGTACTGGGGAAATTGAAACAATCAGAAAAGAAAAATATTTTGACTGAAAAATATAATCCCCTTCGCTCCATTTCAGTTCACGTTTATAGACAGCACAAGTTATCTGTTCAGGACAATGGAGATGTTGTAGTATAATTCGTCGCCACAAGATCTATCAGCGAGATAGTTCCAGAATAAAACTTAATTGCACGAGAGTCTTCCACACAAAATAAATACGAACCGTAATATTTCAGTGGCGCGGTATCATTTAGACCGTTAGCGAAACTGTCGTTCTTTTTTTTTTTTTTCAGATTCGCTTCGTCAGTACTGTGTTTCAGTAGGTTTGTTGTATTTCGTGAATTCAGTAAAATTCATGCGCGCAAAATCATTTTGACGTTTTTTATATTTGCGAGCTGTCGAATTAGCAAGAAATGAGTTTGCATTTAAAAAAGGCACTTTTGATTGATTTTGGTTGAGCCCATTATATCTTAGCTATAGTTGTTGAATTTCTTGAGTTCGTTAAAATTCGCCAACCGATTTGACGTTCTATCGCTTTGTTATCAAACGAACAAGTAACTGAATTATGTTTGGTTGTCTTCATTAATGTAGAGCCAAGTGTGTGAATATTTGCGAAAAATTAATATGAGCATTAAAAGCACTTTAAAATTGTCATGTTTTCGCTTGACGACGGTCAACCAAAAAGTCGTCGAATGAACTAACGTACATCCTAAGCATTTCACAAATATCGCGTAAAATCGCATAAAAATACTATCACCTTTCTGGAGATTCTCAAAACATTTTCTAAAAATCGTAATAATTTTCTGAATATATTGAAAAATCCTCTAAATATCTCTTTTACTTGTCTTAAAAATAAACCGATTTTGAAACCCTTTGGCCAAAATTTTCAAAACTTTCTTACAGTAGAAGGAGTTGAGGAGGAAGATTCAAGCGCTTCGATGTTACCAGCATCCGCCATTTTGGAAAATTTCTGCTTTAGCGCTGTTAGTGGAATACATTTTTCGAGTGGGAAATCCCTGGACTGGATTGTTTGTGGTATAGAACCTAATATATATTGTTTGGAGAAAATAGCGAGGAATACAGAGGGTAGGCCAGAAAAAGCAAGAAATATCCATCTTGAAATATCCTCAAAATTTTTTAAATTTCGTAACGTTTTACTGAATATCTCGGAAACTTCTCAATATCACCAAAACTATCCGGATATTTGTAGAAAGGTCTACGTTATTCTTAGATTAGTTGTCATTTTAATATGCTTCGCCGCGTGAATTTTTTTTTCTATTTGTAATTACCGAAAAGATTAGCAGAGCAACGTTCTATTACCTTTCATTAGCATTTACGTCTTACTGATGGACTTGCGGATTTTTAATTGAACAAGAGGCTGCACCTGTCTTTTATTGACAAATTCAAACAATTAATTAAGCGTTTCGAGTTGCTTGGCATTTTATTCAAATTCAGCCCCTTTACTAATCCTTACGACATTTTGTCGCTTCTTTAAACTCTCTTCACAGATCTGTTGATAAAGATTTCGTCTCAGTTTTGACCTTATTCGTATGTTACTTCCCGATGTCGAGGGAGCCATTCTCCGCGAGTTCGAAGATGTCCTTCTGGGTATTTTTAAAGCTGGTCGTGTATTTGTGCTCTTTGTACACTACGAGTCAAGGGCTTGCAAATAACAGGAGGGAGCTATTAACAATAGGTGGACTGTACGCTTCGGGAGCAGTGACGACCTTTCAAAACTCTTCAGGCATCGTTAAGACCGTAAATGAAGCCATTCGATTCATAAATAAGCGATCACAGCTTCTTCCTGGCTATGAATTAGCCATAGAATGGCGTGATACCAAGGTGAGTGTAAGTCTTATCGCATTTTGTAAACCTTAATTAAGCTAAACGTTGCTAGGTAAAAGCACCAAGTTTATTTTTCACCCCAGTTCTATGTACTTGGCAGCAGTTTCCCCCTTTGTCCAGAGCTTCGTGAACGGCTCGACGAGTAAAACTGAAATGGGCGTGGATTATGCTTGACTGTTTAGCTTCAAAGAACATTGTTATTTTAACACTTTAATTTCTAGCTTGCATGCAAGAACCTTGAACTTCCAAATAAATAACTGCTCTGCTTTACTCTTCTCATCCCGAAATCCCTGACAGATAAATGTATTTCGTTTTAGAGGATGCCAAATATTTTTTAATGTCTGATTAATAATTTCCTTTATTTTGTAGCAAAACAGTATTTTGTTGTTTTGTTTTGTTTTGTCTTTTTGATATATTCCTGCTTCTCAGCTCAGCTCATTATTGAAGCTTTATGAATTATGCACGTTATATCAAACAACTGCTTAAAATAAACTTTCAGAATTCAAGCCTCGATAGTCAAACACAATTTTTTGTTGCCTATTAAGCTCACCTGACCGGTGCCCAAAAGTCTGAAGTGTTTAGTAAATTGGTAGCGTGTATCGGGAAATTGAACTCAGCTTAATTCGCTGCCATAGATGAAACAGAACTAAGGTGATAAGTCAACAAAGAAACACGTAATTGTGTTCTCGCGTTCCAAAATGGACAGACTACAAATTTCTTCTTAATACTTCAAGAATTTTCTAGAAAAAGAATTGATTAAGAGAACAAGCAAAATGATCAACTAGAAAGTGTTGCTTTGATTTACAAACAAATTCTCCGCATGAAGATCAAGAGATTAGATAACAACCCGTAAGGAGAATTGATTAATTAATATGCCGATCTAGCAACTAATCGAAAGCACCAGTTAAGAGTCAAATATAAAACTGGCTAAAAGAAAGGTTAATTAGGGAGTTTTTCGTATCTTTTTTTGTTTTTGTTTTGACTAGCACTTCAATCAACCCATTTATATTAAGCCTCAAGCACACTGCTTTTACGTTTTGACGCCATACATGAACGGCTAAGCTCAGCTTATCTTTTTTCTTTTGTCTGGATGGCGATCCGTTTTCTATATTTAATGACCTTGAAATAGTCAAAATGCGGCTTTTTTTCAACCGAACGTGACGCTGATCCAACTGTGATAATAAAGAGTAAGTCCCTCTACATATTTTTTTACTCGTTCTTTCCTTCACCTAATTCAAACCCCATCTATTTAAATGATTTTGGTAGTGAATATATACTGAAGCCTTTTTGGAGTTTTTTTTTTCTGTCTAATTACCGTGACTAAACCTTATTTTGGGTCAAATAATTCTTCCCCAAAGCGTCTCTCTACACGAGCACTATATGTTCATGCACTTTCCATTCTCTCGGTTTTGAAGAAAATAAAGGTGTTCCAGTTGCTAATTATATTAAGTTCCTTCCAAATGTAAATGGAGTAAGCTTCTAAAATGAAGTTGACACGTACATCAACAACCTTTGTTGTATTTTCAGTCATTTGGGTTTTTGAGGCAGAGGCTGACTCTCAATAAAAGACATAATACTATAAAAATAATACTATACTATTGACTACTTTGTACAGAACGTAAAGGTATATTAAAGCGTTAACGTAAAAGTAGACTTTTAAATAGTTCATGTATAATTGGCTTTTAAATTGTTAATAATTAATCTGTTCTCACCGAATGAGGATTGGTAATATTCTTATAATTTATGTAATACATCAAACACGAAAGACAGTGTTTGACCACATTTCCAAACACCGAAAAGAGAGTTGAAAATACGACGCGTAGCGGAGTATTTTTGACGAACTTCGAGGTGTTTGGAAATGTGGTCAAACACTGTCTTGAGTGTTTGATATATCTTCTCAATCGAAACTAAAATTAAGGAGAAAACGGAGAATAAAAATTGAAAAAAATCTATGCTAATTAAGATCAGATATCCAAACACCGTCACGATCTTGATTTCCTTTGTTTAAACTTGATGAACTATTAATGAGTTTGAGAGTGTTAAATCAGATATGTCACCCTCTAAACGAGATAAAGACGATCCTCATCAATGGGTTCTTCTGGTGACATCTCCCCTCGAAATAAAGGATTTTTCAATCGTTACGAAGAACGGTTCCAAGGGAAGACAAGGTTTTAACAAAGATAGCATTTGTAATTTTCAAACCACTGTTTTTGTGGTTGATATTCTTTTAAATCAGATTAAAGGGAAAAGAGAAATAAGGAAAATTGTAAACCTCACGCTATCAACAACAGTGACATGATATATACTTGTGGCCAAATTTTGATTCATTAACTGCATACCACAACAACATATATTGCCGTCTCTCGGGGTTTTTCTCACGGACAACAATTAGTCATTGACTGCATGTCAATGTCGCATATTGCATATCTGGAAGACTTTCGGTGATTTTCATTACCAGTGGAAAATTTAAGAAAGCGTTCTCAACATTTATGAAGTTACGGAATGATCTTATCAAATATTCGAAAACTCGAAACACATGAACAATCATAATTCTCTCTGGGGCTGAATTGCTGTGTGTTATTTGAATGAACACATTTAAAAGTAAGCTATCATAATGTCAGATTTTGCCGATCATTTTGCTTTAAATTGACTTGTAACTTGGTCAGTCCTCATCCAAACACTACCCTTCAAAGCTTGCTAACTATACCTGATCGTACCTTTTTTTGGATACGCCTTGGTGGTATTTTATAGGCGAGCTTGGTCGAGCAATGGTTCGGTATTTTGGCGAGACGTAGTCAAGCCAAGATACCCAAGGCGAGCCGACCAGCCAAGCCTGATATCCCGCCGAAGTGTGCCAAAAAGGAACGATTACGTATTTTCCGTACCCAAATTTGGCCAAGTGACCATAATAAGTACACATTGATAAGTCAATAAAGATGGTGAATTTTGAAGCTCGGTAATGAAATGTGAAGGTGAATTAATCAACATGACACGAGCATGGGACAAAGAAAAATTCTGAGTCCCCGACAGTAATTGAACCCATGACCTCCCGAACACCGGGCGGGCGCTCTATCCACTGAGCTACGAGAACTCATGGAGAACAAGGTCATTTAACTGAGTTCATATATGGCAGGTGTCCTGCATACTGCTAGGATCAACACTATCGAAGTCATCGTGAGTAGTGACAAGTTAATAAAGATGGCGAATTTTAAGCTCGGTAATGAAATGTGAAGGTGAATTAATCAACATGACACGAGCATGGGACAAAGAAAAATTCTGAGTCTCCGACAGGAATTGAACCCATGACCTCCCGAACACCGGGCGGGCGCTCTATCCACTGAGCTACAAGAACTCATGGAGAACAAGGTCATTTAACTCAGTTCATATATGACAGGTGTCCTGCATACTGCTAGGATCAACACTATCGAAGTCATCGTGAGTAGTGATAAGTACACATTGGCTTAAGGGCACTTTCGGACTTGGGGGGCTGTGACTTTCTTGTCCGAAAAATTTGCGTAATGCCCGAGTGCGAGATTCTCGAAATCGGGATGCAAACGTACTCAAATTGCATGAAAAACAAAAATGTTCACAATTTCCACATCTAATGAAACTGCTATAATTCCAAAAATAGTTCTATTCAAAGCTAACATAATCAATCAATCAGACTCTATCAACAGTCTCAATCCGAGTGAAATCTAAAACTTATTCAAAGAAAAAATTCTAAAAAAAAGTAACTAACTAGAAACCTCATTTACCAGTTTTAGAAACCACGCAAACGGCATTATTTTGTAATGTTTTCTCTCAAGTGTCGTTGCCCGAATCATTAGCATTCAGTTTCCGAAAAATCACAGCTCCCCTCGCCCACCACCCCCACCCCCCAGCTCCAACGCCTAAGGCCATGCATTGATACATTGTGTAAAATTGTTATAAAAGACAGACGGTTAAACTAAATAATAAATAAATAAACAAATTCTAGCCACGTCAGGTCAGTGACTTGATATCTTAAGATACCAGGACAGTAGACACGGCTTCTGATTGGCTAACTGCGATGTTGGGAGCGTTAAACAACAAAATTTTCAAGCGCATATGAGCTGTTATTTTTGAAGTGGAAAATTCATATTAGTTTCCTCTCTGTGTCTTTTCATTTTTTTTTTTTTTCATTTTTTTTTTTTTTTTTGCAGTGTCAGTTAGGTCATGGAGTACAGGCTCTGTTCCAACACGTTAATGAACCGCCGACCAAGATCATGCTCCTTGGGGGAATATGCAGTGCCGCTACCAGGCCTATTGCCGAGTGCTCTCACCTCATGAACCTAATACAGGTACATACGTGTGTCAGTCAAAAGGCTTGTAACCAATCAGCAGTCGAGAGTTTATCTTGTGTGCCAGAGACGGTAGAGCGTTGAATGAGCACGCGAAACTTGTCCCTCTTAACTCGAAAGCTCTTTGTAATAATAACAATAATAATGATAATAATAACATTTGAAGTTTATATAGCGCAAATGATGATCAAACTCACTTAGATGATCAAATGCGCGTTGAAAATATCGTGAAAAAGCTATAAACTAGCAAAAAGACTAATTTGAGCCACAAAAACTGAAAACTGTTCTACAAAAGTAGGCATAGATTAAAATAGACATATGAAATAGAAATATTCATTATAGAGAGCATTTTGTGCCGGCATTGATAAGCCACAGGAAAGACCATATTGAATTCACAATGCAAATTCAGTTGCTCTTCCTGTGCATAAACATTTCCGGGTGCGTAGTCTACAAAAAACACACAAAAAAATGCATCATTGTTTTTAAGGGCTTGTCGTGCCCCGAACGAATCCGCTCAGAGCTTTGCTGGGGCGTCAAAAGTACCATTAACGCAATTCTAAAAAATCCAAATTTGGGTACCAGACGGTCTGAGGCACAAATCAAAAATTGTCAAAGGCGTCTGAAATGCTAGGCAAAAAATGTGGGTGTCAATTCAAGACAGGTTTTTGTGTGGTGATATTAAAGCCACAAGACAAAACTTTGAACACATTATAATGTAAATTTTATAGTTGGTTTTCCGTTGTACACACTACGCCGGAGAAATTTGAAAACGCAGCTTTATTTCTACAGTTAAGCCACCGTCCACACTATAAATCCGTCACGAAAACGGAGCTTTCCGAAAACGTTCTTCAAACCCGAGGAATTTGAAAACGCCGGCTTAACGTTGAAAACAATTTGAAAGCGGAGCTTTTCGCAAACGATGAAGTCACCATATTCAAGCCATTTCTCTTTCCCAGTTTTTCTCAAACAAAACTCCAAAATAGTGTAGGCGGAAAGCATTTGTTGTGTTTTCAGAGTGGAAACACTGTTTGTTTTCAAATCTCCGGCGTAGTGTGGACGAAGAACATTTGAAGCGTCTCAGAGCGAAAACACCGTTTTCAAATTTCTCCGGCGTGCTGTGGACGAGGACTTAGTCTGAAAAAAAAATGCCTCGTGTTTTTAATGGTCCTCTTGTTCGTCCTCTGCAGGTCAGCTACGGTGCATCCTCCTTTTATTTATCGGACAAAGAAAAATATCCACTTTTCTTCAGAACTGTACCTCCAGAGGAGGGCCACAATCACGGTCGCGTAGCTGTGCTGAAGTATTTTAAATGGAACCGGATTGCCATAGTAACGGAAAGGGAGCCTTACTACGAAGCTGTAAGAAAAACCGCTTTTCACGCTTTTTAAGAGTAAGGTGTCTAATTTGTTTTCGAGATGGTTAATCAATTGTAAAGAAGTTAGTTACTGAAAATAAAGAAGGAACCATACACTGGTCTCGACGTACAAGTAGATTTCCAGAACAAAAAATACAAATAAAATTAGCGCACAAAAATGAGAAAGGACAACCTCAACTGGCCTATAAATGATACTTATTTACGGACAAGTAACTGTGGTTAACTAGTTGTTTGTTACTTGTTCACACATTTTCATGCAAAACTTTGATTGAACTCTTTGAGTATCTTCAGGAAGATTTACTATAGGTGATGTGGAATAATGTATCGTATATGGCATGATATAACGTAATGTAATATGATGTAATAGGACGTTATGTAACGTGTTGTGTTGTGTTGTGATGTGATGTGATGTGTTGTGATGTGATGTGACGTGACGTGACGTGATGTGATGTGATATGATGTAGTGATGTGATGTGACGTAACGTGACGTGATGTGATGTGATGTGATAGATGCGGTGTGTAATTATGTGACTTGACGTTATGCAACGTTACGTACTGTGATGTAACGTTATGTGATAAAACTTGATGTGACGTAGACGTTATGCGTTGTGATGACGTAGATAACATAGACAAGTTATTTTGCGACAATAATTTATTTCATCTATGCGTAACTACTTCACAGGCTTTGGCGAGTCTGACAAAACTCCTTGAATACAACAACATTACAATCGTGGCTCAGGAATTACTTGGTGACAGTAAGGAAGAAATTCATGAATCTCCAATCAAAATACTGAAGGTAGGAAGCGCCCGGCGGTTAATGATAATAAATTTAACTTTGTGAGAGACGAAGTAAATAGCGAAATATTCTACCCTGGGTATTGTTATTCGCAGCATGATAATATGTTATGGGGAATCACTCTGGCAAGGGACAAGTTCAAGACCAGGCGAAAATAGAAGCGAACAGCTAGATCAAGCCCAACTTACCGGTTGGGTGGGTCGCCAAACTCGTCGCTTTCGCGGCCTCGAGTAGAGTAATGGGGTGGAACACGTGTAAATTCTAATACACTTCATGTGTATAATCCTCAGGGAATCAATTACCAATGCATAGGTAGAGTGCATAGGTAGAGTGTGCGACCAGAAACAAAAGTGCAAATCGACATGCGCAGCAGTCCCCTCATTCCCAGCTCTTTCCCTTGCCTGGTCTCCCAACTGTTGAAGGAAAGGTCCTGGGAACGAGCTTGCATGTGCAGCTGTAATCCAAGTAGTTTTTTTTCCTTTTTAAGGTAGATTAGATCCAGCACATCTAATCTTCAGGAACTTGCATAAGGGTAAAACTACGTAATCATAAAGATCTAGAAACATCTCACTCAACCACACTATATATGCTACCTTCAAGCAATAGAATAGAACAGAATGCTTTATTTAACGTAATACAGTCAAAATGGACTGGGGAAATACTTAATGGTATGGTCGTTAGTTGTTGTGGCAAAAAAATATATTTTATCAACATTTATTCCATGATAAGCCTTGATGTCGCATTTTTTTTTTTTTTTTTTTTACCTATTTTCAGGATAGAGATGCTCGAGTAATTGTTGGACTTTTCTCAGAGGAAAAGGCTGTAGAGGTTTTCTGTCAGGTATTTGCCACTTAGTACCGAAATCAAAGCCCTTATAATCGCAGTTCTCACAGCGTTTTTGTTCCGTCGTTTCCAGGCTTACAAGCAAGGCTTTTATGGGAAGAAGTACGTCTGGCTGTTGATAGACTGGTACCAACCCCGCTGGTGGGACAAGCACGCTGTTCATGCGTCTAAGCTCAACTGCAAGACGAAGCACGTGATCGAAGCCTTCGGTAATTACATCAGCACGGAGTTCCTGAAAGTCGGGCCCAGCTCACCGGACATAATAGGAGGCGAGGTAAGGGGTATCAGAAGACCAAAAAATTAAGACTTGGTGAAAACTTGTTGAAAACTTGGTGAAAACATGTTTCTAATACTACGAGGAAAGCACTAGAAAAAGAAGACTGACAAGTAGCTTTTATGTTATTTCTTAGAAAACCTATCTCAAATGGAAGGACAAAGTTGAAGAGCTTGGATTTTATTCAGGTTTTGCATACGATGCCGTTATCGCCATGGCTCTAGCTCTGAACAAGTCAGAAGAAGTCCTCGCCAGGAAAAATAAAAGCTTGGCGAATTTTACTTACGACGACTCGGAGATGGCACAGTTGTTCAAAAACTCATTGTCAGAAGTCACATTTCTTGGATTTTCGGTGAGAGCGGTTGTCAAGGCAACCTGCAGCCTCGTCCCAGGCTGTATTTCCCGTAAAAAAATAGAAACAAAAAATAAAACGCAAACCTGAAGGGCTTCTTTTTGCAATGCTTCTCTATCATTATTTTTTATTTGCACTACAACGGTGTGAGCCTAGAAGTTAGTGTACTGTGATGGTCAGGGTGGGGTGGGTAGTCCTGTTTTGGGTAGTCCCCTTACCTCCTGTGTTGGTGATTGATGTTTCAACGTCAGCAAAACATGCCTAGGTTTAGCTAGTCATACAGAACCTGAAGGAGATAACTAGTTTTCTACCAAATTACAGGGTCGCGTATACTTTAACAAACAAGGAGAGAGAAAAGGAGTGATAACAGTTGGCCAAATGCAAGGTGAGAACACTGTAGTGTTCCTTTGAAATGCCGGCAAAAAATGCAAAACTGCTTCATTATAGTTCATGAATTCCTCGGCAGTAGGCCTGGGGGAGCATTTGTAATGAAATCACAGAGACCTCGATAACAACATTTCTTATGTGTGCTATTCTAGATGAATTAACTTTTTTCCTCAAAAATACTTTTGTGACCGTTGCCTTATTTTGTAGTACTAGTTGTTAATCTTGCTCTTGTTTTGTTTTTTGGAGCGGTTCTCATTTGAGTGTCGAAAATAATCAACCAGTTATTTTGGCTTTGTTTCTGGTTTTACCACTGTTTGAGATTGGCCGAGTAGTCTAATTGAGTAAGTAACTGGTTTGGTTTTGGTTTTACGGCATTCAACTGAAAACCGCTCTACAAGACATCCAAAAAAAGCGGTTTTCAATTGAGTTCGGCAAAACCAAAACTAAAGTAATTACTCTTACCAATCACAAAGGGCACAGACAATACAGTGAAAACCAATCAAAACTCTAAGTCAATACATGTAGCTGACGCGAAAGCGCGGGAAAACTGTGAAAATGAGTCACCAGTGGTTTTGGTTTTACCTCTGATTGGATGAAGAAGTGGCCGGAATTCTTTTAGAGCGGTTTTCAATTTAGTGTAATTACTTTGGTTTTGGTTTTGGTTTTACTATGGTTTAAGATTGCCTGAAAAGCGGGTCTAATTGGTAAGTAAATGGGTTGGTCTTGGTTTTACGACACTCAATTAAAAAACGCTCTAACCCAATCGTGTTGCGTAGTGATGTTAAACCAGTTACTTTTCGACACGTACTGAAATAAAAACCGCTCTATAATTAGGTTCAGATGAAAAAGACCATCGCCTCTTTGACCTCAAAATTAAACAAAAGATGAATTTAAGTGATTTTGAATATATATGTTTTGTAAGCCATGTCACGGGTCCGAAAAGCACCAATACTAATTATGTGTGTCATTGGTTTTACTTCAGACCAAGAAACAAAAATGCTGGGGAACTACACAGTGTTAACAAATAAGCTTGTTCTTGAATCCTCGAAGTTCGTTTGGGAAGGTGAGTCGCGTGTAATTAACTTGGGTGCACTGTTAAACAGTCAATACAGCTGATGGGTTAACAATTTGAGCCCCGTCCCACTACGCCGGAGAAATTTGAAAACGCAACTTTCTTTCTACGGTTAGGCCAACCGTCTACACTAATCCGTCACGAAAACGAAGCTTTTCGAAAACGCTCTTCAAACCGGAGGAAGTTGAAAACTTGAGCTTTTCGATAACGTGGACGGAAAACATTTTAAAAACGGAGCTTTTCGAAAATGATGACATTACAATGATCACGTGATCTCCCTGCCCGAGTTTTCCTTAAACACAAATCCAATATGGCCGATGATTGTTGGGTTTTCAGATATTCTCCAGCGTAATGTAGACGGGGTCTTAGATTCGTGTGGCTACAGACATAAAAGAATTTCTGTTCAATGAGCACTTCAACAGGAACGGCATTTCCTGAACAGACTACCAACTCCTACTTAGTTACAAGCATTTCTAACTATGCTTGGCAAGTCGATTCAAAGTGGAATTATCACCTCACATTCGTTCGCAGGCGGTAGTGTTCCAGTGGATCAAGTGACTACAGTCGACAAACTGTTGACAGTTTCCATTGGTTTGTTCGCTTTCTTTTGTGCGGCGGAAGTCCTGGGAATCATAATGGCCGTAGCTTTCTTGGCATTCAACATCAGCCACCGTAATCATAGGTAAGGCTTAAGTTAGGTCCGTAAAGCGTACAGAAAATAATGACTGACAGCAGGTGCCAAAAACACACAAAAATAGTTACAATACACGCGCACCTTTTTTAAGACTTCTAAATATATAAAGTGTTAATTAGTATGTTTTCGCTTTCGGAGAAACCGATCATTTGGTTTCTATGAAGGAAGGAAGTAAAGCAGTAGAGTTTTCGAGGGCTTCTAAAAAATATTTGTTAACGAACTGAATCGTGCGGTGAAATATAATGAAGTAACGTATTTCATACGGGTTTGCAGGTATATCAAATTATCAAGTCCTCGTATGAATAACGTGATTGTGGTTGGTGCGATTCTTATTTACATCGCCGGGATTCTGCTCGGCATTGACGGTAACTTTGTAAGCGCTGACGTTGAAGCAATTTTACGCTGCAGGGTGAGTAGCTTTAAAATTGAGCCTCTTATTCTCAATATCAGTTTCTACACGACAAAAGACAATAGACAAAAGAATGTTTTAGTTTTGTTTTCTCAAGAAATCTATTTCTGAAATCCAATTGCAAACGTGCTTGAGTTAGGGCGGTTTTCAATTAAGTGTTGTAAAACTGAAACCAAAGAAATCACTCTGGCCAATCATAAAGGACACAGACAATCCAGTGAACCAATCAACACTCAAAGAAAATGTATGTAGCTGACGAAAAGCGCGGGAAAAAGTGTACGAATGATATGAGACACGATTGGTTTTAATCTCACTTTTGATTGGATTAAAAGTGGCATGCATGAGATTTTTAAGCCAATAGTGTAGTATAGTAAGGCAAAACTATTCAGTTACGTTTCGACATTCAAGTGAAACCGCTCTATGAAAGATAAGTTAAAGGTCTCAAAGCTCAACTAGATGGCCCCATGGTTAGAGCACTCGTCTCCGGATCGAGCGGTCCGGGTTCGAGCCCTGGCTAGGGCTATTTTGTTGTGTTCTTGGGCAAGACACTTTAGTCTCACAGTGCCCCTCTCCATGCACCCAGATGTATAAATAGGTACCGGCGATATTAATGCTGGGGGGTAACCCTGCGATGGACAAGCATCCCATCCAGGGGGGAGTAGAAATACTCCTAATCGCTTCATGCTAAAGAAACCGGGATAAGCTCCGGCCTGACGAGCCGCTTAGCTCGTATGCAGACTTCACCTTAATACGCTTTCTTGACTTTTTTAATTTCCTCTTGTTGTTCAGTTTTCTACCTGGGTGGCTTGCTTTGGATTCACGTTAGGGTTTGGTGGCATGTTCCTTAAGACCTGGAGGGTTCACAAAATATTTCTCAATCGTACAAAGAAAACGGTAAGTACAAGAATCGCACAGAACTGGTGTAGTTACAGTAAGGTAAGGTCTTGGGCACGCTTTCTCTGTACCTGTCAGCGGCATTGACAAAGCAACCTTAGAAAGTTCGTTGCATCTTTGCCGCGCTCATAGGCCCTTTGCACGATCCGGTCACATGGTACAAAATCACACATGCTGGTGAGCAAGTTGCACAGTGGTACTTCCAAAACAATGTACCAGTCCACCTGGACCTGCCTTTGTTTTGGAAGTCCCACTGCGGAACTTGACCGGACCGGATCGTGCAAAGGGCCTATTGCGAGTAGAAAAACTAACCTCGTTACCAGGGTTTTTGGACTTTGAAATTTGGAAGAGACACCCCGTCCCCCCCCCCCCCCCCAACTCCCTCCGCACCCCGTTCCCAATCCCTGGGCCTTAACGAGGTTGCAGCAAAACTTAATTCTATTTCACGCATATAGGTGAGTTCTCTAGCAACTTAGTTAATTTTCATAGTATAACCACGGTTAAAGTATTGTGCACCCACGGTATTTTAAGTCATTTTGGCCACGTACAAAATATCTTTAAATTAAAAGAAACCTGAAAATAGTAGTTTACTAAGATAGAAAAACACCAAAGAGATAATAATAAACCATAAAGGAACAAGGATAGTTAAGGATGGAGAAGATTAACACGAATTGCAAACAACGAACTTGAAAAATTTAGGCTAAACTTTTCAAAATGCGAAAACCGTGATGTAACTCCTTTACACTGTATGGAAACCACAGGACGCAATTCATGTCTGATAATTGCTGATTTTGTTGTCATTTTGTTCCCTGCAGGTCATCAGTGACTACCAGTTGTTTGCCATGCTTGGATTATTCGTATCTATCGACCTTCTTATTCTAATGGTCTGGGAGATTATCGATCCACTTTATGCCAGCAAACACTACTCTGAACGAGAGGTCTGTAAAACTGAGATGCCTTTGAATCGATTTTCACGCTCACCTCAAACAGACACTACTGAAGACAGCAACAAACAGTAGCTTATCTTGAAATACCTTTAGACTGAACGCTGAATCTTCCGTCGGAAAAAAGCTGTACATTTTACCACAATACCTTGCGAACCTTAAACAGTCCAGAAAAGAACAAGGAAAGCCATATATTTTTTGCAATATTTGTCGCTGTGCTGTGCTGAGATACTGTGTATGCTAGGTTTGAAGGTTTTAAAACTTTTCGGTACAGCTTTTTGAGCGTTGTTAACGTTTTCGTGCGCTACAAATTATGGGTAAATGTGCCAGTCGCCATCTTGTTTTCCTACGGAGGATTGCGAATTGAGCTAAACGCGATTTCTCATCTGTCGAGATCTGGCAATATCAGTATAGACTATTTTACAACTATTCTGTAACTATCAAAGCAGAGGCTGTCAACGGCACATGACGAGTACTATGGCTAAACGAATAGGACATTGCTTTCATTCATTATTTTATCAAATTCCTCCCCTATTCGCACACTTTATAACTTACACATATAAAAAGCAACAATTTTGGAAAGATTAATGACTCTTCAGAGCAAACGATGAGGAGTAAGAGGGTTCACTCCCATATACGTCTTATTTCCATGGTAATCCCTCTCAAGTTATTGTTAGGGCACTCGTGGTTTCGGAAATCCCAGGAGGGTCTAGAAATAGCCAATACAGTGACACGGATTTTGCTCACGTTGACAGCCAATGTAAACAGCTCAACAAGCTTTTTCATTCTCCACAAAAAAACACCCACGCTACGCGCGGAAGAACTGGACTGCCGAAGATTTTCTAAACCTCGTTTGTAGCTTTTCTCTAGAGCACTATCTAATATACCCCTTCACCACGCCAAAGGGAGTTTTCAAAACCAGCAAAATTTGATGCGGGTGAAAGACTAGCGTGCTTCCTCAATTGTCTTTTCAGGAATACAGTTCATCCACAGACACACAGTACAAGCCTTATTATATCGACTGCACGTCTGCACATCCCAGTGTGTGGCTCAGCGTTATCTACGCCTACAAAGGTCTCATGCTAGCATTCGGTGCTTTTATGGCCTGGGAAACAAGGAATGTGACATTTGCCGCGTTGAATGATTCGCGCCATATCGGCATCTCTGTGTACAACGTGGTGTTTCCGTGCGCGCTGGGCATGACGGTCGTCAACGTGGTTGACTATCACCCGGATGTAACTTTCGCTGTTCTGTCCGTGTTGGTGGTGTTCTGTACTACTATCACGCTTTGTCTTGTCTCTTTTCCAAAGGTATTTACAAATCGTTTCCTAACTAGCCCTTTATTGGGAGGGTGGGGGCAGGACCATGCACACTAGATAAAGAAGTAACTTCGACTGGGTTGTAGTAGTTTTTTTTCCTGAAACAGGGTATTTCACTCTGTAGAAACCTCTTTCGACACAGTTTTGTTGGGCGATCAAAACAAAGTTGCGGGGCTGCCATTATTTATAGCTGCTTTATTGTACAGTTAACGGATTTAAGCGTCGGACTGTAGATCCACAAAGCTCTGAGAGGCTTCTTCTCTTTATTTGACAGTAATACTCATTGTTCAGGCCTCAAGTTCCTTTAGGACAGCGTTCCTTCCGCCTTCCGCACGATCATGATTCCGTGGTGAAAAGCGACTTCTTATTCTCCATATTAGTGAGCTGATAGATCATCTCTCTAACTTGAAAAGCCTTCCCTGCAATAATTCCTAGTAACAGCTTATTATCAGTTCTTTCCTTGACAGATCTCAAACGTTAGGGCAGACCCTCTTGGAACAAGCAGACCTCGTTTTGTAGCGGGTTTGAACAGTCAAACACCACAGACACGAACAGAGGAGAGACAACAATTACGACCAGAACAAACTCGTGAGTCAAAATCCAACCCTAAGCAAAAACCAGAGGAGAAACAACGCGCTAATACCACTCTTATATGAAGATCAATGTCGATGCACGCAGCAAACGAAAAGCGAAGGGAAGTTGCCATGGTTCATCATTTTTTACTTGCGAACTCCTTTAGTATCATTTGTTTGAGAAGACAGGAATACCTTTACATTATCGTTTTACCAAGGAAGAAAATGATAAACCAGGAAATAGCAAGCTTGGTTTCACATTAGATAAGATCAAGAAGGATCACGAACTACGGAGACTTCGGGCTTGTGGCTTCTAGCAAGGATGAGTTGGAAAGAGTTACGAATCTTTCTCCGATCTTTGCGCCACAAAGAATTTCGCGCTGACGAAAACACGAGAAGTTTGGCAGATTAGCGAGACATTTAGTACAGCACCCGGTCAAAAAAAAAAACTCTTTTGCCACAAAGAGGATCCTTAGAACTACAAGCCAGTGAAATTCTGACGTTCATCTGAGTTCTTGGAGGCATATTCTTCAGATATCCATTACCCATAACCTGTTAAATACAAACACAAAGTTATTGTCAACTGATGTTGAACCGTCTTCAATCAGTTTCGATTTCAGTCTCACCGTTGTTCAAACACTGCAAGCCAAAGTTCAGGTTTAATAATCTGCACGAAAACTCTCAGTTTTATTATTGTTTTCAATGAGAAATTGTCATTAACTGTACGTACGAGGTATTACGAACCTCAGTCGCAAGCATTAAAATACGGGGAATAACCGGCTTAGAACTCTATTTTTTCCGATATTGGCATAACACGTATTATTGTATCTCTCAGTTAGTACGCGCGCTGTGATTGGTCAATTTAGCGGTCCGTAGTCTACTGTGCGGCCCGCTAAAATTTAAAGCTGTTTTTGTTGCCAAAATGTTTCGTGATTTATCGCCAAGTGTTGTAACTTTTTTAGCAAGTAAAAGTTTAAACCTTTCTTTTACTTCTAAAATTGTGTATTAAAACCTGCTAACAACTTAAGAGTCACTTAACAACGATTTCAAATTGACTCGTTTTGCTTTCGAGGTGGATCAAAAATTTGAAGCCGTTCCGGGTGAAAAGAAATCGTTTCCGAACCCGTCAGACACACAGTAGAGATATAATAAATATCTTACTAACCTCGTTTTCTCGGTCCGTTCTGTGAGTAACGGATCCTCGTTTTTTCCCCTTCGATTTATGGCCCGCGCGCTTCGCGCTTGGGCCATAAATCGATGGGGAAAAAACTCGGTCCGTAACTTACTGTACGGCCCCCGAGTTCGGTTAGTAAGAGGTATATATTCTTAACTAAAGTTTCGACAGTCTGAGTAGAAGACACCTACAAAGACATGTTCACTTCTACACAGGTTGGTTTAACAAGCACATTTTAATATTTACTTTCATCAGGGAGATCAATTTAACAAACCACTGATATTCCTGGTTTCAACTCTCTTTCAACTACTCAGTTTTATTGCACAGCAAGAAAACAGGTGACACTGTTACGCATGGAGAACGTATAATTCATTAATTTTCAATTGGATAACAATCTAATGATCAGCGTTGGCTCTCGGTATAGCTAATTCAGTCAATATTGATGGAATTCTGAGACATATGAATAGGACAACATCAACATCAAGTTTTAGCTGAATATTTTCCCCCGTCCTTCCACCGTGAAAAATTCGCCCATACCAGCAATCGCAAGGTCTGAGAACAATCGTCCGTTCGGGAATGTTCGTTGTTTATCCGGAAAATCTCCGGAACACTCCTAACTCAAAACTGCGTCATGATAATTTATTCAAAATGGCGTATTCGAAAAATTGTTCAGTTACATTCCCCCTGTCGTTAGACGAAACATTTCATCTGCTTTAAAACATGAGAAGCTGAAAGGCGTGCAAGGAAAAGGCAAGTAATTTCTTCGGTTGTAGAGCGTAGTTTACTTCTTTTTTCCTTTCTTCTTTCCCTTGGAAGTGGCATCCTGTTCGTTTGGATCTTTTCCCTCAGCGACAGCCAGTTTTTTCTTCAGCGCCAGAAGAATGGCCACCTCGGCTTCTACTCTTTCCTTTTCAGCTTTTTCCGCTTTCAGCTGACGAACCTTGTCACCCTAGAAACATAGTGGTGTTGAAACTTAATACCCACTAGCGATGAACAACTAATTTCTCCATGCGATAAAAATGCATGGCAGTATAGGCAGGTAATAGGAATTAACAAAAATCATCAACTAGGGGATATCGTCTCACAACTAACAAATTTACAGAGTAAAGTCAGTGATAAACCAGAATTGTAGCAGGTCTTGTGAGCTTGTAACTCTTTTGCTTGTTAGCAGCTGTTATTGTTTTGGTGCCAGGGGATTGCTTCTGTTGTTTGTGCTATTGTCCTCTCAAAGGGTATCAAGCCATTCATGTGAGACTTAACGGGAACTGCTTCTCGACCCTGACAAGCACGACTAGCATAGCATTGTGTTTGAAGACGGTCAGGGAAAATCAAACGGTAACATCTTACAGCTGAAGTATGGAAAATAACTTACGTTAAAAGAGAATGGGGGCCGTTGAGAGTTAAGAAAGTTAATCCTCCATACGCATATAGGCCGTATTCCAAAGGAAAACCCTCTCAAATTATTTTTAGATCAGTCCCAGTTTTGGAAATCCCAGGAGAATCTGGAAATAGCCAATCATGTGACGCGCATTTTGCTCAAGTAGATGACCCACGTGGCTTAACACGCGTTTTCATCCTCCACGAAAACATCCATGCAACGGGCGTGGCAACGGTATTCGCGGACGAACTGGGTACCATGTCTAAAAACAACTTAAGAGGAATAACCTTAGGAATAAGGCCTATATGGAGGATTAACTCTCTTACAATTATCCTCTCTTGCTTGGGTCGATTCTAGAATTAGAAATCCACTAGCATTAAATAATCTTTAAATAATCCTTAATTAATTTGGACAACAGGCTCGAGGCCCACTTCTACTCCATGCCTCCACCCCCCCAAAAGAATTATTTCTTACCTGTTTAGTAATCTCCGCTTGCAAAGCCGCCACGTCAGTGTCAGCGGTATTTTCGGTAACAGCGTTGGTCGATTTGTCGCCTTCAGGTTGTTGCTTCGGTTTGTTCCCGCCATACTTTGCGCGCAACTGATCCGCAACGGAGGCATCGATCTTTTGGAACAGCGGACTAGGCTACGAGACAAACTTCACGTCATTTCGTTGGAATTATTCTTTACTTAATAGCAATTACAACCCGGTGGCTGAAGAAGGTGTCACGCACCATATAAAAGAGGTTTCCAAAGTAAGACATCCCTGATTTGTCAATAGTCAGCGACAAAGCAAGGTCGAGTTTTTTATTTCGTAAATATTTCCTGCACGAGAAGAGGTAGGGCGTTTTCTGAGAAATAATAATCACAAAGAAAATTAAATGTTTTTCTTGTTTTTTACTCTTACCGTTCCGATTTTGTGACCAGGTTGTAGATAAGGAACGAAGTTATCCAAGACTACATTTCCTTCGTCCGTAACCTGTAATTAACAACGGAGAACGTGTTATCTAGCTGCAACATTTTTGACCCCAAATTACTAAAGCCTTAAATGTTCATTTATAGACGCGTTAAGGTAGCCTCCCTTTTTTCCTCTACAAGATGTAAACAATGTGCGATCTTTTTACACATCATAAAAACAAACGGTAGAAACATCTACCCAAGTACCTTTACCCAGATCCTAAAATTTCTCTGCACGCCAAACGAACCTACCTGCAACTGGCGTTGAATTTCTTCACTGACGCCGGGCATGTAAGGGTGAATGAGAACGGAAAGTAACCAGGACAGGTTCGTCGCCACACCTAGTACTGTGCCTGCGCGTGATCTAAAAAAAAAAACAAAAACAAAAAACAAACAAACATGTGACAACGATTATAACAAGGATGTGTTGAGCTGAGTATAAATTCCTCCAATCCATAGAAACGCACCAACATAACCAACGTGAGAGAGAACAGGCAACAATCTGTCTCCGCTCCCCCCCCCCCCCCCCCCCTCTGATCTTACAATCTGTTCACTCAGGGCTGGAGGTATGGTCATCGTGGAATAAAGGGGGAATAAAGTTTCAGCGTTCTAAACACAGTTGTTCAAGGGGTGGATAACACTATCGACCGGATATATTGCTATGCAGTGGATAAGGGTTGCGAAAACAAACTAAGCTAACCACTGCATAGCTATTTATTTGGTAGATAGTGTCATCCACCCTTTGAAAAATCTGGGCGTGACCATTAGGGCACCGCACCTCCCATAATTAGGACTGTACATTTCATACCTGTCTGATTCGCTTCCCTTGACTAGAACCCAGGGCTGGTTGGACTGAATGTACTGGTTACCAAATTTAGACATGTTTAGCACGCCTTTTAAACCTTCACGGAACCTGCAAAAAATCATTTCTGGTAAGCGAGACGATAAAAAACGCCTAAAAAATGTCTAAATATAGAAAACGACAGAGTAGCATTGGAAAATAAAACATGGACAGGATTGGATGTAAATGGCTGTTTTACCTCATTTTCTCAAGATCGTCAATGTATGTTTTTAGCTCCTTATTGATGAGCGCTATGAAATTCTTGTCTTCCTCAGTTAAATCCATGGCTGGTACTGCGCCGCCAAAGTTGTTGTGCACAAACATCAAAGCTCTGAAGAACAGTTCATTTCACAGTCACAAAAACGTAGGAAAGCAGAGACATTCAACGCACTCTGCCTGGAGCTCTAACGTTTCTTTATGAGTGAACGTTAACAAGGAGCTCAGTCACGATATTTTGAGTTATTTCGGCCACGTACCAAAATTGAAGGAAACCTGAAAATAATAGTTTACTAAGATAGAAAAACACCAAAGAGATAATGATAAACCATACAGGAACTAGGATGGTTAAGGATGGAGAAGATTAACACGGATTACAAACGATGAACTTGAAAATTTAGGCTAAACTTTTCAAGATGTGCAAACCGTGACGTAGCTTCTTTAACAAGGCACATTCTCTGGTTCGGGTGTTCGATATAGAACGTCGTGCGAAATGAATGCAGGCGCAAAGTAGTATCCGCAGTCATATCGGTCAGCGGATTCAATTCGCAGGAAGCCTCTGCGGAGGAGATGAGTGCATTTTGGGTTGTCTTTTGTATCAGTGTGACGGTAACCCCTGGTGTAAGCCAATGAAAAGGAGTTATTCACATGTACTCATTTTTATGCAGATCAGAGACGTTGCCACTTTCAAATGAAAAGTTTTGGCAACAGATGCAACAATCTCGCATTAAACGGAGTAAAAGGCGACTGGAGAAAATCAAGTCGCCGAGGAATGAAATGAGCTTTGGCGGGTCAAAGAGTCGATTCAAGGATTTGGGGTGGGGCTACACAATGACAAATTTATGCCCTGAACATGGAGCAGCGAAACCCGAGCACAAATAACTTATAATCTAAGGAAAACTTAAATGTTTGATGAAAGTGAGAAGGTAGATGCATTGCACAAGTGCCCACAAGTTTAGGAAGGAAAATGAACAAAAAATACTGAAATAAAAAATAACGATCATGCCTTACCGATTGATGAAATTGCCAAAGTTGTTGAGAAGTTCAGTGTTGTTCTTCTGAATGAAATCTGACCAACTAAATGCGCTGTCCTTTTAAGATATAAAGCAGAATAAAGGTGAAACCAAAAATGATACAACCCCCAAAACTGATGCAAATGAACTTTTCAAAAAAGAGGCAGCTGTAAAACTTCACATATTTCAGGGCACTCCTATCTGCACAATCATCACAGCACTCAAAAAATACTTTACGGAGAACTTACTTGGTTCTCGGGTCTAACGTAGAGTAGGTAGAATCTCCAGATGTCTGCTGGAATACCCGTGTTGGCAGCATCGTTACCAAACACCCCCACCCCACGACTCTTAGAAAATTTGTCGTCTTCATAATTCAGGTATTCTGAGGATTGAACAAAACCATTAATAAAAGAAAATTAAATTAAAGTTAGGTGAAATATTGCTTGTTAAAGCATTTAACAAGAAATATAAGGAGTAACGTAATTCGACGTTTTGATGTATCTAACATCACTATCAAGAATACAAGAATACATCGAAACGTCGAATTATGTTACTCCTTATATTTCCAGGCGAAATATTGTCAGAGAATAAAACCGAATCCAGTTAACAAACACAAACAAAACATTGCTCTCCAAGGGCGCGATCCATTAAATCAAAATTTCCGGGCTGAGATTCGAAAATTTCTTGGTGGCGTCCGGATTGCGACGCGTACGAACAGTCTCGCTCCATTCCACTCGCAAAAAGAGTTTCGTGCCCTTATTTGAAATGGCGGATGTTAGATCACTGTTGCTCGTGTCAGAGTTAGATGACCGTATTTCGACTTTATCAATAATATTGTGCAAGCTGTTTCATGCGTAGAAATTTATCCCGTATAACAGGTTATTTTGAGCAGACCGTTCCCAGTTATTTGCCGGTTGAGCTCAAAAACCACGTTCGAATGAGGAAAACAACATTCGAAATTCTCTCGGAAAATAAACTGTTTTCAAGAAGCCAAAGTATACACTTAACTTGCGAAGCAGCTGCGAACCTGTTCTAATTGCACATGGATGTACGAGTAACACCGATAAATCCGCTGTTAGCAATCCGCAAAAGCTGCAATGATAAGTGTTTTCGTCCCTGTTGAACACGGAAAGTACCGAACAGCGAGGTACTGCGATTGAAAATAGGTGGAAATGGTCAAATGGAAAGCTCAATTTTCGATCGGACCGGTCCAACCGAGAAAAGTGGTCCACCTCGAAAGGTGGACCGTTTTTTTTTTTTTTCCGAACTTTTCCGATTGGAGCGAACCGATCCATTCAATTTTGGTTGAATGGATCGCGCCCCAAAAAATCGCCCCTCCCTACAAATTAACGTTTGTTATAGCAGCTGAAAGAAGAAAAAGTGCTTCTTTCCTTCTTTCTACCCTGGCTCCTCCTGGAAACCACGCGTCCAGGATTCCGAAACCAGTTTTACAGGTTTCTTACCTGTGGCACTGATGGAATTTAGAAGACTGTAATTGTCATCGGCGCCAATAAGAGTGCAAGGGAACACGACAGTGTGGAAGGGAACGTTATCCTTTGCCATGAACTGATAAAGAGTGACCTAGAACATACAAAACCATATAGTTCACTGTTTAAGCTAAATTACTCTTAGCTTAAACGTAGCACAGAAAAAATAAACACTACACTAAGAAAAGATTTAACAAGGATTCACATTTTCAATGTTCTCAAGCTTGTCGGAAGATGTCAGATGTCTCAATTTACATTTGGAACTCGTTGGTTTCCGTTTTTGGAAAAGTCGCGCAAATTTCTCAGTTCCTGAAATTTACACGATACGTCATTTTTATGGTTCCACAAAACTACACTAACGGATCAAACCCCGTAATAAATGGAAACTAATGAAAGGAATTTCTTTAGTTAAGCACGCTGACTAGAGAGAGTGAAGATTCGCAAAGCATTAAGAAACGGTAATGATATTGGTAGAAAGGTACGGTATAAAGGAATAGTTTAGTGTTATCACTCACTTGTTGAGGGTTTTTCCACCATTTCTCCCACTCTTTGGTGTAGTTAGCAGTGATAGAAAGGTACCTGCAACACCAACAACATCCAGAAAGATCAAGTAACGGCACAATAAATTAAACGATCTCTCCTCAGCGCCCTTATAATGGAAACTGGCAAAAGCCAAGGGCGGCCTTTCCATCTGTAAAATGCATTCTGTGCAGCCTTAACCAATACTCTGGATAACGCCTTAAAGTTTTCTTACCCTATAGGTGCGTCAAACCACACGTAAAAGACCTTGTCCGTGTATCCCTCTAGAGGGACCGGGGTGCCCCATTTCAAGTCACGTGTTATACACCGTGGTCTGAGGCCCTCTTGGATCCATCCTCGGGTAATATGGCGCGCGTTAGAGGTCCACGTACCTGCAAAAGCCAATACTTAGAACGCGTTTAGCATCCTTGTTATTCTCTGGTTTACTGTTGCCTCCTTGATGTTTTTCTTCCTTGGTAAGAATTTAAAATAATCATTTATTTCTGCATCTCAAAAGGTAATTTAAAATGTCATGACACAAAGACACCAGCACAAAACTTCGCTTAAACTTACCTTCCGAAGACGACTTCTCAACCCACTGTCGGAGAGACGGTTCAAGCTTAAAGAAAAGGAAAAAAAGCATAATTAAAACTTAACCAAAGAAATTAGAAAATAATACAATTAATGTCCCTTGCATACGTTAGGCATTTGGGTTACCCACACAAAAATCACAGAAAACAACAACAACAACAAACAGTGCTCAAAGTTCCGCTTGGAAGCCATCAGTTAGGTCACGCGTGACTTTGAAAAATCGCGCTAAGACTGCGTGACCACTGGTGGGGAGATGCGTAACGTGACAACACTTACAAACTTCTTTGTTCTTTGGAGGAGAGTTCTGTCTGATGTATTCTCTGGGCACAGTGCATATATTGCTGTGGTACTTGTATTTTCCTTTGTTATGGGGTATAGTAATACGGCCACCTTAGAAGCCTCTGATTATGACAAACTGGGCAGTTTTTTGTGTACGATTTTAAAACTACGAAATTAAAAGGCTACCTTCGTCAAATTCAAGAATAAGTGCTTGCTACTTCTAACTTTTGGTGTTCCTCCGCAAACTTTACATCTAGGCTTCTGTAAAACAAAATAATTAATTTGCTGTTAGCAAGTAAACCTTCTTGAGGAACCACTCCTTGTATATACTGCCTTGTTTACCGCCAACTCTCTGAAGGAAACACATCAAAGATAGTACGTTCTCGTTACCTTCAGTTCAATGGCGTTTATAAGCTTTCCACACGCATCGCACTGATCCCCTCTGGCATCCTTCAAGAAATAAATACAATTTTCTTAACTTACTACATCAAAATGTTTTTGAAGATCTTGATAACAACAAAATACAAGCTACCAAAACCTTAGTGCTCAAGTAACCGTCAGGTGGTCTTCGTAGCTAACATTAAGTGAGATTCTTAGTAAAATCTGTTACATCTTACCTCAAAGTTGCAGAAAGGACAAGTGCCTTCCACAAAACGGTCAGCGAGAAATCTGCAACAACATAAAAAAAGAAAAAAAAATGGTCAAGGACTAAAAACATCAACTGAAATACGAGACGTGAAATGTAAGATAATATTGCTAAACAGAAAAACACGTTAAAACATTTCTAAACAACCACTTTCCGAAAATCTTTACATTGAGCCTTGAACGGGTTTTCATAGGCTATAGTGTGGCAACGTTTCACTCTTTGAGATGTTAGTACAATAGCTTATGATAGCAAATAACTAACAAGCTACTTTGTTAACTCACTACTGGCAAAACCTGTTTGTGTAACTCGTAAGACAGGTGTTCACAGTATCAAACCTGTCTATGAAAGTCTTCTTGAACATTCAACACGTTAACATGAAAACTACGTCACAAATGAAGAGGACGGGTCTGCCAGGGGTCTGTATTGAATCTTAATCTAAATGCGATTTTTCAGGCTTGGAACTGTACTGTTTTAAATCGCTGTGCTATTTTTTAAGCTAACTCTCCCCTGTACCATTCATTGTGTTTAAGTCATAAATTAAGGTTGCACTGTTCTATTGCACAGCAACAAACTTGATCCACTTTTTACCATCAATTGCATCTATCTTAAAACTAAGCCGGTGACCTCATATATATATATATTTTTTATAAAAATCTTTTTATTACTCACAGAAGAAGAAACAGGCAAAATTAGAAAAAATTCTGTGCAGTGGATTTTGCTTAAATTAAAAGAAAAAAAAATGGAAATTTCAGGATTGGAAAAATTCCACCCCACAGTTTTTTCACAATTTCGCACATGCATTCCGCTTTTGCTGTTGAATAATTTTTTGCATTAAAAAGGTATGGTCACTGGATCAGTATTTGAGATATCAGCTTCGTGGATAAGGAATTCTTAGCGCGCGTTGTACGCGCAAATTAAAGTCTCGACTTTGCAAGATCGCACTTTGCGCACGCGTGAAGGCGGTCCGCTACTCAGTAAAGCGCGCAATTCCACGCGAATAAACGTGAATACCCGTGAATAGTGTTACCATAAATACCCGAAAGTGAGACTGGCCTGGTAAAAAGAATGAAGAAAACTTGAAGAGTAGTTTTCTCCTGCTTTGTTTTAGACTGATAGCCTCCGCGATCGATCGCAGCATCAACATCACAATTTTCGTTTACGTTCAAGCACAGCGGTTTAAAGAATGTTTCTTCATTTGAAATTGCTTGAAGGATGGATGTTTTCGAAGGTGAAAATTCGCCATATCGCAAACAGCTCACTAAACTTGGCGGAAACAAAGTTTTACGAAGTAGGCCTCGCGCCGCCATGTTTGCTGTTAGTTTTGCAAACTTTAAATTTTGCGCACTATCTTGCGACCCCTCGCCACGCGCTGAAGTGCGCGCTAGAGCCCAGGCTACTCACGGAAATATTTCTGTTTTGAGCCACCTTAATAAGACTCTCACAAACGTTTATGATCGCGTTACAGTTTATCGAACAAATAACTATGATGAATAATACAGCTCCATCGTCTTACCATTTTTTTAACTATCGACTTGCACAATATACCGTCATTCCCTAATCATTCAGTTATTCTAGATTCTTAAATTCCACATTCTTTGAGTCAGAACGTCATCATGCCTCTCTGCTGATACTTGCAAACTACACGTTTCTATCTAATGTATTAGGTATTATTATTGTAGTTTTACGGTATTGAGACAGTGAGAACTGAATGTACCTTTTACAGTCCACGCACTGAAGTTGCTCTAGAGTATCCTCCACCAAATGATCTCGCTTGTGAAGACGCCAGAAAATGTCCTGAGCGATTCTAATAACAAGAGAACACGGTCAGGTTATTCTTGGAAAAAAGCCTAAACATCTTATTGAGCAATCTTTACCCACATTATTTTTTACATCTCAAAGGTAGATATCCACTCAATGTAAAAACAGCTGAATATAGTCAGAAAGAGCACGTAGAGTTTTGTTTAAATTCCAAGCTCAAAGGAAACATTACGCAAGTTCGGACATTTGATGAAGTGCATATAAACTAGACACCTAGCTACACACCTACCATAATTCTGTGTCTATTTAAGGCAGTCTACGGTTTTCGTTGTCTCCTGTTTACTCTAAACTACGTCAAGTTGGTATGAGCGAAAACAACAACAACAACAACAACAACGAGGTATAGAAAGAAGCTACGAACATTTCAAAATTTCCCTCAGATCGTTAGCAAGAAGTTCAAGAAAGCCAGCAGCAGAGTGGCCGCGCGAAAACTGTGGGCGAGGCTACTCTCTTCCGCTTTGACTAGTCCCCAGTTTTTTCCGTTTTTCGTTTCGTACTTGATTTTACAAAACAAGCGCCTGCTGCGCTCCATGCAAGTTTGAACGTTCAATATAGAAATGAGGAAGAAACGTAGATGACTTCAAAATAAATAAAGGAGTTTTCTTGCTTACAGTCTCGAAACCAGGGAGGGCTTAGAGAGACAAAAAAAATGAGCCGAATTTCGCACAAATACTCACTCGGTTTGTTCTTCAGTGGTCGTCCTTCCAAAGTAATCAAACTTAATCTCAAACCATTCGTAAACTTCCTTGTGAAGTTTAAAATACTTGTCACAGATCTGCTGGGGTGTTAAGCCTTCTTCTAATGCCTAGCGACAAAGCCAAAGAAAGAATTAAACAAGATCATTAGAACAGAATTCCACTGAGTGTCGTAAAACCAAAACCAAAGTAATAACTCTAGCCAATCACAAAGGGCACAGACAGTACAGTGAACCAATCAAAACTTGAAGTGAATACAATGTCAACAAACACAAAAAGAACAACAACAATATATGTAACGCAAAATGAGGTTTGGTAGATGTATTGATGATTTGCAAAAGACACGAGTAAGTTACAGTTGTTACATATTCATTCAGCTGATCTATTGTAACCTGTTCTAATGAATTTAGCCACATCCACTCTGATCTTCCAATGGCTGTGTTTTTCTGTGCAATCAGGATAGAGTCTCAAGGATTCTAAATGCGCGATTTTGGTCTTACCTTGAATTAAAAATCAGTTAAGTTTGAACTAACAAGTATTGAACATTTACCTTAGTTTCAGTAGCTGTGCCGTATTCATCTGTCCCACAAATGTATAGCGTGTTATACTGACGAAGCCGGCAAAACCTGTTAAACAATAAAAACCAAAACTGGTAAAAGCAATGAACTCGATCCTGTCAAAAAAACCGTTCTTTTCTTCAAGGGTGGATTTGTATATTCTATTGCACAAAATTAGTCGAGCTCCTTCAGCTATCACACTGGTCAATCACAACATACGCAAGCGACAGGCAACACAGTTGACCAATTCGAAGAAAATTTGCATAACTGTCGCCAAGCGCGGGAAAATTGTCTAACCGAAATTTCCGAAATGCAGGTAAATGGTAAACAACCATTAGTCGCAGGTTTGATCCGTTTTAGAGACAGGATGCGATCAAATAAAGTGCTTTTTAGTGCGTAAGGTACCTGGCAAATACGTCAGCACTGAGGACACAGCCAATGATGTTTCCCAAATGAGGCACATTATTCACATAGGGCAAGGCGCTGGTGATCAGAATGTTCTTTTCTCCTTCTATGGGAAGACTGTAAAATGAAAAGAGATGAAACAGAAACGAGTCATTTCAGTTAAAAGACAAAGAAGACTTAAAACTAATTGAAAAAAAAAAAACGCTGAAAAAAATGGAACGACTATTGCTCTCTTAATAAAAGTTCAATAGCGCATCATTCTTCAGCGATAGAAGAGAGTCCTTAAACAATGTCTTGCAGTCATTTCCAACAGAGTCTTTCATGAAGTAAAGAGCTGCAGCCGGTAGGAATGTTTTGACTTTTAGCATGAGAACTCAGCTTCCATTCAAGAACTCCAGAGCATGTGAACAGTAAATGCAATTCCCTGGTGTGTACACTTTCAAACAAAGCATCTATTTATACCTCCCAAGTGCACGCCATCATAGCACTGTCACAGTGAAGTGAAGACCAGTGAGGCAAAAAAAAAAAAAAAAAAGATGTTGACCAGTGGATTGTGAAGGTAGAGTATGAAATAATATAATATAATGATTTTACAGTTAGTATAATTCAAACTGACGCTGGTTAGTTTAAAGTTGAGTAGCTTACACTGGGTCTGCAAGCCGGCGAGTTTTTGGACGGCTTTTACAGCCATTGTTCCAGCTCTCGACAGCTTCGTCAACCTCTTCCTTCGAGCAAACTTTGGTTTGACTTGCCTGGAACAAAAGGAATGTTTACAAAGCTAACCACTACTAAGCTTTACTCAGCTGTAACATTACAAAGGCAAGAAACTTAACTAACGAGCCACCCAACCAAAGAAATTCTTCTTTTAGCTACACGTAGTCCTGAAGGCATAAAGCGTTATTGTGTGGAAGAACAGTTAGTTTTGCAACTAGAGTATGCAAGTTTGACGGTTTTCTGTTTTGTCTTGAGTTTTAGTTTGGGTTGAGAAGATACACCTTGAATCAAATGCTCAAGACAGTGTTTGTTACATTTCCGAACAACTGGAAGTTCGTCAAAAATACTACTGACACCACTTTGTGCATTGTATTTTCAACTAACATCTCACTAAGTATTTATAATTGCGGTAAAACACAGTCTCTCATGTTTAATAGTATTACGTTGAATGAAAAAAGCAGATTTTATGTAATATGAGGTACCTTACATCTACTATTTTTATGCATGAGTAAATGAATACGTATAAAATCTAATTCCTTTTAATCAAGCAGTTTACTTATCCCTTATTCCAACTCACCTCCTCTAATGGCACAGCACTCTTGTTTTCCTGATGGGATGCTTGTGACCCTAAACAAGGCATTTATATGTATTGCTTTTAAACAAAATATGAAATTGTTCTGAACTAAAGAACAACTTGTTGCAAAATTGTTAGCAAATGCCAGGGGTCTGTGGAGGGGAGGGGAGAGGGAGGCTGCATAGTTTAATATTTTACATCACAGTGCCTATAAAACGCTCACTGAGGTGGAATTGAGAAGATTTTTTCTCAAATAGCGCAATATGGTAGGGGCATGTCTTTCCAAACCTTTACGTGTAAATGGTCAATGTTCCACACCCCCGATCACAAGGGGTCTTTTGGTTTTAAATTAATTCTTTCACCCTTCTGGAAATTCAAGTTCATCTCCATACTTTGGCATTCAAATTAAATATTAAATATTTTTAATTAGCATTTGAAACCCACCACCCCTCAGAATTGCCAATGACCTTCAATGAGGTGGGTTAATGAATATTTTCTCAAACGCTTTTGCTTCGACATTAGTATTTATAGAAATTAGTACTTAAATTGTGGTGGTATGCTTGTTACGCATGGTACAAAGACAGTTCTGTCTAATGGCACAGCACACAGCTGGAAGATTTTTCTGCCAGTTTCTGTTGAATGAAGTACTAGCTTGGAGTTATCCTGTACAACTCCCCGCCCCCCGCCCTGGATTAAATGCTAGTCCATTGCAGGTCAGGTTGGCCCAACAATTCACTGGTACTCATTGACTTGTATTCCCCTGTTTAGAGAGAGGTGAGAGAACACATTAACCCTGCCCGAGGCTCAAATCCAGATAGCTTAATCTAAAGTCCAGCCCACTAAAAGGCCACGGCACTTTACCCTAAAGGTCTTTTCCAATTAATTTTGTTCTATTAGCTGATCAATCAATCTTATTCTCTCCCACCTTTTGTACTCTGTTTGGCTTTAATAGTTTCTTGTGGCTTTGAACTTGGTGGAGCTTGTGTTCCAGACATTGCCAGCAGAGAGTCCTTCAACAAGAATGACAATAATTTTTCACTGTCTATTAATTAAAATTGGAGTAAACTACATCATCTCAGAATTACTAATCCGTAAATGTGCTGTTTGCCAAAGTCAAGATGACTACAATAACACCTTGTCAGACCATGTCAATCACCAAGTAACATTAGTCTTTCTATAGACTGCTATGACCTAGATGACCATTCATGGCAGACTAAATAGATAGCACAGTATTCTTGAAAAATAATCATTACCTTGTCAAAGTTCACTGAAAGTACATGTACACGTAAGAAGGGAATGTACAAAAAGACAAGTCAAAATAATTTTATAGTAGAAGTGTGCAATTGTGGGGGACCCATCCCCTCCACCCCACTCTCTCAACTCCTACCTCCCTCCATAATTTGTGGTAAAATTAAATATTAATTTAATATTAATTACCTTAAATGCAGATATCCCTTTGCTTTCTGTCACTTCTAATTCACTTTTACAGAAAATATCCTGAGTCATAAGCTGGCTATGCCACCTTGTTATATTGCTGATGTGTGGATCTGTGGTATCAAGAGACATTCAGTTTCTAGGACCCTCAGACATCATTTAATATATATAAAAAAAGAAACAAAAAACACGTCAGAACTTCAAGACATTCTTAACCTTGCAAAAAATCGAGATTGCGAGACAACTTTAGGAAAACAAAACAAAACAAAACAAACAAACAAACAAACAAACAAACAAAATGAGACTGCAAGACACACACAACTGCTTAAAAAACCTGAGACTACAAATGCTACATTTATCAAAATCAACAAAAATTTTGCAAGACTCGCGGATTTGTAAACAACCATTCACCAACCCTTTTCTACACTGCAGCCACACACTGCAAGCTGGGGAAACAGTTACTCATGGGACAATAATTTAGAGCAAATAATAAACTACTGTACACGTACACGAATAGAAACAAATCAAAGACAATTATACATACCAGAGAAGCCAGATTCATTAATGAACAAAGGATGAAGAGATCCCCAAAGAATGACATCAGCTAATCCAACTTGATCCTTAAACCAAAAAAATAGTAAGCTGACGAATTTTCTATGTCACGTAGTCAAGTATGCAAAGAAATTAATCTATGGTATACTTATTGTTCATTTACTTATCAATTAATTAAAATTAAATAATAATCGTATTCTGTCCTGTACACCTCGATGCTGAGTTGTCTTGTAGTATATGGCAATTGATCACAACTTCTCTAAATAAATTCCAGTTGTTTGTTTCATTAAAGGGCTGGGTCTGGCCTGGCCCGTTTGAAAGGTGGATAATGCTGTACACCAGATAATTATAAATCACTATACAGTGGATAGCATGGTTTGTTTTGTTAACACTCATCAACTGGATAGTGTTATCCAGCTTTTGAACAACTGTGGCCTAGCTGATGGGTACACCCAAAACCAATGTTAGATCACTCAGACCAATCAAGTGTAGAGCAAAATGCACATTCTAATGGCAGAGCTCCGGTGGCCCGAAGGGCTACCAAGCAGAGCCCCATACCCATATAGGAAAGAAAAGCTAAGGAAACTCATGAATTGATTTTCTCATGGTTATCACGGCTAGCGGCATTTATTGCTCGTGGGTACATGACGGCGACGATGACGGCGACGACAGCGACAACTTAGTCTCACAAGATTGCGGCCATACTCCTGTGATATTCAGGGCTTCTGATATTTCACGCAGTCGCAGAGCCACGAATTTCGAGTAAATCCACAAAATACCGTGAAATTCACAAAAACACGCAAAATCCTGCGAAATTCGCTGGAAATCTTACCAAACACTTATCGGCACAATGTTTGAAAGTTTTTTTTGCTGTTGGGGCTGCTTACTTGCTGTAAACTTGCTAAATTACCTTGAAACTTCGTCACTGCAACAAGTAAACATCCCAAAATTACCAGGCGTTCTTCAATTAATGTCGCTAAAAACTGGGCAGCAGCCACGATGTAAAAAGCTTTGTCATTGGCACATTTCTAGAGTGTATTGTCAAAGAGCATATGATGTTCTCTGTTAAAAATAACCTCACGGTCAAACATAGAGCAAACCGCAACCTAAACAGAACAAAACTTCGAAGATGAGGCAAACAACAAGAAGATATTCAACAAAGCAAATTGATTAGTAAATATCTAAGCGCAACTCTTGTGTTTTTAATATCCTGATTCTCTTATTTGTTTTTCTTGTGTTCTATAAGCTTACTTGTGAAGTACGATTTCATATTGCGGTACAAAGCCTGAGTGAGTAAATGCTCTAAGAGTGCCTAGTTTCATTAAAAACGTTCCTCAAATCAGCGCAAAACCAATTGTTTTCTAGCGAAATTTGCCAGAAAACCTTTGCGAAATCGGCCGTGTTTTACTGATCATTTTTCAGTGAAATTGGCCTCGAAAATTCCCACGAAATTCTCGCAAAATCGTCCCTGGAAATCCCTCAAAATTTGACTTTTTTCTCCGCAACCTACCAGTAGCCCTGGACATTGGACATCCATGTTATGGTCAATTAACACTTGTCAAAAAACAAGGTATCCGCCGACCAGTATCATGTGATCATATCCCAGGTTCAAGTTTAGAACTCATCGAGGTCACATGACTTTTTTTTAAGTTACCCCCTGACCAAGTGTTGGTTTTTGATTGAATCGCAGGCTCACATTAACTTGTTGAAATCAGGGCTACAGTACGTTGTTCAGAAGCCGGGCTCAAAAGTTAACCGAAGTATAAATTTTTCTTGTATACAAACGTTTTTCACTGCTTTTGTTTTGTGTTATTTGAGATTACTTTTAAAACAGAAGACCAAACAGTGTAAAGAAAACCTCACCGCAAAGTTACAAACTCAAATCAAAATTCTCGCTTATCCTGGGTTAGCTTATTCAGGCTTTGAACAAACTGGCCCAGGAGCTCTGCATTTCTAAGAACCAGTTAAGACTCAAAGTATTTTTAAAGTATGTAACTGTGTGAGTGACTCATATTGATTCATTGGTTTTGGTTATACTTCTGACTGGATGACAAAGCGGTATGAGTTTTTTAAAAGCAGATCGATCACTTGGTGTTGTTAGTTATTCAAAACCAAAGCAAATGAGATTTAATTTTGACACTCAAATAAAAATCTACTGGCTCTTATGCCAGTCAAATAACGATCAAATTGAAACTAAAGGGAGCAGGAGGAGCAGGGAAGAAAATACTACATGTAACAATCCAAACAAAACAAATCAAAATTGAAATCCTTATTAAAGGGTAGGAGTCCAACACGTTTGCTTTGGTCACTAAAAAATAAGGACAATGAGCATTTAGTACTCAGTTTGAATTCATACCCCAGAGAAAAACATGTGTGATGATAACTCTCCATCTGCATGTCTCAACAGATTCCTTACATCCTCTACATGACCACTATCCTGTCTACCCAAGCCAATGGACAACACAAGATGAGAGAAAAGAACAGGCTGCAATGAAAGAAAGTTGCATTACCTCCTGATGTCCAATCTACTGTACTCTTCTCCTTCACCCACGGAAAAACCTACCTGCAAAGATGTACTCTCCCACTCCACCCATTGATTAATGACTGCTTCCTTGTTAGGATCAGGGACTTCACTTGATTTTCTGCCCAGTGCAAGGAGATATCTGTAAAAGATGACTGCACTAAGTTGTTTATAATTACAGTTAGTTTCCATTGGTACTTTTAGTTTCCGTTCTGTCAGTTTCTTTGGCCCTAATTCATCCTGTGATTCTATATTTTCATTTAATGCCCATACATTTTGAAGACAACCTCTCATTAATATTGAAAATAAATGTGCGTGTCTCTGAACCATTACAAAACTTACCTGCAAATGCTATTTGGACTGTTTAATAAACTTCCACTATCAGTTTCAAGCACAGGAAGCTATAATACACAAACAGTAATATTAATTACTCTAACTAGTGTTGAAATTTGAGGATCTTAATTGGCATGAGACAACATCCACTAAACTGAGTTCTTAAGGCACCTGGTTCTAAATTATTTATTTATTAATTACTAGACAATAAATCTTGAGTGTTCATAACCAGGCCATCACTGTTGTAACGTCGACCAAAGAAGTTAACTCTGCACATATGGGATTGTTAAAGGTCACCATCTTTACCATTTTCAAGTTAATATCAACAAGCCAGGGTTTTTTTTTTTATGAACAGACATTTTATGACACAATCTGACTTCAGAATGTCATTAGCTTATAATAAAACTATTTTAAGCTAATGAAAAAATAGTTTTATTATAATGATAATCTGATAGTCTGAAGTCATATTTAACCATAAAGAGTCTGTTCTTAGTCTGATAGCTACTCATATACACTCCAACTAGTGGCTGATAATTAAAGTAATATAATTTAATTAGTAAAAGTTCAAACAAATCTTCCCTGGTCCCAGAGGTTTTTCTTGATTTTTCTCCACATGAGAGAGCTGAGAGAGAGCCATGAAGTGGCGAACAAGAGTCGTGTTCGCTGCTTCATGGCTCTCTCACAGCTCTCTCCTGTGGAGAAAAATCAAGAAAAACCTCTGGGACCAGCATAAAACAAACCTTACTACTTCCTGGACAATGAAATTTGTTTTTGTCTGAAAATAGAAAAAAAATAAGAAAGTCAACAAGATATAAACAAGATATTATTAACCAGCATGGCCGATGATAAGAAGCCTTTTAATCTTTATCGTAATGATCAATACATTATCAGTATACATGTAATAGCAACTTTAACTAAAAAAAGACACTGTGCTCCTTTTACCTTCTATCAAACAAAGTACAACAGTTTCTTTAGAAACTAGAAATCACTTTATTTCATATGTTTGAATGTATTTAAATATATTTGATCAAATGTACATCCACTATCTAGTACACATACTTTATTTCAATGTATTTAAACATTAATACAGATGTAAAACTGATCCACTGGTAGCATTAAGCTAGTTAAAAATAATAATTATTAACATAGCAAGGGAAATGAGGAGAAGGGTGGGAACATAGGAGGAAAAAGGGCAGGAAGGTTATGGGAGGCAGGATCTCAAGCAAAGAGCAGGGAGTCTCCCTGCCAATGACATCCTGCCTCCCAGGTATGGGTTTTCTGAAATTTTACAGAAGGAAGTGGGAGAAAAATTCCAAATATAGCTGATTAATTAAAGGTATTTTTGTTAATCAAGATCTTAGACGCCCTACATGGATGAGGAAACTCATTATATCTCTACCCTCCCTCCACACTCTCCCCAACAAACTATAACCTTCAATGTGTGGAGTATACTAGGCAGTATCTCTGATGACAAATATTCTTTTTCGGGAATATGTAGAATTCTGAGAAAAAAATAAATGAGCAAACCTTAGCTCAGAATTACTAGTGAGAAATAGTTGCATGGGTGAGGTGGGGAGTTTGCTGGGAGGTGATTCACATAAAGCGCGCGCCCCTTAAATCACTTCAACCATTTGTTGAACAACTACAGATCTTGTTTCCCTCTTGTTTGTGCACCAGTTTTTCAAGATTTCCTGCCAATTCTGTACAACAATGAATAATGATACGATCTACTGAATTTGATCTTGCATCAGAAAGAAATTACAATCATCACTTCAAAATTCCAAAGTGAATCGAGAAGTTCATCACGAAGCACTGAGCTTAAATCACACGTCTTACTGTAGACGTTTATTTCTTTATTACCAGCTATCTTAGAAACAAAAGAGACCTGAAATTCCATCACAGTTCCGGTTTCGTTTTCGTTTCACGGAGGAAGTGAACTTAAATTTTACCTTCATAATTGATGTACTGTACGGTCAGTGGAACGCCTGCCAGATTCTTTGCTGCCAAAATACGAAGCAGGACCGGGTTTCCTCGGTCACTGTAAAGCTTCATGATTTCGCCAATTTGAGATGAAAAGTACCTGCTGTAGTGTAAACGTCGTGAAAATACGGTAGATCGGAATAAAGACAATGATTTGACCCCCAAAAAGATCCCAAACATCTGATGCAACTAGTTTTGTCTAATTTTCACGTGTGAATATACCGGGTTAAAGTGTCGAGGAAGTCTGGAACGAGTAACAACCGCAGTCCAAAACACTGCGGGTTCAAGAAAGATCCGCCATCTTTTTGCAAACAGGAACTGAATAGTGGGTGAACGTGGCTGAATTTGAAAGCGAATTCAGGACATCTTTCCTTCCAGTTCACTGCGATTTCAGAGTTTCCAGGCCTTGATTACCCTCATAGGAGATATGTCGAATTCACAGAGACTAGCGTTCGCCATTATCGAACATCTTTCTTCGCAGTTGAAATCCGGTGCTGTGATCGGCGATGCAGCGGAGAGTTTAGACGGTGAGTGAAGTCTGCTTAATTGTAAATTTTTAACGCGCACGTGTTAGTTTCGCCTCTATTGTAACGTTTAGGGCAAATCTTCTCAAACTGCTTGGTGGATTTGTTGTAACTGTGTGTGTCGCTCAAAATGTACTTGTAAGAAGACCTTTCTCGTGATCACAGTTTGTTCCGTGGACTCTTTCATTTTCCGATTGTTAAAGTCAATAAAATATAACAGAATCTTAAGACTATCTTCAATTTTTAATCATACTATTTGTTTTAATTGCTTGATACATTTGTGGTAAAATTGTATTCTAGTAATTCTTGTAGTACACTGTATACAAATGATACATTTTTTATCTGCCCCCAACCCCCCATGGAGGGCAACCTTGGGCACTGAGTAAAATCTGTTTCACCATAAGGGGGCAGGGGGGGGGGGGGAGGGGGAAGAGGGGGTGCAAGGTAAAAAATTCAATGTCCCAATACATTATAATTGTATACATTTTTGTTATCTTCTTGTGGACTTCACTCTATGCTTGATCAACTATCAGTCATTACCTGCACATGTTACTGCCGGAGGTTCCCAGTTAACCAAACTGAGAAGGTGTAAAGTTACCAGTATTTTTTCCTCAGAAGACTTTAAAATCTGACAACATCAATTTCCCAGGGCGTTTTTTAAAGAAAATCCCTTTTTTTCTTGGACAAGTTCAATATAAATCTATTACCATTTTTCCCAGAAATTGAAATTGAAATTATTATTAATAAAGTAGAAACCAAAATTTGAATTTTTAATTTTCAGTTCTCATGAATTTCCCAAGAAATTAATGAGCAAAGTATAACAAATGTTTTTGAAGAATTCATAATAATAATTCATAAATTGTGTTTGGAGTATGCTGGGAGTTTATTCTTGGAGATCAAGGATTGGAAGAAAGTTAAGATGAAAATTAAGAGTGCGCAAGTTGTTAAATTGTTAACTTTTAATTAGAAGTACTTCTGTTCAACACTAAAGGTTCTATCTAAGATACTGTGTGGCTCCAGAAAATATCCATACCTCCCAAGAATGGTTATTTGGTTTGCACTCCTCTCCTCCCGGGAATTTCCAGTTTTAATTAGCTTTATACTTTCCCTTGAAAATTTGGCTATTGAAAATTCCCTCCTCAGAATTTCCAGTGTCCATCCATGGTGTGGGTATAGATTTTCTCTGGACACACACATTGGGGATGTTAGTATCGATTTGAGGTGATGTCTGAGAGTTCACAAGGTTGTTACTAGATCTGTGTGTGTTACTTGAACAGAGAAACTTTTTTTCTCCTAGTTTCTATCCAGTGTTTAGAAGCTGTTTATGATATAAACAGAAACGACCCTACACAAGTTGAAACACTGAAGTGTGATAAACCTCTAGGAGAAATATTTGAAACTGCAACCCAGGTTTGTGTCTCTTTAAATGTACTTTGAATTATGGACTTAATTTAACTGGAATTTTATTCATAACTGTTATGAATAAATGCAACTTACAGTAAGATTTCTCTTTTGCAATTACATTATTAGTGTCTAACTAAATGAATTTCATAAATTGAAGGATCATTGTAGATATGTTATGTATAAATAAGGTTACATATATTATTAATATCAAATTAAAACACAAATCTTCTTGACCATGTTTGACCACATTTCCAAATGCTAAGAGGAGAGCTGAAAATATGATACATAGTGGTGTATTTTTGACAAACCTAAAGGTGTTTGGAAATATTGTCAAACACTGTCTTGAGAGGTTGATATAGCTTCTCAGTCCAAACTAAAACTAAGGAGAAAACAGAGAAATAAAATTGTAAAAATCTATGCTAATCAAGATCAGATATCCAAAGACCGTCTCGGTCATGATTTCCTTTTCTTAAACTTAATGAAGTACTGATTAAAATGAGTTTGATAAGTATTTCTCTTTCCACATTTGAGTGTTTCTAGAAAACATTTCTTTATCTGTTTGTAGACAAGGGGAGGATCAACAGCTGCTCAGCCTACTGCTGAAGACAGGGCCAAAGCAGAAGAACTTAAAACTGAAGGTACAGTATAATCTGTGCAATAATGCCAGCATCTTATAACCTTAACTCACCAAATTCCTTCTTTCCCTTCCTTTCAATGCCATACTTTAAGTGGTGTACCACTGGTGTTTTGTTGACTGTGGAACAGTAGATTAAAACTCTCACTAGTCCAACATTAGACCAGCACTAGCAAAATTCTGAATCCTGACCTTCTTGAGCATTCTTGTCTAGATACATTGTACATATATATACAATGTAGTGAACATGGCCTAGATAGCTCTGGCTCTTACTATTAGTAATAGTCCTCAAGTAGTGAAATTGGCGCAATCGACCATGACACGTTCTTTCATTTTATTCCCAAATAAATATTTCTTCAACTTGCATTTGCTAAACTTTATTATTGCCTTTTCTGTCCAACTAGTTGGGTGATACTAAAACAATTAGACCCTTCGCCCTCAAGGGGCACGGGTCAATAGCCCATTCGGCTTCGCCTTATGGGCTATGGGTCTAATTGTTAAATATCACTGTACATTCCTTAGGAAACCAGTTGATGAAAGAAGAAAAGTATAATGAAGCAATACTGTGTTATACCAAAGCCATGGAATTGGACAGTGCTAATGCTGTCTTTCCTTGTAACAGGTTTGTGGAGATTCTATTGTCAGTCACCTTTCATTTTGATTGTTTGTGAAAATCCTGCTAAATCCATGTTCCCATCTTTTACACATACATGTACATGTACACTAGAGTATCACAGGGTTTCTATAACAGGCTCTTGGTCAAGTAAGGGTACTTGTTGTTTCTCCATACTATTAACAATACCAGATCAGTGGAAGAGAATGACAGGATCCATTGTGTTTTTGGATAATATCCATGCTCATCCCACTGAGGCTCATTTGATATATGGTAATGGGGGGGTAGCTCAAATGATAAAACTTTTAAAAGGAAAGAATGAAGCTCAACTGGAATTTCTAGCTGGGCAAAGAGAGGTTTTCAAACAAAGAAACCCCAGTATGGTAGTGTGGGTGTTTTCTGGAGTAACACTGACAATATTGTCACTGACGTAAGACATGTCTTGATCAATATTTCTTCTATGTAGGGCTGCTGCCTACAGCAAAATGGGTGAACACCAAAAGGCAATAGATGACTGCCAGAAAGCTCTAACTCTGGACCCCAATTATGGAAAGGCTTATGGACGAATGGGGTGAGCTTACATTGTTCTTGTGTGATGACAAAGGCAGTTACATGTACAAGTAGTAACCTTCCCATCAATGACACCTGGGTCGTGGTTTACATTGATTTGTTTACCCTGGGTCTTTCATATATTTCAGTTTATCATATCACAATTTGAACAACCTCCAGAAAGCCAAGGAAAGCTATGCAAAGGTATGAAACTCTAATTGAAATACTTCATCGAAAATAACAAGTGCTATTGACGATATCATTGTCACTTGTTTCTGTCAAGTCTATTCATTGTGAACTCAGACAATTCTCATCTGGAGAACGTTGTGAAGTAACTGACATGTTGTTTCATTTGTTTCAAAGGCTCTAGAATTAGAGCCTGGCAGCGCATTTTATCAAAGCAGCTTATCGCAGGTGGAAGAAAAGCTTAGGGAATCCCAGCAAGGAGGGGTTGGTAACACCAGACCTGCTCCAGGAGGTCAGTATGTGAAAAAGACTCTTTATTGTAGTACATATCGTACAAATGTAATGGGGTTTTTTGTGTTATAAATTATGTCAATGGGCTTAGCTGTGGTCTGTTAAACTAAATGATAGACATAGTGATCCCAAACCTTCCCACAATGCTCCTTAAATCAGTTAAATTTAGTTGGAGCTCTGAAGACTTCTAAATCTGTAAGGTTAACTGAAGATAATTGTACTTTGCTCCCCAAAGTACATGATTGTATGGTTTTGTTGTACAGTTGTAAAGTGCTATTGAGCTAAAGGGAAATAGTGCTATATAAATAAAGTATTATTAATAATTATTATTATTATTATTGTTATTATTATTATTGTTGTTGTTGTTATTGAACATTGTTGTTGTTGTTGTTGTTATTATTATTATTATTATTATTATTATTATTATTATTATTATTATTATTACAGTTACAGTTACAGTACACTTTTCCAAGGATGGCCAGAAATAATCAGTGATATTTTCAAGTTCAAACTTCCACTGTATCTTAAACAAGTTCTTTTGAAGTTTTGTTTTACTGTAAAGTGTACAGTTGCCCAGTTGGTATGAATTAATCACCAAATGCAACTGAATGATTGGATCTCAAGTCAAAATATCCTTTTCTTTGCAATTTTTTCCTCTAGGTGTTCCAAATTTAGGAGGACTTGATTTGGGCAGCCTGTTAACAAACCCTGCAATCATGGATATGGTATGTCTTTTTTCTTGGCTAGTACCTGTGTTAACTTTAATACATGTAAAATGTGATTCCATTCCTTATACTACAGTGTACTTCATGTTTCATTCCTGAGAATGGAAAGTCATTGGTAATAAGTGAGCCAATGAACAAACAGTATCATTCACTATGAGTTGCTGGTGAATTAGATTTGCATTTAGTTCTGGAAATGCATGTTGTCTTTCAACATTATTATTACTCACAAGAACAATTTCTTTCAAAAAGTTACTTCAAAAATTCTTCTTCTTGGAAAAAAAAACTTTTAGTTAATATTACATTATGTTATTATTATTATTATTATTATTATTATTATTATTATTATTATTATTATTATTATTATTATTATTATTATTATTATCGTCCTCACGTAATGTTTGCTTAGAGTCCTTAGGGCCGAGACCAAACCATGGTCCTGGGGCACTAGGGGATAGCCAGTTTTTATTATTATTATTATTATTATTATTATTATTATTATTATTATTATTATTATTATTATTATTATTATTATATGTAGATTCCTTTTATGCACTATACCAAGGAAAGAAATTGAAATCAAGACTGCATAATTATATGAATGTGTTATGTACTGTACACTGTATACATAGTACTTTGTTTATGTCCTGAATCATTGTGTTTGTGAACTGATCTCAAGTTTTAATGGGCATTTTTTTCAAGTACCCCCAAATTCTTAGGGAGTGTACAGTCATGTATAATTAAGAGGTTATGGGACAAACTGATTATTTGTCCTAGTTATAGCAATGCTAAATTTTAATTTCATTTCAGGCCCAAACCTTTATGAGTAACCCAGGTGTTCAGCAAATGTAAGTATAAGTTTTGATGTAGTAAAATACTGAGATACTGCATGTAGTGCCTCTACCAGCATTACGATTTGAAGTAGATGGTTGTCCTGGTTCAGCACCCACCTGAAAGCAATAAGTGAGAGGCTGATATAACAACCTCCTCTTGAGGACCAGTTTTTGAAACTGCTGAACATTAAAGCTGATGGTTCACAACAGAATACCCCGGAGTTCTGGAGAATGCCAGGTCTTATCAAAAGCACAGTGTATGATGCTTGATCCACAGATTATTTCCTTCCATCCATGGGCACATGCACCTTTTAATTGTTGTTAGTCTCCACAGAGGCCTGTTGTACAGTGTAAGCACATGGTAATAGAAACATTGTAATGCTATAAATACACTTGCATGTATAAAATAACCATTTAAAATACTGTCAGAGTATTTAACTGTAACTAATTGCTGCGGAGCGAGCGTAGCGACCGAGGAGCAACATAAACAGGATTTAAGAAGAATATATAAAAGGGGATCCAAATTCTCGAATTCATCACTTTTTACCAGAATGCATCGCATTTAACCAGAGTGCATTGCGCCACTTTTTACCAGAGTGCATTGCGCCACGAACTACAGGAGGATGCCTTTTCGCGTGGATTCCAGTGAGAAAGATTAGTGGTTGTGTTTTGCTCTGATTTATCTGTAAAACGATGTGAAGGAGATTGTGCCTGCTTTCACAACTCTTGCTTTTGTTCTTAATGCATGCAGTATGTGAAAGTTTGTAAATCTGGACGATTAATTGTGACATCTTAATTTTAAACTTAGTATGTCATTTCTTAGCAGTCTCGCCTACTTGGCCGAATTCTTAAATGAAGAGAAATCGTCGCTCCTAAAGCTTGCAGAATAAGTAAAACAAACGAAAACCGTAGAACACACTAATTTCATATATGCTGCGATCTATTCCTTTTCATCCAAACATGAATTTAAGCTGAAGCTTTAGCATTTTCACACATCGTGATGGACGCGTCCTCGACACAGTCTGTCAACATTCCTGAGACATTTAATACGTATCAATACAGAATTTATAAGTTAGATTTCTACTCCTACAACTTCCACATCTTTCGATTTCCGCAATCTGGTAAAGGGGAGATTGATGTGTATCTTTTTATGTTCAAACATGGGTCAGATCACTATGTGCTTTTTTGTCACGATCCCTTGTCACACCTCGCCATCCATGTGTCATCATGCATGAAGTTGTAGATGAATCACTGCGTAAAATATGTCACTATCAATAGAATGTGCCGCAGCATTATTATCTTTTAGATACCCTAGTTAGAATTTATAAGGTCTATTAATTTGAGTATTATAAGAAATATTACATGTAGAAATGATATCAACTTGAAAAAAAACATCCGAGCTGTAGAGGGTCAAGGGTTCAAATCCAATCTGGAACTCAGATTTTTTCTGATTTGATTTCATTTCTGCATTTAATATTTGACATATTTCTTATAATGAGTTTACTTTGGAGGGACATTGGTTGCATCTTTGATATGCCTCAATGTAACTGCAATGCAGTTATGAGTTCATACATGTATGTGCCAAGTCATTATTGTGTGACCACGTGATGCAGTTCCAGTCACAGACCCACATTTCACCCTTGCTCACCATAGAATCTCCAGTAGCTCGGTGGTTAGAGCATCCAGCTAGATCACCAAGGGTCATGGGTTCAAATCCCATCTGGAACTCAGATTTTTTTCCAAGTTTATGTCATTTCTATTAATTTATTGTGCTTTTAGGATGACAAATATGATGGGAGGTGGTGCAGGAGGTGGTGGAGGTGCCGCTGGCATTTTTCAAGCGTAAGTTGCATTTCACACATGCCATCTCATGTTTTGCTAAAGCTGTTTGATATATTGGCATAGGCTTTTTGCATTTAAAAATGCATGTATTGTACCTCATACATGTAATTATCAATTGGCATCTTTTGGAATAATGTTTGAATAGAAGAACTCATAGACAACCAGTTTGGAAACCCTATTGGGTCATTTACTCAAGGTTGACAGAAAGAGGCTTGTCTTTTATAGTGTGTTCATGTTTGTGCAGGGTTGTAGATCAGCTGCCCACATTTTGGACTATTTTTTTTTCCTCTTCTGGATTGTTGAATTTCTGACTGATGAGTTCCTTTTCTGAAAATTTAGACATCATTTAACAAATTTTCACTTAAAACTGCACAACATATTAAGGGAGCACAGCCCTGGATGTCTATAAGGTTAGGTTTTTAGTCACATATACTTGTATAGAATTTTGGATGGCTACTTTTTGAATTCCTGGCCAATACCCTGCCCATTTGTTTAAAGCTTTGTTAATAATGGCCTTACCATAGTCAAGTGGTGGAAATTGTTCCATTCAGAGAAAAGGTAGACACCCATGAATGTCTAAAATTGAAAGACGTTAATAAACTTGGTTGCTTCAGTGCCCAACAGTTCGGTGAACAGATGCAGCAGTCCAATCCAGAGTTGTTTGATCAGTTAAGAGGCCAGGCCCAGGCTGCCGTTGATCAACACAGAGCACAGAATCAACCCGGGGAAGGACAAGATCCCAAACCAGGTTAGAAATGCATCAATTGGACATTGCAACATTGCAACATTATAGCTAGTAAAGTAAAGAAGAAGTAAAGCCCAACTGGCTCCTAGCTCTCAACATTTAACTCCAGTTTCTGTAGCTTAGAGTGGCTACGAGTATGCTTCCCCCCTGGATCCGATGCTAGTCCTTTACAGTTTACTCCTCAGCATTCTGTCAGGTTGCCGGGATAATCCACGACTACCTACTCCTGGGCCGGGTTGTTCAAAACCTGATTAAGCTAACCCAGGATTAGCAAGAATTTTGATTTCAGTTTTGTAACTTTCTGGTGACGGTTTCAATTTATATTGTTTGTCTTTCAGTTCTGAGTTTGAATAATCTCAAACTACACAAAACCAAAGCAGCAAAAACTGTCTATACAAGAAAAATTGATACTTCAGTCAGTTACTTTTTAACCTGGATTAATGTTAACTGGCTTTTGAACAAACCATCCCTGGATGGAGAGAGGCACTGAGATTATAAAAGTGTCTTGCCCCCCAAAAAACAAAACCCAACTACATGTACCCCGGCCAGGGCTTGAACCTGAATCGATTAATCTGGAGTGCAGTGTACTAACCATTAGGTCACCACCTCCTCACAATCAAAATCAACTTGTGTGCATTGTATCTAGTAAATCCTAAGGTTTCAATTGATTCAGAGATGGTTCTGCAGCAGAGGGAGTGTGAGCGACCTCAGAGCAATATCCAATCAGATTGGTGAAGGCTCTTGACACATACATGTAGAACTGTGTTCTTGACTCTTTGTATACATTTTTCCTCTGCAGATGATGGAGACGCTAGTTCACAGTAACCCAGTGGTCCTTGAATTCTGATTAATTATAGCTAAAAATATTTAGTGTGTATCATATTGGATGGATGAGCCTTGAAGAATTATAAAGGTAGAAGGAGAGATCAGCATAGCTTAGTCTGCCTGTTTTCCTCTGACCCAGAGTGCTGTTCATTTTGGGAGATTCTGTGAAGAACAATTGTATTTCCAGGCAGACACAATCCTACAAATCAATAAGTAATCTACCAAAATGAACAGATTAGGTAAGTGTCAGATATGAAATGAAAAAGAAAATATTCTGTCCCTAGGGGCTTTGATCTCTGCTGAAAAGATAAACATGCCAAGAAAACCTTATTACCAATCTGTTAAAGTGCACTCCTTCAGGTCACACTGTACAAGTGTTTCTACTTTCTTGTTGATCTAAAGAGGAATGAGTGACAGTCTAGTTTTGATCACTTAACTTATAAAAAGATCAATTTAAAGTGTTACAAAATGAATCATTTTAGAAGGTAAATAATATTTAAAATCCATGTGTGTGTTTAAATACATATCTAATTTATAGGTTGTTGAACTTGATTCTTGAAATAACAGGGACATGAAGTAGACCAGGTAGCCTGAATGCTAGCCTGCAAATTTGTTCAGTGTTTCTCACAAAATGCCAAACTATAGCCTATCGGGAGTGGAGGGAGGGGGCTTTATTCACAGGCTACCTCCTAAATGAATTATCTTTTGTTTGCCTGTGCCACCTTTTTGATTACTTGATGGGCCAAAAGGTTTTGGCTAACAATTACAGTCGAACCTCCACTTGGGACGACCTCTTGTAAGTGACCACCTCTCCTCAGTGACTAGTTTTCCAAAATACCAAAAGTTTTCAAGTCAAATCACTACAAGTATTTGGAACCTCTTGTAAGCAGCCACCTCTCGCAAGCGACTGCAACCACTTTCAGAACTAAAAGTTTGAAATTTTCTTTTGTATCTAACCTCCTGTAAGTGACTGCTTGACAGATAACAGAGTGAAAATTGGATTTAAAGTGTTGTAACATTTTTGCATTCCTGGAAAGTACATGAGACGGACATTTCTCAATGGGAAGTACTTTTCGTGTGAATACAACATTTAAAACATGTGGTAAGGCTCTGCAGTTTACAATATGTTAATGAGGCAAAGTTTTGTCCCAATATGGTCTAATCTCTCATAAGCGGCCACCTCCCGTAAGCGACCACTTAGGTTTGAGATTTTGGGTGGTTAGTTACGGGAGGTTTGACTGTAGTCAAAATCAGCCGAAGTTAATATCCAAGACTAATAATATTGCCTAAGGATTTTCATTCAAGTCTATGAAACTGGTATTTTATTTAATATTGTTATGCCTCTATAATTTGTAAGCCAATAATATAGTAACCAATGGAGAGAAGTGTTGTGTCCTAATCATAGGTTTGCAGTGTTTTTAAAGGTCAACTTGTCACAAAAATAATTTTGACAAAATTTGTAAATCAGTTGTGGAACATTTAGTATGCAGTCACTGTGTTCATGTATTTGTAAAATTATACAAAAAAATATGATGTCAAAATATATAGGTTCTGCTACCATTACCACTCACTTCTAAATAGCATTGAAATATCCTAGAAATTTGTCACCTTGGGACATTCCAAATTTTTTCAAGATACTTTATTTCGAGATTGAAGCACTCTATGTTCTTTAGTTTAGCATATGTGAAACTAATAGCCTTAGTTACAGGGTTGAAAGTTCAGCTCCTGATATGAGAATCACCTGATTGGTCTGGACATGTGAGCTGTTTTGTGTCCTGATAACTTCCTCCCTCCCTTCCCACCCTGGCAGACTATTTAGCAACGCTTCCGTTGGGCAAAGATCTCTTCTTTAATTCTTTTTACGAATGTGTTATTAGCTTTACAAAAGCAAATCTATCGTCTTCCAAGTACTCCCAAGTAAAACAAAGTTTACAAACCCTCTCTTATGTGTATTTTGCAATGTCGACAAAACATTACTTGGACGGGAGGAGTGAAATGGTTGATGTTCCGGTGCCCCCTCCCTACCATGGTTGATCCTCGGAATTGGTACTCTAGACAGAGATTAGAGAACTTCATGTTTGACGACTGCTCGAACATTTGAGCAGATTTCATCTAAAAAATGGGCTTTCATTGGTCTTTAGCTGCCATTGCTGCTGGTTACCTTGTAGGTGAATTTCTACGTGAAATTCTTCGGCGACTACTCCCAAAAACGTACTACATATACGCCAACGAACTCATCTCCACTTTCCAGTTGTCTGTTTGCGTCTTCGAGATATCAGTCATCGGAAGATTCTATAACGTCTGGATTGCACTGTTCTGTTCTTTTTGCCTGTTAACATTAAAAAATGCCGAATACATTTTCGAGGGAGCATTCGCGAATCCATGTGGACTTATGGAAGACTTCGTGTACAAGAAAGGGTATTGGATAGCGGACAATGTAACGAAAATTGTATTTCAACTTTTTGGCGCCCTTCTGAGCTTTCCGTTCATTCAAATGCTGTGGAAATCGACGTGGAGTGATCTACACCATCAGCAAGTGAGGAAGGGTTTGCGATCTACACTGGAAGTTTCTCTGTTGTACGGAATTTCGATCGAAATTTTGGCCACGTTCGTGACGGCCATCAGCGACTTCTTGTCGCGTGGCGGACTTAAGAGGTACAACTCCGTCATTCGATCGGCGTTGTGCGTCATTCTTAGCTACTTTCTCGCCGAAACCACTGGAACATGGATGAATCCAGCTCTGGCCACTGCTCACACGTTTGTGTTTTGCACGAGGAAGGAAGTAATATGGGAGCATTTGTTCGTGTTTTGGCTCGGACCGATCATTGGCACGCTGGTCGCCATCGAGGTAAACACGAGACTTATGAAACCCGAGGACAAAAGAAAGAAGAAAAGTTTAGCGAAGAAGATAAAAAAATCTTCAGCGAAAAATCACAAAAATGGAACACTGAAGCACTCCGTGGAAACGAAGAAAAGACACGCCAAAAACGCGTAACATTAATTTTCACGTTACTTGTTCCGATACGCATATAGTTAACAAAATAAGTTGCAAATTAACAGACAAATTGAGAGTTGCACAATATCCCGTCTTGTTTTCGAACGGTTTTATGACGAATCTTAAGTTTTCAATTTTTATTTCTTAAATGATGAATTCGCTTTACGTTTCTTCAGGGAAATCTTTCGCCATGTTCCGGGAACAGGATGTGTTAATTATCGTATTTGTATTTAAAAATCGTGTATAAATTTACACCAAATTGTAACTATTTGTTCCTGTCGATCGACGAGCTTTGAAGGCATGGAGTCCAACATATTTTGAAGTTAATCAGGAAAGTCGTGAGCTTAAAATGTGTTGAGAAATCTTTTCATTTTGTGGTATCTACAGGTAATTGCATTCACGGTATTTAACTGGTTGCACATTTTAGTTGTTGATAAATATTCATTACACATGTTATTTAAGCTTATTAAAAGGGCTTTCCATTTTACCCAAAATGCAGGTTCGAATGGAATACCATTTTCCTTCTGACTTACACGTAGACAGAAAATATTTCTGAAATGTCCACTAGAAATTCATTTTCTGCTCAATTTTGCCACCAACATTCCTGGAATTTTAGATGGCTGGTTTAGAGAGGTTTGCATTTTGAAAATTCATTTGTTTTTTTAAAATTCCCAGGAAATTACCAAACCAATCACCTGCATTCCTAATTTTTCAGAATACTTGGTAGAATGGAAAGCACCAGAGTGAAGAGTGATCAGGAATTTAATAACGGATCTTGAAGTGTGCGCTGTAAGTTGCAGATTGAGTTTTTTCCCCTGCTGTTAGGGGAAAAAACAAAGATCCGTATCTTACAGTATGGACTGAGAATACAAGGTTAGCAAGATATTTTAAGATATTTATTATATCTCTACTGTGTATCCAATGGGTTTGGGAACGATTTCAATTCACCCCAAATGGCTTCAAATTTCTGATGCACATTTGAAGCAAAGCAAGTCAATTTGAAATGGTTAAGTTGTTAGCATGTTTTAATACACATTTTAAAGAAACATTTGCTTGCCATAAAAGGTTAGAACACTAATGGCATTAAATCATAAATCACTTTGTCAACAAAACAGCTTTTAATTTTAGCATGGTGGTGGTATACTGTAGAATACGGCGCTCTAAATTGACCAATCTCACGTGTTAGAAGAGACCTGTCTCTACATATCTCAAGTTGAAAAAGATGGAGATAGGTTATTATAAACATAACTTACTGATTGTATTTACCTGCCTTCTCATGTTTTGCTAAAGCTGCTTCATATCTAGGCATATGGGCTTCTTGCATCTAAAGTGTACCTCGTAATCATTGGCATCTTTTGGAATATTTTTTGCAATAGCGAAGCGCATGATGTCTAATTAACAAATTGACGTCATTTTTTTAGGCGTCTGTCCTCTTATTGATGATAAATTGCGTCATAACATTGTCAAAGTGGCTGTGGAACCATGAGCTGCAGGCGAGTGGTTCCCCAGTAAACTTTGACAATGTTATGACAAAATTTGTCATCAATAAGAGGACAGACGTGTAAAAAACTGGCATCAATTTGTTTTTTACAATAACAAGACCCCAAAATGGTCAAATGCCAGAAATAAATGAGGGGAAAAGACGCCGTAAACTTGCCGTAAACAAAGATAAGTGAATTTTATTCAAAATGACACAAACATTGTCAATAGCTTTTCTCACTTTTTGATTGGCTACGGCTGAAAGTTTGCATAAATTAAAATTTTATCCGTCTGTACTCTTGTTGATGACAAAAATGAGCCAATCAGCGCGCGAGAAATTAGACAGATGTAAACAAAGTAGATTGCATACTTTTGGACCCCCCAGCGTGACCCAGACAAACATTAGCGTGTTCTGTGAGAAATAGAGGGAATGTAGGCAATTTTTTCGTTTTAAAAAAGTGTTTTAGCCGCCTTATTTCGCTGAATATGGTTAGCGCCAAGCACTGCTGCTGGAGAACATGCAACAGTGACTCCAGATATCCGGATAAACTGCGTAAATCGCCGAAACAAATGCTAGAATTAGGTATGAAAATGTTTATACCCTTTAATTCCGTAGCCATAGCAAGGAATCGAACGCTGTCAACGATGGATTAATTCTTGTTCCCGTGAACATTTTACCATCAATGAGATTACCAGAAACACATTCATCCGTACACTACACCTGACTACACTTACCAGGACAGAGAGGTCCAACTGACGAGTTTCCCGACCCTTTAAAGCAAGCTTTACAGCTCATGAAGTGTTCAACGCATCTCGCCCGAAGCGTAAAGCACCTCAGCCAAGAGTCTTGGTGAACAAACGATGTTTTGACACTGAAAATATCCTACTGTCTGACTCCGGTGTCAACTCTCATAGACTAAAGTCCACAAAAATTACAGTTGAACCCCTCTGAGAGTGTCGTGAAGACAGAGTTACAATGAAGAAATATGGAGGAGTCGACAAAGTTCCATTCAAACTATGTATATTCAGAGAATAAGTGTTTCACAAGGCGGCCATCAAAGCATACAGAAAACAACCATGTCTTTTTCGCGTGTGTTACACGAACCATGTCAAGTAAACAGAAACCGCTGACCGCAACTCGCTTGATTACAAATAACAATAAAATAGCGTAAGAAAATGTACTTAGAATGTTCACTTACTATAGTCTCTAAGTCTCTACGACAGAGAGTACTCAATATTTGTTCACAAACGCCAAGCGATTCTAAATGATGTTTTGGTTTTGTAGTGGACGAATTCTCTTAGCTTTACACTGTAAAAATCTCGACTCACAGGCACGGTTGTTCAAAAAACTGGATACCCAGCAGCCAAAAATTAAATTCATAGTTAATCAAAAAATATTGTTATTATTTGAAACCTCCCGACAGAATAAAGTATTTTGATCGAACTCAGGTCAGAAACGTCTCGGCAGGGAAACACAGGCTACGTTGCGTGACATTGTTGATACCATGACCCACTGATTGACGGAGGAGTTTGCAGTTTCTAGAACTGTTGACTATAAAGCTATTAAAGCAGCTTATTCGATATTCGACGGCCAGTCAAAAAATTGTGTTTGTAATAGATATAAATTGAAAAAAATACAACATTCATGATGGTCAAGGACTTTATGACTTTGCCGAAGCTAAAAAAACCAAAAGGTTATTTAGAATCGCTTGGCATTTCTGAAAAAAACTTCGAGTACTCTCAGAGGGGCTCAACTGTAATTTTTGTGGACTTAAGTCTATGAGAGTTGACTCCGGAGTCAGAGTACGATATTTTCAAAGTGTCAAAACATCGAGATTTTATAGTGTGTCCAAGCTCGAAAATATCCTCAACTACGAAGCCTAACTAATACTTGAAATCGCTTGACATTTCATTTTAATTGTTCTACAGTATAGTTTTCAGGTTCACCATCAAACTTACAGCCCGGAACACCATCGTTTTGTGTGAGAATTGTGGCTTTCGCGCTTGAAGAAAGCTTCAAATCTTCCGACATTCCGGTTTGTTTGTCTGAGTTTTGTGGAGGGTCTAAATTTTTATGACGTCACCCGCGCGCTTCGCTATTAGAAGAAGTCGCCAATATGGTAGACTATATATGTCTCATTTACTCATGGTTGTCAAAAAGAGGCTGGAAAATTGCGTGCTCTTTTAGCTGAAAGCCAAGATTTCAACTGGCGCCCGTTTTATGAAGCTCGATTTGGCGTAGAAATTTTCCGGCGCAGAGCTCTACGGCTCTACGCTTTCGTCACCAGTCTTCTCCTACGTGTTGGAAAGAGACATTACCTCCTTCATAGCTTTTACCCTAGTTTTGTATTGTTACTGTGGTTACCTGCCTATTTCGTAACATTTGATCTCAATCTGCAGCATATTCCTCGCATATATCTCATATATATTAAAGTGTTCTATTAAAGTGTTACTATGGTTTACAGTGTTTTAATCGTTTTCAATTTAAAATTCTGTATTGAGTTAACCCTCTACCATCTACGCTCTACGCTCTACGCTCTACGGTTCTATGTACAAGCGTAGAGGCTTACAACTATTGCAGCAAATATTAAAGCGCACGGGGAATGTTTAGTGTTATTTCGGTTTACAGTATTTAATAATCTTTTTAATGTACAATTCTGTATTGAATTTACCCTTTACGCTCTACGCTCTGTGCTATATGTTCTACCATCTACATTCTACTCTCTACGTTCGACCAGCTACTCTTTTCAATCTAGGCTCTACGATCTACGATCTACCATCTACCCTCTAAGTCCATCTACGCTCTACGTTCTACCAGCTACTCTCTTCGATCTACGCCCTACCATCTACCATCTACCCTCTAAGTCCACCTACGCTCCACTCTCTACGTTCTACCAGCTACTCGCTCTACGCCCTACCATCTACCACCTACCCTCTAGGCCATTCTACGCTCTACTCTCTACGTTCTACCAGCTACTCTCTTTGATCTACGCTCTACGCTCTACGATCTACCTCAAGCCCATCTGCTTGGGAGGTTATTGGAATTTTTAATTTTTTTTTTTTTAATTTTTTAATTTTGTAACGAAGATTAGTGAGCAGCACAAAGGAAGACTACTTGTACTTGTAAACTTTTTCGTTTATTTCCGACGCGCTTCGTCTCTGTCTGAGACTTCTTCAGGGAATGATTACAACTAACATTGAACAGCATACATAGCACATAAGCGTGCTAAGTTTAACTTCCCATGGAAGTGAAAAACTACTGAAACATGCTGTAAACGGACGTTACAAGAAACGCCTCAATTAATGCACATGTTATTGCGTGTTGTTATATTTTGGGGGCCATACGATTAGCGCTAACCGTATGGCCCCCAGAAATATAAAAAAAAGTTAAAAAAAAAAAAAGTTAAAAAATATTAAAACATTAAAACACTAAAAAAAGACACTTTTTTGTTTGGAAGGGTTCCAAAGAAATCCTATTAGAGTTTCTTAGTTGTCTCTATAGCAAGAATGATCGTATCAAACTTATGTACTATGTTATTGACGAAAGTAGTATTTCGTTTCTCAATTTATTTCTTTACAAAGATGCTAATTTCAGCACTCTGCAGTTTTCTACCTATCAAAAGCCATTAAATAAGTATCTGTACATTCCCTTTGAGTCATTTCATCCCGCGAGCAACAAAAGGGCCTTTATTAGAGGCGAGCTTATGTGCTATACTAGAAATAGCTCCACATTTAAAGCTTTAGCGAAACGCGAGAAATTCTGGAAGCGCCTCCGGCTTCGCGGTTACCCAGTTGGGTTTTTACTTCCTTTATTGAGGGAGGTTAAATACGGTGACAGTACTAAATGGCTTTCGCTAAAACGTAAATCGCGCAACGATAGAATGGCAGTCTTTAAATCTACCTGTAACTGTAGTCATGCTAACTGATGCGAAGGACATTTTGTTACAGTGTACTCAAAAAGTGCGAATACTTAGGTCACGTGACTTTGAACGCTTAGTGGATGCTTTGCGACCACGTGGAGATGTTGTTTACTAGTTTTTAGGGTCGTAATTCGTCGTAGAGATTGCTGTTCATTTCAAGTTCGAATAAATGGTTTAACGCAGAACCATACTGGTAGCAGAGCGAGGTTCACGTTGGGGAAATTTGCCGAATTCAAGAAAATGCCGTTAAATTCGAAGAAGAAGAAGCGCCGCGACCGAGCGAAGGGCACAGACAATGGCGAAGATATCCGCGATGAAATTGCAGATAAAATAGAAGAGCAAAAGAGCAAAAGATCAAGAAAGCCAAGTCGAAATCGCTATTCACAAGACGAAGAAATCAGCTGGCGGATTTATCAGAAGATGGAGTGGCGAGTAACCGTGAAATAAGAGCGTCGAGGAAAAAAACTTGACGAAGCCTCTGCAAAATTTGATGGACTGTCATTAAATGACGTCATCTGCCAAGGACCAAAGCTCCAAAGGTATATCTTTGATGTACTGCTACGTTTTCGACGGTTTCCGGTAGCCCTGGTATGTGACATTGCAGAGATGTATCTTAGAATTGGGATATCACCCTCAAGTAGACCATTCCATTGTTTCTTGTGGAGTGACGTAGATCAGTCAAGACCTCCAGATGTTTATCAGTTCATTGGCCTTGTCTTTGGAGTTAACTCGTGCCCCTGTCAAGCACAATTTGTTTCTCAGAGCATGCAAGGGAAAACCAAGAGCACTACCCGAAAGCTGCCGAGACAATCTTGGAGTCTACATACATGGATGACAGCATGGACTCTTCCCCTATAGCAAAGAGGAGTACGTAAAACTTTATGAGGAACTATCAGCACTGTGGGGGTCCGCAGGTATGCATGCCAGAAAGTGGCTTTCCAACTCAGAGCAAGTACTTAAGAAGATACCTGAAGAAGACAGGGCTGCAGAAGTGGACTTCAACAAAGGAAATTTGCCGTCAATGAAGACGCTTGGTGTGTTGTGGTTGGCTAAGGAAGATGTTTTCACTTACAGAGTGAATCCGCCAGACGAGAAGTTCCAGTTGACCAAGCGAAATTTCCTGCGCAAGATAGCCATGCTGTTTGACCCTATGGGGTTTCTGGCACCATACGTGATCCAGGCAAAGATTCTACTGCAAGAGATGTGGACCTCAGGATTAGATTGGGATGACCCACTAGACCAAAGCCAAGCTAGACAGGCCAAGAAGTGGTTCGAAGAGCTCACAGAATTGTCAGAAGTGCAAGTCCCTCGTTGCCTGCAGTTGAACTCAGATGTTGAAACAGTTACCTTGCACACCTTCACAGATGCATCAGGGGATGCGTATGGTGCGGCAACTTACGTTATGTATAAGTACAAGGGTGATACAGTATCTACCAGCCTAATGGCCTCCAAGACACGAGTAGCACCATTATCAGCTACAAGCATTCCGAGACTCGAACTTATGGGAGCTGTTTTGGGACTAAGATTAGCCCTGTCCATAGCCAAGGTTCTTAATATTGACGAGAACCTACTCACATTCTGGAGTGACAGCATGAATGTGCTGTGGTGGATACGAATACCCAGTCGCAGTTTCAGACCATTCGTAGCGAATCGGATAGGAGTAATGCCTGATTCAAGCAGTCCTACTCATTGGCGTCAGGTTAGCACACACCAGAACCCTGGTGACCTGCCAAACAGAGGAATGTCTGCGGCTGAGCTAAAAGGAAACGAGATGTGGTGGAAGGGTCCGAAGTTCTGAGCATGCCAGAAGACACATGGCCAAAAACAGAGATTGATGTAACTCCTGAAGCAACACTAGAAGTCCGTAAGAAAGTGAGGACAACATTCGATGTACCAGAAAAAGAATCAGTATTGTTCGCGCTGAACCCACAAGTGACTTGGTGTTTACACCCCAACAGATATTCAAGCTGGACCAGATTATTGAGAGTTAGAGCATGAGTACATCGATTCATGAACAACTGCGGAACGCCGACAGAATAGAGGAGGTCTGGAGAACCTACCAGTCAAGAGATCTCAGATGCAGAGACTGACATCATCAAAGAGGCGCAACAAGAAGCCTTTCAAGAAGAATACAAGGCACTGGCTAATTTCAAGTCTGTTTCGCGAAACAGCAAATTGTTAAGTTTGAACCCCATCCTAGATGAAGATGGTCTGCTTCGATCAGATTGGAGACTGCGTTATGCGGACTACCTGCCTATCGATGCTAGATATCCAGTCATTATGCCGAGGAAGAGTGGGGTGACCAGACTAATTGTGAAGTCCTATCACGAAAGAAGTAACCATGCAGCGGGAACCAATCACACATTGTCTTTGCTGCCCGCCAGATTCTGGATCATGCAAGGTAGAGAGGAGATTCCTGACTGGGAAAGAGAGTGCTGTGAATGTCGGAAGAGAAAGGCAAGGCTGCTGAACAGATAATGGCTCCCCTACCAAAGATTCGACGTAAGTTGCCCTTACGAGCTTTCGCACGAACATTGGTTGACTTTGTGGGACAAAGAAGAGGGGCAAGAAGAGAGCTTAAAGATACCTTTGTTTATTTACATGCCTAACATGAAGGGCTATTCACCTAGAGATGGCCTGTGGGCTGGACACAGATTCCTTTCTGAACACATTTTATTGCATGGCCAATCGGAGAGGGCTGCCAGAAGAGGTGATTTCTGATAACGGAACTAATTTTGTAGGCGCGGAAAGAGAGCTGAGGGAGTTCGTCGAGCAACTGGATCGAGAAAAGATTGAGAAATCAGCTGCCAACAAAGGAATCAAGTGGAATTTCAATCCACCATGGGCACCGCACTTTGGTTGGGTGCATGAGACAATGATCAAGTCAGAGAAGAGAGCAACGTACGCAATGTTGGGAATTGCAGATGTGACCCATGAAGAGCTGATGATAGCATTTACGGGTGCAGAGGCACTCACAAATTCCAGGCCTTTGACGTATCAGTCCGCTAATCCCTCAGATGACACACCCATCACCCCAAATCATTTCCTGATTGGACAGGTAGGAGGTCAGTTAGCTCCTGGATCAGTTGATAGTGGCCAGTTCAGTCCCAAGAAGAGATGGAGACGGATGCGAGAACTAGTGCGACATTGTTGGCACCGGTGGCTGCGAGAGTGGCTACCAACTTTGAATCGTAGGTCCAAGTGATGGAAGGAACAAAAAGATGTCCAATTTAATGATGTAGTTTTGGTAGTCGCACCCGACACACCGCGTGGGCAGTGGCCGCTCGGTAGAGTCGTAGCGGTCTTTTCAGGAAAGGACAAGCACGTGAGAGCTGTCAAAGTCGGAGTTGGCGCAAGGAATTGTTGAGACCGCTCACCAGAATCTGCCCATTAGAACTCCTTACAGAGGATGACACAGAAGAATAGAACAATAGCAAACTTTAAGAGAACTAGAACTATTAATAGTGAATCTTTAAGCTAGAAACACACGAAACTCCTATTGATAGGTCGATGAGCCACTGGCCCATCGAGAAGGGAGAGTATGATGTGAAGGACATTTTGTTATGTTACGCTCAGTGGATGTTTTGCGACCACGTGGAGATGTTATTTACTAGTTTTTAGGGTCGTAATTCGTCGTAGAACTCGAGATTGCTGTTCATTTCAAGCTCGAATAAATGGTTTAACTCAGAACCACTAACATCAAGCTGGTTATCCAGAGACATTTACCAGACTTGGACTGTATTCTCAGTTATAAATCTACTACTACTTTAGCACAGCTATGTAAATAGTACGTTTTCTTTTTGCGGGGGGGGGGGGGGGGGGGCGCATACGATTAGCGCTAATCATATGGCCCCCAAAATATAACAACACGTAATAACATTTGCATTGAGGCATTTCTTGTAACGTCCGTTTACAGCATATTTCAGCAGTTACTCACTTCCATGGGAAGTTAAACTTAGGCACGCTTATGTGCTATGTATGCTGTTCAATGTTAGTTGTAATCATTCCCTGAAGAGACGACGCGCGTCGGAAATAAACGAAAACATTTACAAGTACAAGTAGTCTTCCTTTGTGCTGCTCACTAGTCTTTGTTAAAAAAATTTAAAAAATTTAAAAAAAAAATAAAAAATTCCAATAACCTTCCAAGCAGATGAGCTTACAGGGTAGATCGTAGATCGTAGAGCGTAGAGCGTACATTGAAGAGAGAAGCTGCTAGAACGTAGAGAGTACAGCGTAGATGGGCTTAGAGGGTAGATGGTAGGTGGTAAGATCGTAGAACGTAGATCAAAGAGAGTAGCTCGTGGAACGTAGAGAGAAGAGGGTCGATGGGCTTAGAGGGTACTGAGATGATAGATCGTAGAGCGCAGAGCGCATATCGAAGAGAGTAGCTAGTAGAACTTAGAGCGTAGATGGGCTTAGAGAGTAGATGGTAGATGGTAGATCGTAGAGAGTAGATTAAAGAGAGTAGCTGGTAGAACTTAGAGAGTAGAATGTAGATGGTAGAACATATATCGTAGGGCATGGAGCGTAGAGGGTAAACTCAATACAGAATTGTACATTAAAAAGATTAAAATACTGTAGACCGTAATAACTCTTTAATAACACTTTAATATATATGAGATCATAAAGAAAGCCAATAAATTACAATTACATAAAATTACAGCATCGCAGATGATCAAGAAACTCGCACTCGCAACCCAATATTTTTTATCACTCTACCGGTTTTTTAAGCCTCTAAGCTAGTGTAGAGAGTAGTCAACAATTCTTGAACTGATAAACTCGTAAATACGTAGAGCGTAGAGCGTAGATGGTGGAACATGGAGTGTAAGAGCTTTAAGAGCGTAGCGCGTTGACCGTAGGTGGAAGAACATATAGCGTAGAGCGTAGAGCGTAGGCAGGGTAAACTCAATACAGAATTGTAAATTTAAAACAATTATTAAAGCACTGGAATCCGTAACCACATGCACCCAACATTCTCTAAGCGAGATATAATATTTGCTACAATAACTATACGCCACTACATCTCTAAACTACGCCACTAAACATTCAAAATACTACCACAAAGTCGTACGTAGAGCTCTACGAAAATTTGTACGCCTAATCGAGCTTCATAAAACGGGGTGGGTATACAAGATTTATATGGCAGTCAAAAACCACAGGTAGCCCAAGCTCGCAAATGAGTGTGTGTCTTGAAAACAAAGACCCCCTAAGACCCCAAAACCTGAAAACAAAGACCCCCATATTTTTATTGATAACTCGCAAACTGACCTAATGATCGCCCTGGTCTGCGAGATCAAAGATTCGAAACGCGTGATCCCCTACCGTGATATTTCGTTTGTTACGCATTCCTCTCAATAACTAATTTGGCGTTTCGCGGCCATTCGAGATCAATTGCCGCTCAAATCGAAGAGAAACCGGAACCTGGAGGACAAAATAGGAAAAACCAAAAACCACATCGGATACCAAAACCGAAAAACCGCTACTATTTTTTACGAAAACCGACAACCAGATGCTGAAAAACGAAAAATCTGCAAACCGCAATGAACACCAAAACGGAAAACCCGAAGTCTTTTGGCTCAAAAACCGAAAAACCGATCTAAAAAATAGCCAAAACCGCAAAACCGAAAATTCGGGAGATGCACGTGCTAAATCTTGTGAAGAAATGTTTAAATAAGCGCTGCCCGCAATTTTTAATGGACTTTTTTTATTTTAATATAGACATTCTACAGAGAAGAACGCGGCAAAGCAATCATCTCCGTCTGCCCTCCGTTAAATTAGAATATACAAAAAAGCTTTTTATTATCACGGATGTGTAGTTTTTAATTGTAATTTGTAGTTTTTATTAATCGTATTTTGAGACAAATTTTTTATATGCTTTTTTTAGGGTATTTTCCTATTAGTTTAGTTGGGACTAGTTTTAAGTATTTTTAACATATTTTTATATTTCTATTATTGTTTGCCATGTTTAGTTTTTAGTTTTTATCTAGGGCTTCTACGGATATCTGTTTTTGTAACTGTAAGAGTTACCCTAGCTAAATAAAATTATTATTCTTCTTCTTCTTCTTCTTCTTCTTCTTCTTCTTAAAATTCTTTAGGTCGGGTGGAAAGAAAAAGGAGAGAGTGCTGAGGTGAGGGGGAGTACAGTGCAATTGTCAGTTTGTCAACCTCGTGCTCTCCCCGGGAGATTAAGAGCGGAGAGTGGTACATATTTTAAAACTCCACCCCTTTCCATCAGAATTAGAAAAACACAATTTTTGGGGAAACTGACAAAAAGAAGAGAAAGTACAAACAGAAGACTCAAACTTTTAATTTAAACTGTTCTGTTCAGCCAACTGTCAATCCGGCTTTAGATCACTTCATAGCACACTAACTTCCTTGCTTGGAGCTAATAACAGTTGGTCTGTCAATATTGACAACGTTTTTATAAATGGTGAAATATTCATAGATTTAAAAAAGGCTTTCGACACCATTGACCATAAGATTCGTTTACGAAATTAAAGTAAGCTAGCTATGGCATTGAACAAAGGACCCTAAAGAGGTTTGACTGCTATCTAAGTGATCGTCAACAAAAGTGCCTATAGTTAATGGTTCGGGGGGGGGGGGGTACTCCCAGAAAAGTTGGGTGGGGGTGTGCGGCCCACTTCCCAAAACCCTTACCCTGTTTATGACCAAAATCGCCTATTTTGACTACCCTATCTATGACCTGGCCAAAAATTTGATACCCTCTTTATGACCTTTGCAGCTGGCACAGTTGCCCTAAACATAAGTCATGAAAGGCTTTTGTTGACGGTCTTATTGATAATCATGAAAACGTAGCTTCTTCTAAGAAACATACCCAATTCAAGGCTAGAGCGCCAAAACCATACCCTATTTAAGACCAAAATAGCCAAAATCGATACCCTATTTATGACCAAAATGGCTGAAAAACCCTACCCTTTGGGGCTGCACATACCTATATAGCCCATGTAAGGGAGTATCCCCCCGGGTTAATGGTGAGCTGTCTGGTGAACGTGCTGGTACCTTTGGTGTCCCACAGGGAAGCCTTATTGGTACCCTCCTTTTCCTGATCGATATTAACCCTTCGGGGACGACATTTTCACAAAAAAAATACCGTCTAATCAGCTTTTATGGTTGCCGTGACGCTAAATGGGCCTAAGTTTTGCTAAAAATAGCTATGTTTTACCAAAAAGATGGATTTCCCGAAGATGAGGTACAAAATTGTGCAATATTTCAATTCGGTGCATGCGCATAAGGCAATTTTTTTTTTTTTTTTTCGCCATTACCCGCTCTGATATTTTTTCTTGCCCATTTCCTTTCCTTTTCTCGGCCCTTTTACTCTTGCTACCTTTTGCGTTCCATATTCTTCCTGGCTGCCGTAAAAGGTTGGGTGTTAATTATGGGAAAAGCCTAGAAAGGGACCTTGATCAATCATAGGTATAGTGGACCATTTTACCACCATTTTTGCACCAAAACTGATAACGTTGTTTTTCAATTTGCTACGTCAGAATGTCGTCGATATCCAAAACCGACCGTTGTACGGAAAGGTCCATCCTAGCTCTACTATCTGCTTATCACGAATATCTGATGACGTTTACACGTAAATTGATGACATCACAAGTGGTACAAAGAGCACGACCATTAATTACGCGTATTTGGGTAATTGGGGCTCAAAGGGTCAACGACTTGCCGAACTGCCTGAGTAAAACCTTACCACGAATGTACGCCGACGACACAAGTATCAGCATCGCCGCCAGTAGCTTACCAGAGCTTGAATCGAGCACTAAACACTGAACCAGCTAACCTTAATGAATGGCTTGTAATTAATATAAATAAGCTTTGCCTGAATATTGCTATTGTTATCGTTCTGTGGGTTTCCACTACTAAAAGAAAGACAAGGCCGGACACTGATTTCCGGAGTGCCCGCCGCTCGAAGCGAATAAATGCACTGAAAATAACCCTGCCGGCTCAATTCCTCAATCGCGTTAGATCGGCCCGAGGAGCTGGCAAACAACAAAGAATACAACACAGCAACGGGTTAAGTAGATTTTATTCACAAAATATAAGAATAATTGGCTTTTCAAGCAAAGCAGTTGCATTCCCATACGAACCTTTATAAATTCAAACCGTTGTAACACAACACCTCCATATGCTGCAAGGCGGGAGTCATGTTTCGCGTGGTCAAATTCGGTCGTTATGTAATAGTACATGCCATATGTCACGTTAGCCTGAACGTTCGCATAAAAAGGAAAAAAAAAAAGGATAACATTGAGAGCTTGGGCCGCCTGTGGAGGGATTTGACCATCCACCCATCAGTATTGCAGCTATTATGACCAATATTGTCTCCCCTGTCAAGTTTGCGCAGTTTATCGGAAGGGCACAAAGAATTGTACGTGGTCATGACGGCCCGGAGGCAGCAGGAATTTTAGCAGATGTTGTGACCCACAAGTTCTTCCAACTGGGGGAAAAGATCCAGGCATTTGAAGCGGAACAATTAATTCCAGCTGACTGATAATCATTTAGACACTATACTGAAAACTACTCTTGTGGGGTATGGATAGTGTTTTGTTATAATTGCTTTAGGCTCCTAAGAGAGTATAAAAAAACTGTGCAGTTTACTTTTTGGAAATTGTTAATTACAAATTTGTAGACATTGTCGATTAATTGTCAAAAATCAATAGCTCTAAACACAGAATTTCTTTGTTTCTTGATGGTGATGGTCGATCTCTGACAACCTTTTTTGAAACCCCATAAACACTGGCAGTGCAGTTTAAGGGCTGAGATAATGCATTTCCCTATGGAATGCCTAATTTGTATACAGTATTCAACATTTGCTAGTGGTAGACCCTACAATGATACTATGTCTGCACCATTTCTATTAAGAAAGGCACACCAAACTGGCCAAAATTTGTTACCACTGTTAACTAGTACTGGTTTCCAATCTGGGTCTACACCAGTCTGGTTCCACCATTGGCCAATGTGTAGTTTATGTTGCAACTCCCTTATGCACGCAAGGGAGATTAACTTCTTTCATACAAGGTTAAAACAGTTAAAAATAGAAGCCATTTTCCATGTTTCTATTTAACAATTAGATTATCAGCTCAAGATTTCTATGAGGTGATAGTTGATTGGGCCGAAGGCCGAATCAACCATCACCTCAGAAATCGAGAGGGAATAATCTAATTGTTTCAGTAGAATTCAACTGAAATTAACGTAAATAACAGTTTCCAATTATTTTTCTATGTGGTATCAAGCTTCATGCTTAAAGAAAATCACATGTACTGAATTGTTATTGGAAATTTGCAGTTGTCTAGATGCACACACCACTTTTTTCAATATTTTCAAGTTTTTCTAAAGTCAAGAAACCAGTAATGTCTTTATTTTAGTCTTCTCAGGAATTAAATCATCCATTTAGATCTAACGTTTCCTCCAAAACTTCGGGAATACAAAAAATGTTGCCATTTCGTAAACGAGCGAGGGCCACTGCATTTTAATGGCTGATAGTGTATGAATAGCTCAGCCAATCAGATTGCAACATTTGCATTAGTATACTAGTAGAATTATAGAATATAATATAAGTCCAATTATTCTTGCATTTTGATTGGTTCCTACTCATGATCTATTGGAGAACAGATGTCAAAAGATGTCAAAATATGACAAGAACATCAGTGACACTCGTATACTAGCTCGTGTGCCACTTTTTTGTTCTTTCCACATTTTGATGTCATCTGTGATCTAGCTATTACTGAACAGACCTTCTCAAACTCATTAGTAATTCATCAAGTTAAAACAAAGAAAATCACAACCGTGAAGGAGGTTTGGATACCCGGTCTTACATAGCATAGATTCTGATGATTTTACCTCTCCATTTACTCCTTGGTTTTTGTTTCGATTGAAAAGATATATGAAACACTCGAGACAGTGTTTAATCGGCTATCCAAACATGTTGAATTTCATCAAAAATACTTTGCATCATATTTTCAACTCTCTTCTCGGTGTTTGGATATCCCGATGAAACATCGTCTCTCATAATTGATATACAATGTGTTACATGTACATAAATATATTTTTTTTTCAGCAGTAATATTAATCTAACATGCCAGACAAACAAGGAGCTGCATTTGATATCACCATGAGAACATTTTTTTCTTCTACAACATTTTTATTAATCTAATTAAACATCTTCTATACAAGTTTCTTTATGTTTTCAAAAATTAATGCGATCACAAACTATTTGCAAATGTTCCATTTTCAAACTGACTTGCAGAGCCAACATGGGAAGATGGAGAGAATAGCAGTGGGATGAAGGAGACAGAGCCATCTGACCAACACTGAAAAAATACAGTTAAAATAAATGAATTTGATTCTCATGTGATGGAGTTTTGTAGAATCATGAATTATCCCTTGTGTGTTTCAAATCAAATAAATGCTACTGAGTACTGCTTTGATGTGATCACTGTTTATTATGCTGCACAAGGTCAGGGATTTCATGGTACGGGGCAAATTGACCGGCTGTGAACTGAGTACTTTGCCAGGCTGCTTCATGCATCAATATTTTAAAAAGTATAATTGCTTTTGTCTCATGTTCTTTTTACTTGCATGTGTCCAACAGTCTTCTACTAAGTTGAGCTTATTTCAAATCAAAGAAGCCCCAATTTTGCTGGTTTTAGTACATGTTATGTCCCTTGTATCTTTAAATTGAACAACTGATTGATGCACTGGGAAAACAATATGTTAATTTTCTGCATGCATGACTGCCTACTTGAAATGTGTCAAAATTATGAGGGCATCCACATGGAATTATGGCTACCCGAAAAGAATGCAGCTAATAACCCAAAATTTTTCTGCTCCACTCAAGGAAAAAGGTCAAGAGGTAGGTGCAATTTCATGTGATATAACCTTTGAGCCTCAAAATGTTGAAAAGCCCATATACTGCCTGAGCTTGGCAAAGCCCTTCAGGCTGTGCAGATTTCCTGCCGCATGTCATATCCTAATGCCCTACTGTTAAAAACTTAATGAAACCCCTAACAAGTTGGTTGTAACTTTAACACCTTTGGATAGAACTTTTATTAGAAGTGTGAAAGTGCTCTCTCCTCCATATGCACAGAGGCTTTAAGTTTTTTTGGGGGGGGGGGGTGGGGAGTGGGGAGAATCTGCTGAACAACATGAGTGCAGGTGAAGGGTTACATGACCATTCAACTTTGCGCCTGCACTCACCTCGCACAGCGGCTTTCTATAAAGAATGTTCAAACCTCTGTGGATGGGAGTGAAAGTGTGTGTGTTGTAATTTACCTGTTGCAATATATAAATAAAATTACTTAATCTTTTGACTAGCATGTGAATGCTGTTTGTTGTTCAATATCAAGTGATTTTAGTCCTTAAACTGACCACCAAAGTCCATCTTAAGCCAGTTTTCAATATTGCTGGAGCCTAAGCACTGTGAGTGATTTTTTTAAAATTAATCAATCAGCAAAGTGCAGCAACTCTTATGAATTCACTCAAAAGAGTACAAGGTTAACAGCAAAACTTACAACAGTGAGAAGTGCTCCTTTTTTGAAGTCTTGCTGGAAGGTGACAAGTTCTGGGACTGTGTTAGGAGGGCCTTGTACAAAGCCACTGCATATTACAGAATAATATTATAAATTACTACTTTCAAGATTATCATTACTATTAACTTGTGTTGGAACCTACAAACATTCTGCATTCAATATATTACATAACTGGACTCTTAATAACCTTTATACATGTTTGCTGGATCATACTTACAATAGTCAGAAATTCTTTTATTAATTAGAATTAATAGGTGCAAATGTACCTGCTAGTCAGTTACAAATTTAATTGATAGACTGTTCACAGCCCTCTATGTTCTCATATTTTTATTTGATCATTGAATGTGCAGATAGAATTGTGACAGAAGTGGATGCAAGCACAAAATGGAAGACTTGATTGGGTAGGGGTTGGGGACCGAGAAAAATAGAGTCGCTGTAGACATCTTTCAAAAAAAGTAAATTCCCTATTTCTACAGAGATGGAAAATTTCCATTGGTTTAGAGGTGACAAAAGTGTCATCACCTCGACAACGGCCGATCATAATTGTGTCCAGGCGGGTTTTGTGGCTTGTGGCAGTTGTCATTACTGAAACGTGTTGTGATTCGTAATGGAGCGATTGTTTTTAAAATAGAATCCTGTTAAGAGGAATTTCAACGTTTCTTCGCTCAAAGATGAACAGAAAGGGGCCACTGTTCATCTTCTTCAGTTGAAAGATTTTGTTGCAATTTTGCCAACTGCCTTTGAGGAAAGTCTGATATGCCAAGTTTACGCAGCAGCAAAAGCAATGCAAGTGGTGCGAATGTTGTTGTTCTCATTGTTTTGCCACACAAGAGCATCATGAAAGAACAAATTGAAGAGATGGAAGAGCTCAGGATTCCTTCCATCCTTTTGTCAACAATGGACGATGTGCTTCTGCTTCTTTTAAGCTTCTTTTAGGAGATGGCAGAAGAATTTTTATACGCAAAATTGCAAAACATGTTATAGAACAAAGATTCTGTGCTAAACAATATTGTGTCATGTCAAGCTCATTGTAGTTGACAAGTGTCACACCATGTAACACCTGAATAAATTCTCTGCAGATATGTAAGATGTTTTGCAAAGATTCCCCAATTGAAGAGCAAAAGATCAAGCCAACATCCTGCAAAGTTGGAAGGACCACTTGATTTCCGCTTTCTCCCCCTTTTAGCAGCTTTCTTTTGGATCAAGTTGAGGCAGTCGTCTGAGACAACATTCGCAACACCTGAATGCACGTACGTGTTGTTGTTTGCGAACTGATACTTTAAATCAATTTAACAAGCAATTTACCGCTCAAATTTTACTGGTCCAATTTAATTAATTGGTCAAGGGGTGGAGCTGTTAGCAACAAGATGATAACAGGGGGAGGAGCGTAATAAGTCCACTTTTTAAAATAAGTCTACAGTCTCTCTATTCTTCTTGCTCACTTTGCTCGCAAATCCCACCTCCACCCCCGCGTGCTTCACACTCGCTTTGCTAGCTTTTTCTTTCGCATGTGTAAATAGAGAGGCTGTGAACAGCCTATTAATTGACAGAACTTTGTCCACACAAGTTAGAGGACAGATCTGTTACAGCCCTGCACTGACAGTTTAACATTATAGCATTGTTAATTAAAATACAATAAATATATTCCAAGATAATCAAAACTTTGAACAGATTTTTAAAATATCACTCTGCAATTACTATATACAAAGTTTCAATTCTGTGGTAAAGTATGAAAGCAGTTCCTTTATTATTTATAAAACCAATGATTTGGACTTTTGAGAGTCCAAGGAAGCCTGGATAATCAAGGCCGGATCATATTGCTACTAATTCAATGTACATGTCATGTTGCAGGTCATTTTGTTCTTTAGGTCAGAGTGATTTCAATCTAGGATAATTTGAGTCAAAGGGGAAGGGGGAGCCTGGGCCCAATAACTTATTAGAGCAACAAATTTCATAAGCAAATTTACAATAATTTCCTAGTGGAGATGAAAATGGATCAAGTGGTCAAAATCTAGTTGAGTACAAAATGAAACAAAATGATGAAGGGGTAGAGTTGGGGTTAAGGGGAGTTGATATGGGATCCTAGCAGGGTAGGGTAGGGTTAGGAACTGAGGGGGTGGGTGGTGTGCATGTTATTCTTTGTAAGAACTCCCCAAAAAGTGAAAGAGACCTTGTTTGAGACAAATTAATCTTGGTTTAAATCATTCTGACCTAAGGAACAAGTCATGTATATTAATTAATTAATAACTATTTAACAAGTATTCATTGCCAAAATTTACTATACAATGTACATGTACTCCACTATGTCTTTTACCTGGGCATGATTTCAAATGTCGGTTCCAATCTTGTTTTGAACACAGCAACTAGTTCTTGAGCATGTTTGTCTTCATCTGACATTGTGTGGAAAGCAAAAACATGATTTCTTCAGCAATGAACACTCTTCTCACAAATAACTAGCAAACTTCTAAAAAGAAAATAACCTTGGGGACTGGGTTAAATAGGGGGTGGAGAAAAGTTTCTGCCATAGATGCTACGTTCCACTGAAGAAGACATGCTGGTAATTAATATGTAACTACACTGCACTTGGAGCCAACTAGGCCAGCCACTTTGAACTTATGACTTCCCCTGGGTAGGATGCTACCCAACCTGGCAATGGAATTAGCAATCAGATTCTTGCATTTGTTAAAGACCAGCTGATGTTCTACATGTACTAGGCAAAGCTACATGTAGGAAACATACACTACATAACTCATTGATTTCCAATCTCCCAAACAAATATTTATCAATTATAATTACCTTCAATAGGGAATGGTTAACATCAAGTGACGTTATAATATTTATAATAAATAAAGTGTGTAACATGAGCAGTCACATGGCTCATCACAAGGTTCCTTAAAAATAAATATCGGTAATGTATTGTCTATCACACTTTTATTGACATTGTAACTTACTGTTATCGTGAACCTCGAGAGACCTCTTGAATCAAAGTCTAACACCATAACAATTTCATCATGTACATTGAATTTTGGATTTCAACAAGAATTCAAAACGTTGCCCACGACCTTTGTGAAACAACAATGTAGTCTGAAGGCTTTCCTCACCAAGTTGTGCAGTACTGGGAGCAGGGCAGTCCACTTCCACCACATAATAGTATGCATTACATACCTTTAAATATAACTGCTAATCTTTCACCGAGTGGATCCCAAGCCATGGAACAAACACAGCCCCCTACAGTCACTGACTGCTCATCCAGCTCCCAGCTGTATGATGCCAAATCAGCACATCTTACAGCCAGCCGCGCACCTTTTGCCATGGCTGTTTTGTTGCCCCCATCACCTTAAATCAGATATAAAAAAAACAAACTTATTACATGGCAAATGTTCATAAATATTCCCCACATATTAAATGACATTTTTGTTCCATGTTAAATATGGACGGGTGTAATTACACATTATGGTGCCCCTTGGTGGATGTTGTCAAAGTAGGTGCAAATTACTAGTTGTCAAGAGTTATGTTAGGTCGCCTGCAAGCAGGCTCACCTTTGAGTTGCACGTGCAAGTGAAGAAAGCAAAGCTATCTGGCTGGGAGGAATCTGGTGTGAAAATGCCAGCATCTTGACTTGCCTTTTATCAACAAGAGGGTCTACGTTTGTACCACTAAAGGGCAAAAATAACTCTTAAACAATATACTCAGAAATGGACGATGCTGCCTTTACATGAATTAATCAAACTGTTTTGATAAGCAACCCCATTAGTTTTAAATAGCAATCCCTGTATCCAAACTACAGTAGGATTCATGGATTAATAAATGCATTAATTATGGTACTGTAGGTTATATTTTCAGTCATTTTATAATTTAGTTAACATGCAATTAGTGTGAACATACCAGTATTCAGTTGTTGTTGTTACAAGTCAGTTTCTATTTTTTGTTTCAAAGCACTTACCAACATCCTGAAATTGTAGTGAATATAGTGCAGGTTCATTTGCTACAGCAAACACTAGAATTTTCCCATCAGGACTCCAGCACACTGCCTAGTGAACATACACATGTATAGAGAATAAAAATTCATTTAGAAGCACAGTGAAACCTTGCCTTGCAACACCCAGGTAATGACTACCTTGTGGGAAAGGATAAGAAGTAGATAAATGTATTAAATACCATTAATTCAACACATGTATTTGTCTGCATCTTCTCTTTCCCCACCTCCCTTACAGTCAATTCACAACGACACAAAGGAATGTGGGCGGGTCAGCAAACAAAGTGGGAGTGGTTGTTATACAAAAATTTGAGCCCATTCCATGTGTGATGGATAAGAAGCCTTGCGTTACACATGTGTTAAGTTAATAATTATTAGTAAGCTCTTTGGTATTTTGTAGATGGAACCCGATCGTTTATTTGGAGAAGGAGAAAAAGAAGGAGAAAAAAGCACACAAGGTGTAGATTCAGTTGGTGGAGATATTTTGGAGATATTTGCTCGTGGAGGTATTGTAGATATTTACTGTGTTACTCGACTTAGAAGGATTATAAGGATTATAACGTAAGTTTCTCATTTTTGTTGTTTCTCTCACTTTAATATCATTTTGTTCGTTGATCTTTTTTTTTCTCTTTTTTTTTCTCATTTTCTCTCGTCAGTTATTTCGTTGCGTAATGCGCATTTATGTAATTTTTAGTTCTCACTGCATACTTCAATTCATCAAATAAACCAACAATCAAGAGCCAGAAGTTGTGTGGTTGATCAGGATGAACTGTAAACTGATACTTATCAAACAAGGACTCGGTTCGGGAACATGACACCATGGTTTGGTGATTTTTGTGGTAGAATACTAATTAATATACATAATAATAATTACTTATTATCCAATTTCAACAAATATGAGACAAATTGTCATTAAGGGCAGAGGCTTATATTAAACCAATGTACACCTCTCGAATAAACACTGATTCTCTATATTCCAAGTACATTGTTTATAAATAAATCCTTGTCAAAGATTTGCTGTTCTCTCATATAACATTTAGAGTTTCCCTCATCCCCTTGAATGGTTGATAACCCTCTACCGTCTGGACCTCAATGCCGGGGGTAACCCTGCGATGGACCAGCATCCCATCCAGGGGGGAGTAGAAATACTCCTAGTTACTTCATGCTACAGAAACTGGGATAAGCTCCGGCCTGATGGGCCACTTGGCTCGCATGCAGACTTTACCTTTACCTCATCCCCTTAGTAGAAGGTGACCATGAAAAGTTTAATCCTCATCCTCATGGTTGCAACACATTCATGCAATGGATGTAGGAAGAAAATTACAAATAACCTGAAAAGAGATTTACTATATATATTCTGAACTTCCCTCCACAGAAGTTCGAAACATTCCTTATAGAAAGCCACTGTGCGCATGAGGTGAGTGCAAGCACAAAGTCAAATGGACTTTAAGTAACGCTGCACTTGCACTCATATCGTTTTGTGGATACTCCCCACCGGAAAATAACCCTTAAATGAGCCTCTACAGAGAAGAGAGTGTACACTGTACCTAAGATATGCATGTCAACAACATACTATTTGAACTTTTTCCACATATTTTTACAATCATTTAATATATATTACGAATATCAATAACAATTGTAACAGTTATCATTAATTCATCATGATAATAAACTTCCAGGGAGAATGTTTGCTTAATTGTTTTAACACTGTACCTGACAGGCTCCTGACAAATTTGACCACTTTTCACAAGTCCACGTCTGAGTCTCCCAAACCCTACATCAAATTTGAGTTACAAATCTGTCATTTAATAAATGTAATTCTAATTTTTTTATGAGCATTAAATAGGACTAAATAGTTTCAGCAAACTAAATGAATTAATGCATGTAGCAGTAGAGGACAGTAAGTTTGTTTTTAACTTCTCCTTGGTGTTGCCCATGCTCTAACCTGAACAAGCTGGAAGGTGTTGCAGCAAATAGATTTCTCTCGTCTGGTGACCATGCTGTGAACGTAACACCTCCTCCAGCCCTATATAAAGGGGTGGCTGTCTCCAAGGCAACATCCCACACCTTTAATATATATAAAGACGAAATTACAGCATATCAACTCTAACTGATTACAATAAAATAAATATTTCATATTTAATTAATAATTTATTATTATATCAATAATGATACAGGGGTTTCTTGCGTCAAATAATGTGAGATCAACATTGGCCTTTTTGAATATGTACCCACCTACAATTAACAAGCCAGGGCAAGGCATGAAAATGAATGACCCATAAACTCTTTTGAAAATCTACAGCTTAACCTGTGACTAGTTGCTGACATAATTATAACAATTATTACAATTACCATTTTCTGGGTGTTGAAAATGTTTTGTTATAATATAAATATATGTACCTCCCAAGTCAAATACATTTTTTAATTGTAAGAGAATGTGCCACATGTCATGGGTCAAAACTCACTAGCTCCCCAGGGAAACAACAACTTGAACTTTTGACTTACACTTTCTAGTCCTGTATGAAACTGTTCTTTTTTCTGTCACAATTTTCTACATAAAATTTTCCCTCACTGATTTAATGCATCCACTAAATTAAAATTAATAATGTTTCACTTAGAATTATTCTCGGAAAATAAAAAGTGAAATCAATGTACAAAGAACTTCAATATGAAGACAATACATCCTACCATCAAGTTACCGTCTGCTGGAGACCCGGACACCAGTAATTGTCCACTGGGACTCCAAGAGACAGTTGTCACAGGACTGTGGCCTGGATAAGATAGATGGCGAACAGAACTACCTCCTAGCCTGAAGAAGAATTGGTTAAAATTAGTTTTTAGGATTTAACAATAAGAAAGCAAACAATCAAACAAGCAAATCGGCACCTGTAAAGCAAATGTTTCTGTCGACCTGTGTCAAATTGTTTTTGCTTTTGTAAGGTTGAAAAAGGTTATCAATAAATATTGATCTTGGTGAAAAATTGACTGTTTTCTATGAGATATTAAATAAATGTTAAATTTTTAACAACCCAATTTAAAATTTTAAACCTTTGTATGTTTCCAGCAAGTTTCATGATATAAGATTGTTGAAATTGTTTATTTAACTAGTATATCACACATGAATTTCTGATTTCAGATTTTTTTATTAGTTTGCAACTTTTACATATTTTCGACATGCTCAGTGCAGCTAAAGGATATGCATTGTGTCATTTTCTCTACACTAAAGCAGGTCAAAAGAGGTTCAACTCTACTCCCAGGGTACATTGTAGAAGCCACCATTTATTTACATATAAAACAGACCTCAGGATAGGTGAAGAAGGGTCAACAGTCCACACAAAGAGACCACTGTCGCAGCCTACAACCAACACTGAGCCTGACAATGGTCTGAAATGAAAAAATGTTGAATGTTGCTTGTCATAAGTGATATTCATTTTTAATTAATAATATTTATACATTTAGATCAGAGGTTTAGATTCAGTAAATTTATGTTAAATAATTACTAGGTTTATTAGCATTTCTATTTATAAGTAAGAAATGTGACAAGTATAAAGTATTTCTTTCTAATAAATTTTTTCCCAATAATATTATTTTCCAAGCTTTAATTTGATAGAGTGAACTTCAAGACAATACGACTCAGGGGTTTCATCAATGTTTTCAGCAGGAGGGTAACTGGTTTTCACACGCGGGCAAAACTATTTGAACTGAACTTTTTACCGTAATTAGAAAAACTTTCCATGAGATGGTCACACCAGCCAGGCAAAATCATCCTCACAGCCGGTCATTTTGCCCGATACCTGGCCCTTAATGAAACCCCTCACTGATGACTGTATAAATGTGTATTACCACATCTTCAGACTGGAAACACAAATTCTTGAAGGTCTAACAAAGATAACCATAGAAGGTTGCAGGTATTTTCGTATGGAGAACTTACCTCCATGCAACACAACTGACAGCCTTCTGTTGTTTGTGTTCAAGTACAGGAACCAAGTCACTGCAGACAAGAGATGATTGGGAGATTTAGAAAGAATATTATGCAAGATCTTTGAAAGTAGTTAAAAGGTAGTTGATACATGCAGACATGTCAAGTTATAAATTTTCCAAAACAAATACTTACATGTAAGATAAGAAATTTCTTTCATAATACAATTACGTGAGTGTCTAAAATTACATTATTACTATCTCCCCTCCGACTAGTAAATACACTAAGAAATGGCAATTACCTTGTTATAGGAAATTAATGCTTCATCTTCAAAAATTTGTGTTAATTTATATTTACTCAATGTTAATTTCTGTGCTGTTAAGTAAGTTGCACATCAATTTCCGTGATGTTAATTACCAGACTATTTCCCCCCAAATCTGTGACACACTCCAGACATTCTTGACACAGACAAACAATAAATTTCATTGGTGCACTTTACATTTGACATCAATCTTTCACATAAGCAAATCGTTTACTGTACTTCAACTGAATTTTCTTTTGTGTTTGTGTCATCCACCTTAGATCTGATCAATAGTTTCTTTTCACTTGTGACAGAATATTCCACAAATAATTATTTCTAATTAAAAAATGTTAGAAATGTGCACACTACGTTTTTTGACTTGTACTGTAAAATAGTGGGCAGGAATATTTCCATATACATGTATTTCTGTGACTTGCCTTGATAATGTGTACACTTTCACTGAATCATCCTGTAAAGACATCACAAAGGAAAGCAAAGCTCATTTTAAGAACAAGCAGTTTTTAAAAAGAACATCTTACATTGTAAAGTTCGCTTATTCTGATCAATTCAACAAATAAATATTATAACATGGTAACTACATAACATAAAATTAAAAATTTTACAAGGGACCATAGGAACAAGGACATTATTTACTTTAAAGTTACAGTCCTTCATTATTTGTGTGCCAAGAATGAGATTATAGATCTATGTCATGACGAGACGCAGGTGGAGTACCTGATTTCCAAATTAATAAAGTTGTGGTTCACTAGGTACTGTTAATTAAATTTCTGTCAACAGAGACAAAACTCTTTTTGACAGAACTTTGCTAAGTTGGGAATTTTAATGCCTATTGCTTCATACATGTAGACGTTGATTTTCAGACAGATTGAACTTCAAATATGCAAGGAATACGGGAATAACTACCCCACATTCCTTTGAGGCATTTCCAGATAGACACCGCTGCATCTCGTCATGTAGTAACATTTTTGAAAAAGTGTAAAAAATTTAATTTTTTTAACACATACTTGCCATGCCAGAACAAACTTAGCGACATGAGGGTGCCAGGCAAATGCCCTAATGGGTGAGTTTTTCCTGCAAAAAGGAACAAAATTTAATTAGTAATAACAATTCTTGATAAGAATACATGTACTGTACAGTATTGAACATTTGGTAATAAAATTGTACGTGGTATAGACCTGTATGCTGATCACTACCTGCTGTACATCAGGGGTTTCTGGCACCAGGAAAATTGACCAGCTGTGAAAGCGATTTTGCCCACCTGGTTTGAACATCCGCAAGAAGTTTTTTATATAAAGAAGTTCAGTTCAAAAAGATTTTCCTGTGAAAACCAGTTGCCCTTCTGCTGAAAATGTCAATGAAGCCATTGGTACAGTACAGATGTAGGGATCCCATCCCTCAAAACCTCCTGATGTTTAAAATGAACAAGTTTATCGCATAATATTACAATTTACTAGATATCTTAGAAGAAGGTTTTTTAATTAATTAAATATTGATTTCACGATTTATATTTACCACGATGACACAACAGAGAAGACATTAATCATTTCTTCTCTAGACAACTGCAAAACAAAAAAAAAAGAACAGAATTCTTAGTTTATAAACAAGGATTGCAGTGGAAGAATATCATGCTCCATGTAGCAGTTCTTCTAGATGGGTAACCAGTTGAATAACAGTAAAATAGCACTCATCATTAATTATTTTCCAGGTAGGAAAGGAAAAACCCGTGTCCGACTGCACGGGGCAAGTAAATTTTGCTCTTTTGCAAGTGAAAATGGAAGTTTGGTGGTCCGGTAAGCAAGTAAAATTAGCCTTAGTAGTCTTGTTAGTTGATAAGGCATGAACATTGCAAGCACACCTATTAGGCATGTAATATTTTAGTGGGGACAACTGAAAACTGAAATGTGCTGGCCTACTGGGCAACTAGATTTCAATTTTTTTTCCTACCCTGCTTGGGGAATTCACTATTGTTGAAGATGTCAGAGATACCCAAGAAGATGAGGGGGCTGGGTATGGTAATCATTCCGCTAAGGGATGTCCTGAAAAAATAACCTGTTGTTGATGACCAACATTTTGACAACCTGGGCAGGGTCAACAATGGCTTTGTCTTTGACAATGACCTCCGCTGAAGAACTTACAACAGTGTCAGTCACTAAGAATTTACAGCATTGTTTTCAGGATTATCCTCACCTTGAAGATCATGCAGGCCTGTCTAGACAAACTACACTAAAGATCTTATCTCTCTCCTCTACATGGGCTCCCTAGGGGAGAGGGTAGTGAGTTGGGAGTGGAAAGGCACATGGGGCTCCCCAGCCTCAGAACTACCAGCCTACATAGTCAAGAAAGCACAAAAGAGGCTTCTGCAGAGGAGAGAGAGATCTTAGATAAAATGTATTGCAACTTACATTTAAATGAGGAGATATGTTACCATACAGTGATAAGAACCATCTCACAACAGTGTCTGTCCCTCCACTCAAATGCCACAGCCATGACGGTACTTCAAGAGTAACATTATATTTCTTAACATAATAGTTATGTACATGGAAAGCAATTTACAATAGGCTGTGTTTGATCAGTATATCGATATTCTTACATGATGGCTCCGAGACTTTCAGAACAAACTTTAATTTATATTTGGTGGGGTGTTTTCTTTATATGCAAGTCTCTTTTGGGAATTGAGGGACAAAGAACCTAAAAATATTTGCAATTTTCTCCTGAAAGCCTCTTAGCTATATTAGAATATTGATATATTGAGCATGGCCTATTCAGATTCAAAAAAAAAACTAGAGACCAAAATCAATGTTAGAGTTGATTTGGAAAATGACAAATTCCACATAATTAGATGGCTATGTGCAATGTTTGAATCGACCAACAAAACTGTGATACCTACATTGTAAACTTGGTTTTGCTGGATGTAAAATGTGGAATTTATGTATTTATGCAGACTTGATGAGCTTTGTTTTTACGAAATCTTTCGGCATCACAAAAGCTTGAATAGTTCTCCTTGTGAAACATATCCATGGTCTTTTACTCTATAAGCGTCTATGATTTTCATGTACAATGTAACTTCAATACTGTAATCCCCTGATTAGTAATAATAATACTACAGACAGTCACTGTTAATAATAATTATAATAATGATAACGATAACGATAATGATAACAATAAAGATAATGATAATGATAATGATAACAATAATAATTATTATAATGGGTAGAGCATGCAACCCATTACTGGTGCTGTGTTTGAACACCCAATACATGAAAGACTCTGAAGCATTATTGTACAGAGGGTCCATGCTTTGGAACATGTTGACTGCCAAATAGTAATGCCTTCTTGAGACAGTAATCCACGCCAGAAAGTTCTTGTCCAAAAATTTAAACCCTCAGACACTTAATGATTCAATGTTAATATTACATTGGTCAGCTCAAGACTCAACAATTTTGTGTAATCTAAATGAAAAATGATTAATTTGCTGCACAATTTCTCAAAAAAATTTACATTATATGATAGTCATTACAACATTAACCTTGAAGTTGACAATCCTGATAGTTTATCAACAGTATATAATTCCTTTTAAAACAATAAATTATCATGTTTAATTTTTATCTGTGATGGATCTCATGTCACAACTCCACAAGCTCTTAGGTTTTATACACGCATGTTTCAGGTCTAATCTTGTACCCAGACCTTACTCTGTTTGGCATGGGACATCTGGGTCCAAGATTATGTCACCTCTATATCAAAAGCTATGTATCTACATGTACTGTACATAACTAGTGTACACACCTTCTTCCTTGTTTTTCTTGATTTCAAGCACCATTTCAGAAAATCCTCTAGAATGCCTTAAACGAAGTTCAACACAATAAAACACGACTTACTCAAAGTTCTTTAATTACTTGTAATTCCAGAATGAAATGTATCTAGATATGTAATACCACCCTCTTTCCCAAGTGGGAAGAAGGAATTAATGGTCGCAGTAATTGTTAAAAATCAACTTACCAAACCTTGAGAAGCTTTTTGTAAATACTTTCTTCTTTCTGTACCATTGTGTTCCATTCTTGATCAGATGGCCTTAACAAGCTATTCCCAGTCTTTACGCTCTCTGTTTTTATATTGATTAAGGGATACTTAATTCCCTGTTGATATATGAATTGACAAAAAACTGTCAGTTTTAAGATTGTGATATCCAAGGCTTTTAAGAGACATTGTCACTGACTATGTAATGCCACTTAAGCTCACAGTTGTGACATTTCAGGTTAAGACCCAGGCCAAACATCCAACTTTGTATGAGACAAACTAACCTGAGCAAACTAAGTTCATGATAAGTTTGATGTTTGACTCAAAAAAATTATAATATGTTTAACTTTTATCAGTTATTGATCTCATGTCACAACTCCACAAGTTCTTAGCTTTTATACATGCACGTATCAGGTCTAATCTCATACCCAAACCTCAAACTTGGGGGTGTGGGAGATCTGAGTTCCAAGATTCAACAGACGGATAGAACATGTAGGTTAATCTAAGTTTGAATTAAGTTCTACATCTGACCCAACAGTTGACCTTCACCCATTTGGATTAACTCAGATTGCAATTTGATTAGTTTGTCTCACGTGGAGTTGTACATTTGGCCTGGGCCTAATTGCGGGAGGGTAGTAGGATCGATTGGTCTTTTTTTCTGGGGGGAGGGGGAGATGGGATCAGATTCAGGATGTCTTGGGTACAGAATTTTGGGTAGGACGGAATTGTAACAAAAGTTGATAAACCCTCATACTGTCTCAGACAAAATAACCCTCATTCTCGCTGCTATAACTTAACTATAAGCTTAAATAAGCTTATTAAAGTTTATCCCACATGCATGTACGTTTACGTTGAAAGACCGCGACTATGAAAACAATTAATATTTTGTACCTGAGTAGCAGGAACATGTTTCGATAGCTCTGCAGTCTTGGAACTTTCAGCGATCAGTCTGGCATTCATCTCACATAAGGTTATCTCTCCTTCAGCGGGAGGAGGCGGAAAAACGGACAACGAAGACATCTGATTGGCAACAGAATATTCTTTCCGTCCCGATCAATACTTCCGCAGTCGAAAGATGGCGGGAAGGTCTTACTTTACTGCCAGGCGTTCCAAACGGACGGGGGAGACTGGAAACAGTGGGTGTTTTGGCGGGGAAAGCGCGAGAAGATGATATTTTATGCGAATGCAAGGGAATTACGGGAAAATATCTGCATGTTCGGGTGATACGATTGGTGTAATTTCTTAGAAATAGTAAGACAGAAATGTCTCAAGCTAATGGCCGCGACGGAGATGAATACATCGCAGTTTTTCAAGCATTTCTTGAAGAGCACCACAGGGAAGACATCACGAGCGTTCTTGTCGCTGACGATCCTACTGGCCAGTATTGTGTCGTGGTGAACGCATTAGAACTGTTTGATTCCAACATCGAGGTCAGCCAAAAACTGCTAGCAGCTCCGAACAAGATGTTGCCTTTGTTTGACGGCGCTCTAGCCCAGGCGGCTGTGTCCATTATGCAGGAAAATGCAACGCAGATGTCCATGTCGTTCAAGTCGCATTTACACGTGAGGTTGTCTAACCTTCCGATCTGTCCTGAACTTCGCAGAGATAAGATTCCCAAGACGTCAGACATCGGCCGATTTCTTGCTCTTTCAGGTGGGGTAACCGGTTGGTCAGGAGCGGTTGGGTTCCATGGGTTATTTTATCCCCCGGCCTCCCCCTCCCCTCTTTCTCACCTGACCTACGGCTGACTCAAAGGCCCAGGGTGCTCTCCATTATGCTGAAAATTCCGGTCGGAAGTCAAATAGAAAGGGCCGTTTCGGTTCAATCCGACCGGAATACTTGGAAACACCTCTAGAGGTGGTCCAGTTTGACCGGTTGAACTTGTCGGAGCTAAATTTGCTGTTCGATTTTAACAGACCGGATTGTTACCCTACTTCTTTAAAGTAGATTTTCACTTTATGTGGTTGACTCGGGAAAGGAACAAAATTGTAAGAGCCATTTTTCTCGGTTGGCCCAGTTTGATTGGAAAATGTCGTTCCATTTTCCTCGGTTAGACCTGCTGGTACCTAACCTGTCGGCCTGGCATAATGGAAAGCGTCCTTAATGTTTGCTGTCTCCAGCAGAGTAACGGAACTAAGGGAGGGAACCCCTTGCCCTTTATTTCCGTCTTTCTGTCTTAAAAACATAAGGCCTCAAGAAAAGAGGGGGTTGAAGAGGGAAAATGGGAATTGGAATCTGTCTCTTTTTTCAATTGGAAAATGACATTTAGGTCACTTGGACTAGAAATCACAAACAAAGAATGGGAATGGGACTGGGATTTGAGAAAAAAATTTGCGTTGAGAAATGAGATTTATAGCGCCCCCCCCCCCCTCTTCGCTACTTTGGTGCTCTTATTGTTAGTGCATGTGACTCTGGATCGAGCAGTCCAGGTTTGAGTCCTGGCCGGGGACATTGTATTCAGTTTGTGGGCAAGACACTTTACTCATCCAGGGGGGATTAGAAATATCCCTAGTTGCTTCATGCTACAGAAACCGGAATATGCTCCTTTCCTGATGGGTCACTTGTCTTCTGTGCAGACTTTACTTACCTTAACCCTTCCCTACCCTTCCCTTCAGGATCTTTGTCATAATTTGTAGTGCTGTATGTGTAACCAAACAGCTGGGGTTTTTATGTGCCAGGTATGTCGATCTTGTATGTCGATACGTGCTAAAATCAATTACACTATCCTTCATTTATCTTTAGGCACTGTCATCAGAGTATCAACAGTAAAGCTATTGGAATACGAAAAAGAATACATCTGTGCCCGCTGCAAACATGTCTTTGGAGTCCAAGCTGACTTTGAACAATTTTACTCCATTCCTAAACCTACAACGTGCCCATCATCCAAAGAATGCAACTCTAACAAATTCACTTGCCTGTCAGATGGTGGTAAGTTCTCATTCAGTTTCTCTACAAAGGTTTGAATTGGTGTGTTGGAAATGATTGATTAACTGATTGATTGATTGATTGATTGATTGATTGATTAATAGATTGATTGATTACAGATTAATTAATCAGTCATAAATTAATCAATTGCTATTGGTTGATTAGTAAAATGATTGATTGTTGATTGATCAATATGATGTATTGAGTTAAGTTGATTGATTGATTGTTTGATTGATTGTTTGTCAATGATTAATTGATTGTTTAATTGATTGATTGTTTTGTTGATTGAGCCCATCTCTTCCTGTTGATTGATTATTAATTGATTCATCGATTAAACAATTAATCAATCAACATTGATCTAATATATAGATTTAGCCAAGCCTAAAAGTGGAGCTCCTGGGCCAGGTTGTTCAAAGCCTGATTAAGCTAACCCACGATAAGTGAGAATTTTTTCGAGATCTTTAACTTTGGGGTGAGATTTTCTGTTTATATTGTTTCGGCCTTCTGTTTTGATTTGAATAATCCCAAGAAAAATTTATACTTCAGTTAACTTTTTCATGTAATCCTGGACTAGCGTTAACTGGCTTCCGAACAACCCTGGCAACAGCAAGTTAACCTGACATGAGCCTGTGATCCAATCGAAAACCAACTTTCAGTCAGCGGTCAACTTCCAAAAAACATGTGATCTTTATGAGCTCTAAACTTGAGCCTGCGATATCGTCACGTGATACTGGTCAGCGGATACCTTGATTTGACAGATGTCAACTGACCATAACATAGATGTCTAACATCAAAGAGGGACGCTATAAACCAAGGCTGTATGTTTCTGTCAACCTATTAGCTGGAGTATGGCCGCCATCTTGTGCAACTCCGCTGTTGCTGTCGTGCGTATGTGCCCCTGCCCCATGCCCGCTAGCCATGATAACCATGAGAAAATCAACTCATGGGTTTCCTTTTCTTTCCTATATGAGTATGGGGCTCAGCTTGGCATTCAGGCCGCCAGAGCTCCGCTATCAAGTAACTGATATGTTGATTTAATTCATATTTTTTGTTTGATTGATTACTCCAGAGTTACAACTATTATTTTACATTCTTGTGAGCTTCGTATGATTTAAAACTGCAGACGTGATAGCGATTCTAAGTTCTGCTCATTACATAGTCCTATTTAAATCCTTATGTTATTCACTTCAATTCAAAGCATCAGAACCTACAAGTTGCCGAGACTACCAAGAAATTAAAATCCAAGAGCAGGTTCAGAAGCTTGCGGTCGGTACCATTCCACGCTCCATGTGGGTCGTACTTGAAAATGACTTGGTAGATTCCTGTAAAGCTGGTGATGACATAACCGTGTGTGGCATTGTTATGAGAAGGTGGAAGCCAGTGTTCCTAGATGTGAGTATTAAATAAAAGCAATATTATTATCCATATCACACTGTACTCATATTAACAGTGTCGGGAGCCAGACTTGCGTGTAAGCAACATGACATGAAGTAACACAAACCCGTGCAATAGCATGTAAGTTTACACCAAAGACAGACTCGTTTGTGCCGTCAATAAAGTCTGCACGCAAGCCAAGAGGCCCATCAGGATGGCACTTATCTCATGAAGTGACTAAGAATATTTCTACTCCCCCAGGATGGGATGCTAGTCCATTGCAGGGTAACCCCCCAGCATTAAATTTACTGCTACCAATTTGTACAGTTGGGTGTAGAGGCATGGTGAGAGTCAAGTGTCTTGCCCAAGAAGAAAACACAATGTCCCCAGCTGAACCTGGACTGCTCAGTCCAGAAAGAAGCACACTAACTGCAAGGCTACGTTGCCTCCCATTAGTGCTGTCATTAGAGTTCTCTATTGATCAAAAAAATTAAATGCCTGTTTAGAAACTGAAGTGGACCCTGAAGTTGACTACTGTCTTGCTTTAAAGACACAGCTATAAGTGTTGGGGCATTTGGTTAGCAATCGTATTATATACACATTAAATGTTTGAAGTTTCTGTGACAAGGTTGCTGCTTAAATTGTGGCTGGAAATTCCCTGTAAATGATGTCCTCTCTTGATTAATCATTGCCTTCCTTGGCAAGTTCTTAGTTTTGCAAATTTTACCTTTTGTGTAAAAGATGTACCGTCCTATTAACACAGGCTTGCATCCATTGATAATTCTGCAGAGTCGCTGTGACCTTGAAGTTGTTCTCAAGGCAAATCACTTGTCTGTCAACAATGAGCAAAGAGCTGGCATTCTTGTCACTGAAGAACTGAAGCAAGAGTTTGCCGAGTTTTGGGGGAGGTATAAAGATGCCCCCCTTCAAGGTAGAAACCACATTCTCTCCAGCTTTTGTCCGCAGGTTTATGGCTTGTATGCTGTTAAACTTGCGGTTGCCTTGGTTCTCATCGGTGGTGTGCAGAGAGTGGATGCTTCTGGGACCCGGGTGAGGGGAGAGTCGCATTTGCTGTTGGTCGGAGACCCAGGTGAGTGATGCATCTACAGGTAACGAATGGGTGTTGTCTTTCTTATTAGATCAGATCTGCTTCAACTGAAGATGCCGATCTTGGAGCGTGTCCGCATTCAGCCAAAGTCACTCAATTCAGAAACTAGGAATATTGCCACTCTCTCTAGATGGTCGGGAAGTCCATTGACTTTTGGTCACCCCCTCCCCTTGTCTCACACCAGATTGGCACAAAACTTTGCAAGTACCCACCTGGGGCAGGGGGAGGCATTGTGAGAGTAAAGTGTACCTTCCACGCCTAGCTCGAGAAGACAACATGGTGACCCAGGTCACAGTTATCTATATACTAAATCTGTAAATGGTTAAATTTGCATTCAGGTACAGGAAAATCTCAGTTCCTAAAGTATGCGGCCAAAATCATACCTCGTTCAGTCCTGACTACTGGAATCGGTTCAACTAGTGCTGGGCTGACTGTGGCCGCTGTGAGAGACTCAGGAGAGTGGCAGCTTGAAGCTGGGGCCTTGGTTTTAGCAGATGGTGGCCTGTGCTGTATTGACGAGTTTAACAGTATCCAAGAACATGACAGAACATGTGAGGACAATTTTATAAACAGTCAAAGCATCTGCATTAAATGACATTGCGATTTAGAAATCTCCCTGTAAGTTGCGAACACTAAAAGGCATTTCATATTTTTGTTAGCAAAATGATTGCACAGGCAAAGAGAATTGTTATTTTGATGAACAAGACTGTGGACTTTCCCTCCCAGGAAATAGGACAATAGGACAATCGTTTTTCTGTATCCATTAATATTATAGAAACATGTCTGAACAAAAGTGTGTGAGAACTCAAAACAGCTCTGGAAACACTCAGGACATCTTCATCCAACATATATAATTTTCCCAAACTTCAGCTTTTGTTTCTCTGACTCAATAGAAATAAAAAAAATGTTTTTGTACTGCTTAAATCATGTTAACTAGTTTATGTAGATCCTTGTTACTTATTTCCTCTTCTTTTAGGATTAAAAAAGATGGATTTCCGGGGGATCCACTTCGTGAACTTGAGGCATAGTGCTTTTAAGGCAGTACTGAATTACCGTCGCTCACATCTTAGCGTGAACACGTGATGCCGAAACATGCTCTAATTGGGTGTCAAACATGGCATGATTGGTCATCAAACATTTGAAGTTTAGCAGACCGTGGCGCGAGCTGTCGCGCTCAAAGTTCCGCACACGAAATGTCAGAAAGATTGGACATTGAAGACTTCTTCAGAGAAATTGACTCTGACCTGTGTCAATATGCATACGCCTTTCGCGAAAGTGGTTTTACTTCTTGTATAAACATGAAATAGTGGCAGGAGCGAGACTTTCAAAATCTCTCAGAGCGCAAAAGTTCGCGTTACGGTCTGCTAAACTTCAAATGTTTGATGACCAATCATGCCACGTGTGACATCCAATTAGAGCATGTTTCGACGTCACGTGTTCACGCTTAGATGCAAGCGAACATTTGTTTTGTAGTATTTTTTGCTCGCCCATCATTTTAATTTTCTCATCCCTTCTTTTCTCCCCTTCCCACTCTCCGCCTCCTCCACAGTACAAATGTACTTCTTGCTCCAATTTTCTTCAAGTTCCTACCCTTAAACCATCCGACAGGAATGAGAAGCAACTATTCTCACGGACAGTGTACACTGTAGTTCCAAGAAGCAAACTCGTTTGTTTTTCAGGTATTCATGAAGCTATGGAGCAACAGACGATCAGTGTAGCTAAAGCAGGAATGGTTTGCAAACTCAGCACAAGAACAACAATTTTGGCAGCCACGAATCCCAAAGGGCCGTACGACCCTTCTGAATGTCTTAGTGTAAACATTGCCGTGGCGAGTCCGTTGTTAAGCAGATTTGATCTCCTTCTGGTCTTACATGATGCCAGAAATGAAGAGTGGGATAGGTGTGGACTGTTGCAATGCTTAGCTAATGTTTAAACACACAAAAATTCTTAGCTGGTGTTCTTTCAATGATGTTTTGAAAGCACTTTTCCACGTTGCATTTGTTTGGTTGTTTTTGCCTGTTTGTGTTGTTTTTGTTTTTGTTTTTTTTGTTTGTTTGTTTTGTTTTTGTTTTTGTTTTAATTCTGGATAGCGCCGTTTTCAATTGGGTGTTGTAAAACCAAAACCAAAGTAATCGCTCTGGAAAACCACAAAAAACACAGACAGTCCAGTGAACCAAACAAATTTAAAAGCAAATAGATGAAGCTGATGCAAAGCGCGGGAAAACGTGTGCGAGCGCGTCGCGACTGGATTTTGGGGTTTTACTTCTGATTGGATGAAGATTGGATGACAAATTATGGCGCTAGTTTTTTAAGCCAATCATATAGCGTAGTAATGCAAAACCAAACACGTTCCTGTTTGTCTTGTTTCAGGATCGTATCATCGTTCATTTTGGAAGGAAAGGGCCTGCGCACAGCAGCCTCCTCGTCAGAGCCGCTTTGGAGCATGGAAAGAATGCAGGCGTACTTCTGTTACGTCAAAACTCTTAAGCCTCAACTTACAGCAGAGAGTACAAGGTGAATGGATCGTGCGTCTGGCTTGACCAAGCAATCTTCTCTAATCACACGTTCAATAATAATTCTTCCGCTCAAAACACTTCGAACGCGGGTCAAAATACTCTATAGAGAAATCGTTGTTTACAAGATTTGCCTTATCAGCATAGCGAATCAGACTTTGATGGAGCTACAAAAAAGATAGCTCTGAATATTGAAAGACCATAACACGTTTAACTTTCCCAATGAATTTGAACCCGATGTATTCAATACTCATTGCGCGACGCAGCATTGTTTGAGGTCATTACCGTTTTTGCCACCCAGAAATTTCGCAGTTTTATAAAAATAATATTTCCTTCAATATTACACCCAACCACTCCGTTTTCTTCAGAGGAAGCCTTCGCTTTATCTTCGCCCTATTTCCAGTAGAAAGAAACTTTTTTATGATCTCGTTCTTATGTTTGCACATGACTGTACTGTTTGTAAGAAAACGTGCGTCTAATTTGTATTTGCAGAATTCTGAGCCGGTACTATCATTGTCAGCGGCAAGCCGACCTGCGCAATGCAGCACGGACCACCATCAGATTATTGGAAAGCCTAATAAGGTTAGCGCAGGCGCATGCGCGCTTGATGTTTCGCGAATTCGTCACCGTTCAGGACGCCATTGTGGCTGTGACATGCGTAGAGTGCTCGATGCAGAACAGCGCCTTATTAGGAAGTATGAACGCGCTGCATACGAGATTCCCGGATGAGCCTCAAGAGGAGTACTCGCGCCAGGCCAAGCTCGTTCTAAAGCGGCTGAACCTTGAAGACATGGTTGGAGCTATTGACGTAATGCAGTCCATGGAAAATGGAGGCAAAGCTGATAATGATGCCGAGAACAACTTACAATCAAGGAGTGTTAACCTGACAAAGGACAAAGAGAAAGAGCCAAGCTCTTCAACTGATGAAAAAAACCATAGAGTTGCTAACGACAACGACATTTCTAATGATTTTTCTGGCTTCGCCTCTCCCGAGCAGTTAACAGGGGTGTTTCCAATCTCTTCGTCAGAATTCGGAACCGACGTTTTCACTGAGGAAGATGCCTTGAAAAAGTCAACGTTTCCTATGTGTGAAACAGCCAGTCAAAGCAAATGGAGAAGGGACATCGCGAATTCGATCGAACAAACTTGCTTTAGAAACCCGCCTACGCTCAGAACAGTTATGAGAAACAAGGAAAATGTCGATTCGGCAAAGACTGATAATTCTTCTGCGTCTTCAGTAGATAAAGGTAAAAGCATAATGCAGTTGTTTTCGAAGAAGCCAGTCCCTGGACTTTCGGCAACTGTCACACAAATTGATCGCAAAGTCCCTCAAAGTGAGGGCAGCAGTATTTTTGTGACAGATGAACTTGATGATGAAGATCTTGAGATGGACTGGCCATCAGACGTCCTGTGTTCGTTTCAAAAAGAAAGGACTGTTAATCATTCTAGAAGTGTGTTGAGCGGAAGCAGTGAGAACAGCCTAGCTAGTAATTTGATGAGGTTTAACTCGAAGAAAACGTGAATACCTGTATTACTCTTCACAATGATAAATAAACGATTTGTAACTGAATATGAATTGGAAATGTAGAGAAGGGATTTTGACCTTAAATTCGAGAAGACTAAAGTTTACAAAGAATCACCGAACTGATTAAAATTATCTACAGAGTTTTAAAAGCACTCCAGATAGCCTAAAACAGCGTTTTGAAACACTTCAGCGAAATCCGTCGCTTTGTGCCCCTAAAAACAATCATGATGTGTTATTTCAATGCAATGATAGCACAACAGTTTTTTCCCTTTAATTTCCTTTATTGGACATAAATGATTAAACTATTAATTAAGTCCAATAAAATTCCAAAAATAACAACCCAGTTCAAGTTGCCTAAAATAAAAATAATTCTAGCGGCCCATAGCCAACTACGCAGACACTCCGGGCCCATCACGCAATTCCCTCCCCGCCCCCCCTCCCCTCCATTTTTTACTTGAGGGAAGAAGATTGCGTGAAGATCCCAAAGATCGTCTGTGCTGGAGGCTAAGAGGCCCCACGTCTCGACTTCTCCAGTAAATTACAGCTTCGGAGACAGATTTCTACTACTCGAATATCCATCTCGCCTTCATCTGGTATTACAAGGAGGTTAAATATTGATAATAAATTACAATTCTAGCTGTTATAATGCCTTTAAACTGGTTAATACCTAGCCTCTATTTTCCACCAATCAAACGTGCGCATTAAACATGATTACTTTTGGATGCGTAGAACATTTCTGTTCGTTATTCATCTTATGAGCTTAGCTATAGCGTCAGATAAATGTAATCGTCTAATCTTGAACCGTATCACTGCATTTCCTTACAGCAGATTGAAAAAGTAAACTGGAATTCTTCCTAGGAAATGAATTTAACAGCATTCACCCTTGCGTCTTAATTTCTTCACCTTAATAGTGTTATTTTACGCACGGTGAAAAACAAACTTACTGAAGCCCGGCCCACCTCGTGCAAAATTCAACGTGAAATTAACCCTTTGAATACCAACTACGCATATATGCGTAATTAATGGTCGTGCTCTTTGTACCACTTGTGACGTCATCTATTTAAATGTCATCAGATATTCTTGATAAGCAGATAGTAGTGCTAGGCTAGCACTTTCCGCACAATGGTCAGGTTTAGATATCGACGACATTCCGACGTCGCAAATCGAAAAACAAGGTTATCAGTTTTGGTGCAAAACCGTGGTGAAATGGTCCACAACGCCTATGATTGATCAACGTCCATTTCTAGGCTTCGCCCGTAATGAACATCCAACTTTTCACTGCAGTCAGAAAGAACATACAATGCAAAAGGTAGCCAGTGTAAAAGGGCAGAGAAAAACAGAAAGGAAAGGGCCAACAAACGAAATTGAGAACGGTTAATGGCAAAAAAAAAAAAAATTGGCTTATGCGCATGCCCGTAATTGAAGTTTTGCTCAATTTTGTACCTAATCCTCGAAAAATCTCTCCTTTTAGTAAAGAAAAGCTTTTTTAGCAAAACTTAGGCTTATTTAGCGTCATGGTAGCTAAAAAACCTGACTAAACGGTTAAAAACGGTATTTTTTGGCGAAAGTTTGGTATTCAAAGGGTTAAAAAAAAAAAACCATCACATTGTTTGCTTCGGTGGGAAATAGGTCAGAACATTACGGGGATACCCCTTCCCCTCTCAATTTTACGGCAAGTCCCCTGCCTAGCTTTCCCCTTATCGTCGATAAATTAGGAAGAGGCTAACATCTGTGGGATCTTTATGTTAGTGTAATTTACAACCCTATACAGACCGGCGGGCTTTATTGACTGTTTCTATGACATCGCGGGGAGTGGGTGGGGGGGGAACCAGTGGTGCAATCCGCTTTGACTTCTGAGTGTAGATGATTGACTATATATAACGTTTTACTATACATTCTTCAAAAAAATCCATTGCTTTCTTTCCATCATATTCGGGAGGGGAAATACGTTGAAGTAAAGTTGAGAAATAAAGTGAATGCAGCCGCGAGGTTCCCTTGTGTGAAGCGAGCCGAGTGGGGTGCAATTGCCCAGTGAGATCCCACCCCCCAGGCCGCAATTCGCTCGCTCTGCTAACCATTTTGTTTTTCCACCCAGTACTTTAGGCCACTAGGAAATCTGTTTACATACTAAGCTAAAGGAAGTCATTGCTGTGCGCTGTAAAATATTACTAATTAATGATAAGAATTAGCGTATTAAGTAAACTATACTAATCAATCTTGTCCATAGCACACTGGAAACAGCAACATCTCTGATTGATTTTCAACGCTTTCGAACATCTAATGAGCCACACTCGCATCCTATACGCAATTTTTCTTTCTTGGTGTACGACTTATCACCTCTCCTCGTGCGAGCTTTATAGGTAACTGGTAATTCCTCCTCTTTAGAGAAACAATAATGGTGGTGCAATTCTAATTCACATCTCTGACGGGCAACTTGGCCAATCATTACGGTGTCGTCATCCGGTGGATCACATACTGTTTCATAGTATTTCCCTACGGGAAAGTACTCATTTCCTCTCTGGTCGACAAATGGATGAAACACTTTTGGAATGACTTTGTAGTGGCAAAATGGTGTATATGTGACGTCATTTTCAGGTAAGAGCCCAGCTTTATGTTGGATGGGCAGTTTGTGTCTGCAAAGGAGTACAAACACTATCTGTTATTAGTAGAATTCTACTAGTATACTAATACAAATGCTGTAATTTGATTGGCTGAGCTACTCGTATACTATCAGCCATTATAGTTCACCACTAAATTTTCTCCGATTCTTATTGGTTTAAACTGATCCCGTGACGCGATAGTGTTCATCCGCGGAGAGACACTATCAGCCCATAGTACCCGTCCGAGGAAAATACCCGGATGGATAGTACTCGTCTGTGAAAATATTTCTGTCAACAAGCGGGCTTATAGAAAATAAACAATCGAATTTATAATAAGAGGGTTTGTTTTTGTTTTCTTTTTCAAATTTTACGTTTGGCTTTCGCGGCTTTCATCTAAAAAAGTTGAAAATAATTCAATATGATTTTTGAACTGGCGCACGGAAGAAAATTTAGTGGTGAACAATAAAGACAATAGAGAGTTTATGTCTAGGAACTATCGGTCTGATAGTTGCCCCTTAGAAATTTGATGTTCTTAAAAACTAGCATATTTGCCTCATCAACTATCATCTCATAGAAATCTCGAGCTCATAATCTAATTGTTAATTAGTAGAATTCTACTGGTATACTAATGCAAATGATGTAATCTGATTGGCTGAGCAATTGGACACTATTTAAACAAGATTTTTATTATTTTTTTTTTTCAGGGCCTGCTCCTTAACCCCATGCGGGGGGAAGTAACCCTCTTTAGCACTTCCCCTCACAATTACACCGCCACCATCTTGACGGGATAATGACTCCACCTACTTTACGAAATGCCCCTGCTTCTTCAATTATTTCAATTTAAAAACGCTGGATATCACAGGTAGTACGCACTAAATTACGTACGTTCTGTAATGATGCAGATACTTGTATGTTGAAATTACCTGACTTCAATATCACTGCTTGCTTCTGTTTGTTTTGCCTTCATGGTTCCAGTGTCCTCTCTGCAAAATTAATTTTTTGTGTGAAATGCGTTATTTTGTCATGCTTGAGTGTCAACGGGTTACCAGTCGTTTAGCTCCCAAGTCGATTAGCTAAATTAAATGACCCGCAGTATACTTGTGAGGCCACCATATGTTGAATTAAAGATATCTACCTTACCGAGAGATATCCATTCTATTTACCACATTGCGTTTATAGATCAAGAGATGTTCGGAGCTTTTGAAACTAAGTTACCGTTCAGTAAGTTTTGCCTCGCTACAATTGACATTTTTTCCAGTTATAAACCCACACAATTTTTTTTACGAAGATTTAGACTAAAATGAGTCATGCTGGACTTCTAACAAGCATTTTACGGTTTCTCACATAATTTGTATAAGAAGTTAACTATTGCATATTGGACTTAGAATTAATGTCATCGCATTTGTCAGCTTTTTAAGTCCGCATTAGCAGTTTTGGTTTTATAATTTAGCGTCAGAAAAAGACAGAGATCATATAGTCTTCGGCCGATAATCACAGAAATACAAGTATTCTTAGGAATAGTTCTTTTTTAGACTTTTTTTCGTCAATTTTCCTCATATTTAGTTACAAAATTTATTTCGTTATGTCTAATTACCACCTTGGCGAACGTTTGCATATTTCTTGACCTCTCTTTTTCTCTTTTTTTCTCTTTTAATATCTGTTGCCTAAGACAGTAGTTGCTGTTGAGCTGGAAATATTCACAGTGTGGATATTCTTAGATTGTAGCATGTGGCATTTCTGTTTTCGAAGGTATTTTGTGTCTGGATGGTGTTAAAGTAATTTCAGAGCCAGCCTGCGGGCATTAAGGTGGCTCAAAACAGTTTCCAGCAGTTAGATTTTGATGGGTCATTATAACCACTCTGTGTCATAACCACTCTTGAGTTCAGAGCCACCTTAAAGGTTTGAAAGTTTACGGTGGTTCTGATCCCAGTGTACAGTTTTAAAAAAAACTTTGCCAACAGTTGCGTCTTATCATGCTTTAGTTATCAAAATGTGATAATATAAAAATTTTTCACTGTGCAGTTTTTGAATTATAAGCCCCTGAAGCTCTAATTGAGGGAGTTTTTAGCCGGTCATACTGTTGCTATGGTAACCTATTTTGTTACAAAAATTATAACAACGTGTTCACCAATGATTGGGCCGTGTTTTGATACTATGATTGTAGCATCAAGTGTTAAAGAAGGGTTATAATGGCCCATCAAAATAGCTAACTGTTGGAAATTGTTTGAGCCACCTTAAAACCAGATATGACGTCTTGCTGAAATCAGTTTTTACTGGATCGATCGAACATACGGCCAGAGCTGTTTTTGTTGTTGTTCGGTTAGTTTTTCCGTTAAGAGAAAGGAAGAATTTTACACGGATAAGTTAAAAACGTATAATTGTGTTGTATTTACAAATTTTCGACGCACAAAATTATATTCTTTTCAAAATCTCAGCCCGGCTGGTTTATTCTTAAAATGTTCTTAAAATTTCGCGAATTTCAGCCTCGATATTCAGTTATAAAATACATTCTTATAAAAAAGAGTGTACTGTGCGCCGTTGTTTTAAATCTATGTGGAGAGCCATTATTTAAGTTACTGTTTTTGTTGTCGCACTTCAACCAATCCCCTCCCTCCCTTCCCACCAAAAGAAATATAACAAAACAAAACAGCTTCTGATAAGGTTCACTACCTAAGGTTTTCCGCATTGTTGAAATATTTTCATCATTCGCCCTCTCGCCAGTCAAGCGTGTCTCATCAGTCATTCGACTCACGCAAGCCGGCTCAGTTGTCGCTTCAGTGTCAGTTGTTATTCTATGTATCGCTTAATAAACTAACTGTGTTCTCATGTGAACCTGTAGCGAGGGCGGACTATGCAAAGTTTGAGCTTCTTTGCTACCAAAATAACCCGCACTTGAGATAAGAGTTATTTGCGTAATTGTGTTCAATCTTTAAATGCGCTTTTTCCGTGTCGTCAGCACTAAGCAACAATATTCACAAACCTTTCGTGTTGATCCCTAGCTTTGTGCTTTTTCCAAAGGCCGAGGCCCATTTTATTTGGCACAGATTTATCACGGAAAAATCCAGGGACTTCGTCTGCCAAGGAGAGACCCAGGAACAGGACCAGCATTAAAAGGATCTGTATGAAACGGGAACAGACATGACATGTATATTAAAATCTTGAAACTTCCCTCAAGGTGTGACATGGAACGGGCTGTGTTCTCAAGTGATTCACTCAGCAGGCTTTCAACTTATTTCCATATTTTTTTCTTGCTTGTTAGATTTACTTGAATTTTTTAGTCCCACACAGCACTAAGGGATTTAGGTTGATTTTGTTGGCAGTAGCCAGTGATCTAGATTGTATTCGAGGGATGATACAAATCGTGTATAAACCTTTGTATGATCGGCGACGATATTGCATAAACTTTCCAATTGTGATACCTTGACGCAGACATTGAAGTAAACGAAATGTTAAACTAATGCGTTATCGACTTGTGTCTTGCAGTGTATATTGCCTGTAGATGTTAGACACTCGGCTTGCGTCATGAAGAAAAGTGTTGTAGCTAGTCAGTTCCTAACTCAACTAGACAGCTTTTGGGTGTGTTTGTGATGGAAAATTCGACCTGGCCTGTATTCTAAAGAAACACCGACAAAATTCGTTCAAAATCGACTTACCTTTTTTCCTTCCATGTTACGTTTGAATAGTCGACGCCCTCGACAAAGTTTGCTTTCAACAAACTGCTATAAACTGCAGCCACTTAATGAGCTGTTGTTCTCGCCGAAACTGTAGCTGACCAACAGGGAATGAATAGAAATAACACGTACTATATAAGCTTACATAGCACCCACACTTTGCCTACAGGCACTTTGTGGTTGTTAAGGCTCATTTAACATATTGTGCCTTAGTAAGTCAAGCGTAGGTGAAACAATCGGGGTTTTTTTTTATGGAAACGAAAATGTCACGAAGCAAATAATTAATTCTGGTGACTGTTTAACTCATGCGAGTTGGTGGAAAGTTCTGTTAATAGGAAGTCGTTCTTTCTTGGCAAAAGCTACGTTGTAGGGTTAAATTGGCAAACTCGAGAAAAATATCTTGGTTTTTTTTTATCGAGTTATTATGGTGTTCAAAAGGTGAAGACATTGTAACTATGAAGAGGTATCTCTCAAAATTTCACACAGTTCCCACAGTTATATATATCTCTCTGAGATATTTAACGTCACCGAGAAAATTTCACATAAAAACGATATTAGCTTTCTTGTCGGGTAATTCGGTTTAAAACGAAGGCTGGAATCCGTTGCCTAGTACAGTTGTTTACACTTCTTTAAGGCAACAGCGGTTATATTGACTTAATCGTCAACGATCATTTGTAGCAATTGCCGATTAAAACGGGTCAGTTTGTTTGTAATTTCGTTTAGTCATATACACTGTCGTGTTTAGACCTGGGGAAAATAAATCTTGGAGACGAAGGGATACGATGTTGTCTAAAATCAAAAATCTCTCAGAATTATTGATTTGCATAGCTGTCGGCGCAGAGGCTAATTAATGACGATTCTTCTTTTCCGTAAGCTCCTGTTTTTTAATTTCGACAAAGGGGAAAAAGTGCATTCCCAGACGAAGAAACAATGGCTGGCCCGTTTCTAAGTAGAGGGGCGATGACGCCGGCTCATTGACTTTCTAATCGGTGTTGATAGTCAGCGAGCGGGCAAATCAAAATACTGCCTTCTGGTCTTTCAGGAAGGAAACTGGACGATTGGTGCCAGAGAAAGAAAAAATCATTGGAACACCGCAGGAAATTGAAAAGAAAACTGAAGAACTGGACTTTCCGGAACGAAATCGGATGATTGCAAAGAAAATGAGGTCATTAAGGAACCTTTTACAATAACAAAAGGAAAGCTTTATTTGTTACGAGACAATTTAATGGGAGTTCCATCCCTCAGAAACAAAGCCCGAGGGTTTGTACATAAATTACTAGAAAATTAATTGCGTCTCATTAATTTGCCATGTGTATGCAAGTTACCATGTGAATGCTAATTTACCTTGTGCACGTGTAGCATATCCAGTTTTCTTCAATATTTAGATCTAGAAAGGCGTTATCTACCCAGCAGAATCACAATTCACCAGTTGGCAATAATTTTTCCGGCGCTTTCCGGCGTATCCATCCGTCCGTCCGTCCGTCCGTCCGTCCGTCCGTCCCTCCCTCCTTCGGTCCATCCATCTTTCCATCTTTCGTTCACTTGTTTGTTCGTTTGATTTTCTTTATAATTACTTCTTCTGTTAGTTTCGCATAAGGTTTCATTTAAAAGCAAAAGCTCCCAGAATTTCACAGTGCCAGCCTTTCAGCGCCAAGGTCAATCTGTGATGGTGCTTCTTAATTTGCCGTAAACTTCTATTTTCAGGAGGGAAATTAGACGGTTGGTGTAGAAAAGGAAGGCACTGAAACGCAGTAAAGAAATTAAAAAGGAAGTAACTAAACAAAGCACTGGCCTTTCGGGAAGGAAACTGAAAGATTAACAAAGAAAATGAGGTCTCTAAGAAACTTTTTACAATGAAAAAAGGAAAGATTAATTTTATCGAGACACTACAATGGGAAATCCATCCCACAGAAAAACAACCCCTGGGTTTGTATAAATGACCGAAAATTGTTTGCGTCCTATTCATTTTGACATTTGCATCTACAGTCTTATGCAATAACCCTTGGCAATTGTCTTCAACAACTAGCTAGGAACTTGTTGTCTACCCAGCTAATCACAATTCACTTGCGAGAATTTTCCTCGCACTTTTATTCACGCTTTTCCGCGAATCCATCCATTCCTCTGTCCATCCTTCCTTTTGTCCTTCAGTCCGTTCTACGTCCGTCCGTCCAACCGTTCGTTGGTTGGTTGGTTCCATGTGGTTCTTTCTTTTCTTCATTCGATCTTTTGTTAGTTCGTTAGTTCGTCGTTAGTTGGTTATTTCGTAAGTTCTTAAGTTGGATAGTTCGTGAGTTCGTGAGTTCGTGAGTTCGTGAGTTTCTGAGTTTCTGAGTTTCTGAGTTCGTCAGTTCGTCAGTTCTTTGAGCCAACAAATTTCCCTGCACTTAGAAACGATGACCTGTTTCTAAGTAGGAGGCCGATGACGCCGGCGCATTGACTTTCTAATCTCGTAGCTTGGTATTGATAGTTAGCGAGCGGAAAAATAAAACGACTGCCTTCCGGTCTTTCAGGAAGGAATTAGACGATCGGCCGTAAAGAAAACGAATGCGTCGGAACCCAGTAAAGAAATTGAAAAGGAAGTAACTAAAGTATTGGCCTTTTGGGAAGGAAATTGGATGATTAGAAAAGAAAATGAGGTCACTGAGGAAACTTTTCTAATGACTAAAGCAGAGATTAATTTTGTTGAGAAAATTCAATGGGAAATCCATCCCACAGAAAGATAGCACCTGGGTTTGTATCAATGACCTTCGAAAACATTAATTGCGTCCTACTCACTTTGACATTTGCATCTATAGTCTTACGTAATAACCTTAACCCGTCCGTCCGTCCGTCCGTCCGTTCGTTCGTTCGTTCGTTTGTTCGTTCTTTCTTACTTTGGTTCGTTCTTAATTTTCTTCATTCTCTTGTTAGTTCGTTAGTTCGTCGTTATTTCGTAAGTTCTTAAGTTGGAGAGTTCGTGAGTTGGTCAGCTTGTCAGTTTCTGAGTTCGTGAGTTCGTGAGCTCGTGAGTTTCTGAGTTTCTGAGTTCGTCAGCTCGTGAGTCCGTCAATTCCTCAATTCTTTGAACCAGCAAATTTCCTTGCACCTAGAAACAATGGCCTGTTTTTAAGTAGGAGGCCGATGACGCCGGCGCATTGACTTTCTAATCTCGTTGCTTGGTATATTGATAGTCAGTGTGCGGACAAATCAAACAACTGCCTTCCGGTCTTTCAGGAAGAATATCAGTAGTGGACTATAGGTGTAGAAAGCAAAGTCACTGAAACACCGTAGGAAATTGAAATGAGAACAGTACTAAAGAACTGGCCTTTCCAGAAGGATATTGAATTATCTCAAAGAAAATGAGGTCACTAATAACAAAAGGAAAGCTTTAATAATTTTGTTGACACAATTTAATGGGAGTTCCATCCCTCAGAAACAAATCCCGAGGGTTTGTACATAAATAATCTTTTTTTAAGGTAAACTAGTGAGCAGCGCTCTGCGAACTTGCTAACTGCAGTTGTAAAACTTTGTTTATTCTCCGACGCGTTTCGTCTAACTATCGGAGACTTCTTCAATTTACACTAAACGCCTGTATTAAAGCCATACTAGCGTTTATTTCGATGGTCACAAACCACAAAGGTTTGGCCGGATTTACGAAAGGGAACAGGCGAAGCTGTGACATATTTAATGACGCAAGGCGTGAGAACGTTTTGGGGGCCACATTCTTAGCTAAAATCGTGGCCCTCAAAACTTTCTCACGCCTTGCGTAAATATTTCACAGCTTCACCAGCTCCCTTTCGTAAATCTGGCCAAGCCTTTGTGGTTTGTGACCATCGAAATAGTCTGACTCATTTTGTCATGTGCATTTGTAGTCTTATGTAATAACCCTACGCAATTATCTTCAACAACTAGCTAGTGTTGTACATGTATACCCAGCTAGCTGACAATATCACTTGCCAGAATTTTCCTCGCGCTTTTTTTCCGCACTTTTCCGCAAATCCATCCATCCATTCATTCTCCCATCCGTCCCTTCGTAAATGTATGTCCTTCATTCCGTCCTTGCGTCCGTTCGTTCGCGAGTTTTTACTTTCTTTCCTTCATTCTTTTCTTAGTTCGTCATTGCGTCATTTCGTCCGTCCGTCCCTCCGTCCCTCCGTCCCTCCGTCCCTCCGTCCCTCCGTCCCTCCGTCCCTCCGTCCCTCCGTCCCTCCGTCCCTCCGTCCCTCCGTCCCTCCGGCCCTCCGGCCCTCCGGCCCTCCGGCCCTCCGGCCCTCCGGCCCTCCGGCCCTCCGGCCCTCCGGCCTTCCGTCACTTCTATTATTTTAACCTCTCTAAAACGTTAATCTAAAACGTTAATCTAAAACACCTCACCGTACAAAGTCTATAGATAAAGAGTTCGTTGCACTCTTAATTTAGTCACAACAGTCACATACTGACCTTGGGCCGTCTGTGGGCGAGCGCGTTCATATTGCACAAGCCGGGTTGATATTTTGCTAAACTTGCGATCTCGACGAACTCAAGAGGAAACAGAAGGTCTGTGGACAGGCTAAGGTGGCCGCTGTAGAGAGGTCCTACTGTGCAACAAAACAAAACAAAGAAAAAAAAAAAAAGAACATAAAAATATTCGCTGCGACTGTATTTGTCGTGTTAAACACATGCAATGGTCCGGCAGCGAATCAATCATGAGCTGTTATGCCCAGTAGTCTAACCCTTGTACGTTTGGACCAAGAAAAAGAAAAGAAAAGAAAATTTCATGAAACATAAAGGAAGAGATACAAATATAGGACACTGCGTTTTTGCTTCATTGCAAAGAAACCAAGCCCCTGGATCAGGGTAGCTTGTTGCACAGACGGAACTAGCAGGCTTTCTCATCTTATTACTTAGCTCTTATTAACCTAGCAGGAGGTCTATATGGGAGATTCTTGACCGAGGTCGTGAGTACAGACCGAACGCATTGAGGTCTGTGCACACGACCGAGGTCAAGATTCTCCCATACAGACCGACTGAGCTCGGTTAATAAGATGTTTATTATATGGTAAACTAGAGAAATTTAATTCGTTTTGTGTAACTGGTTTGTACTAACTGACATGTTGCTTGCGAACCGCGATGAGCTGAACTTAATTCTGCCAAAGTTTGCTCGTTCTTATTACTTTTTTCTCTCGTCAGGCTTTTTGGCACTTCCGTAAGTAAATATTGTTAATTGAAAATAGTCAATATTTTTGCATTCTGGTTTGCAACTTTTTCGCCGTGAAAAATTACCGGTCTAGATGCCGGTCTAGATGGGAAAATATAGACCGCTTTCAATATCGATTTCAGCCAATCAAATTCGTGAATTCGGTAGTTCCCAGTCCTTGTGAGACACAGCCATATAATTAAAAAGGACCCTTACGGACCTAATAATTTAATTAGTTCTGTCCGAGCAACATTATAAAAGACTGGGTTTAAATTGCTTCCAGCGAGTCGTCCAGCGGTTTCTTCGGCAAATCGTGCGCAAGATTTACCACTTCAGAAAACAACTGCGCAACGTGTGAGTAATGGCGGATTCTGTTGCAGTTTTCTAGCGAAATAAACACTTCATTTTACAGCACAGGTGGAGATCTGCTAATAATTTTGGAAACCTTACACGAAAGAAATCGTTGCAATTGATCCCGGGACACGAAAATGGAATAATAGCTTAGTATATTTATTCGCTCAAGTTGTCTTGGTTCTGATAAGTTACATTTCACTTCTCTACGATGTTCAGCAAGGGAGGCCCTGGCAAGCCACGGGGCTTTGGTTTCAGTGGATTTGCATTGGCAGCCAAGAAGGAAGAACCTCTGCCAAGTAATCTAGGGAGAGGAATTCCTATTTCTAGACCAGATCATGGGAATGTTAAGATAACTAAACCTTCCAAGAAAGGTGTTTCTTCATTTCCCTTACCAGGAGCCAGGAAACCGTAAGTATTCTGTAATAATTATAAACTACAACAACAGCAACAACAATAGTATATTGACACTCCCTGATGGGGCTTTTCAGTTACAATACAACTACAGAACACAGGGCCATGTATTTAAATCGCATGAAAGAAAAGAACACAGTAAAACCTGCTGTGCGTTCTGCCTTTTTCTACAAAGAGACGATTTGAAAGTTAAATGAGGTGGGCATAAACGACAGGGTATTCTGTGATCATAACCCTAACCCTGATTGAATTTCAATGTTGTGTGACTGAAAGTGGGTTAGATTGGCTGCCTTAGAATTTTTTTAAAGTTATTTGGGGATTGCAACATAGCAACCTGGTAATTATTGCAGTAAGAGTCTACAGAAGATGCCATAATCAGATTTACCAAGACGTTACAAAATTTAGAGGAAAAATTATTGGGAACATGTTGCTAGATGGTACTTGCTCAAACAGTTTTACAACAGGTAAAAGTAAATAGAGCACCTTTGCGATTTAGTGAAGCTGACTTATTGAGTATTTGCCCTTCTTCAGAGTTCGTGAACTCTAGCAAAGGGCTAATGATTGAAATGTCCAGCATTACCCTCGCTAACTTGCTAAGGTGGTTAATTTACCTCTTTCAACTGCTAGCTGATTAACAGCCAAGTGTTTCACTTGCCAACCGATGTAGCCCAACAGTTTCTTTAAAAAGGTCTTTGCATCCCAAAGGGTATTTACCTTTTGATACATGTACATGCAGCTTTAACAAAGTTGTGAGTTTCCTTCATCTTCTCTCAGTGTTTCTAAAGGAAGTAGAACAAGAATACTGTACTTCTCTGAGTTCTCCTAGAGGTTCATGAGTGTGTATAAACAGAAGAAGTGTTTAAATACTTACTTAAGAAAACATTGAGAGAAAAGAGAGGAAACTTGAGCTCCTATTATGCAACTATTTATAGATGAGGTTACTCATTTTTTCCTGTTGAATGGAAGTAAAAGAACCCGTTCTATTTATAGAATCTTTGTAGATAGCGATAATGAAGATGATGAGACAAAATTTGTTGATGATGATGATGACAGTGATGAAGGCAGGCCAGCAAATCAGCAAGCAGCAAATGACGATGATGAGGAAGATGAGTTGGATAAGTTCATGGCAGGAATTGAAGTAAGATGATTAAATTATACGTAACTTTTTTGTCATACATGTACATCAGATTAATAATTTTGAAAGGGGCAAGTGTTATTGATGCAAGAGTTTTATAAAAGTCCAGACATTAGGCAAAATGACCTCCGGTAAAAACAATTTTGCCCTGGTGCTTTGAACATCTCTACTAGCATCTTTGCTTCTAAAGACAAAAGTAACTTACAATCCTGCTTAGGTGTACTGCCCATTTGTCTACCCCCTCACCATCTAGAGTCTTCTTAAAACTCCTTGTTATAGTGCTAAAGCTGTTGATGTTACGAGTCCAACGTACACTAAGTTGAGGTCTGTCATACTCAGTTTGAGGCAGTCTCTGTTGTGATGATATTTTTTCTTACATTTTTCTTAACTCTTTAGCATGAAGTACAAAAGGAAACAAGCTTGTCTGAGAAAGAAAAGAGTGAAAAAGACAAGAAAAAGTTAGTGGACGATCTACTTTGTTTTTGTCTCAAGACATGTTATTGAAATCTCTGACGGCTATTTTCTTTTTGCATTAAGCAATCATTGATCTGTTTGCCAAATGCTAGTCTCATGGTAAAAATGTGTTCCACTTAACAATAATAGATTATGAGCTCAAGATTTCTATTGTGAGTGATAGTTGAAGGTGGCTCAGCCCGAGCAGAGTCATCTATCATGCACAGAAATCAAGAGTGAATAATCTAATTATTTTTTATTATCTGCTAGTCATTCAAAACTTTATCTAAATCATTTTCACAGACATTTCGAAAATGTAAAGAAATGGCCCAAATTTTGTTAACAAAAGCAAACTGCTATGCTACTCACTATCTACATACACTTGTACATGTACAGCAGTAAAGATAGTGAGTAGCAAAGCCAATAAGATACATGTAATGTCATTTGCGATAGAATGCTAAGTAGATTTAAACTTAATAACTAATCTTAAAGTGCACCTAACCCCCAAAATTTTTTTTCGCTAGAACGAATCTACTTATTATTTGAAATAGTTCTGTGAAAAAAATTTTGGATTCCGTTAAATCCTTGATTTTCTGTGCCACGACGAAATCTCGAAAATAGCTCCAAAACACCGCCATTTTGTTTCACGACCGAGTTTGAGGAGAATGGGTCCAGCGGCTCTTGTGACGTCTACCCAGGAAGGTTGGATATCTCATTTCCTTCAGGATGGTGCAATACACATTCGAAAAGTGCGCAGAAACGCCTTCCAGAGGTGCTATTGGCTGTTGCAGCAATATTCCAGATTTAAAGAAAGATATACTGTACAATTTACTGACGATGATCGGCTAATGGTGCAATAAAGACGTAAACGATGGTTGATTTTGTCGAACCGAAACAAGCGAACTGAATCTGTGAGAACCATTGAAGAACTCTCACTGGAATTTGTTCCGCAGACTTTCGAACGCTATTTTCATAAATTTTCTGCTTAAAGCTAACCAGCAATTTGTAGAAATACCACCGACAACCTATATCTTCCAATCCCGCAGTATTTATAACATAACTGGCAAAGTTGTGTGATCCGGTCATGATCAAGAAGCGTTAAACTGATATGTAAATAGATCGCAACTGTACACCGCTAACCAACACTTATTTCTCTTTCAATTTAGATGAAAGTCGAAGATTAATCCTCTAGAATTACATGATAACAAAATTGTTAGACTCACACAGTTTTTCGAAGGTTTGGAAATCAGCAGTGTGACAAAGATTCTGTGCAATAGCGTTGAAAATATGACCGCGTAACATTATCTGCGGACCGCTTAGGGAACACATCCTTTTCGCTTATCCGACAAATTTCACTGCAAACTTTGAGAACAATTTACATTGGTTATTTGGAGTTACGACTTAAAATGTGTGACAATGTGAAATCGGTAATTGTATGAAATGTTTCCTTCCGCCTTGCTTCCCGCAGCTTCAAAAATACAGGTCCAAACAATACAATTTTCAATCGATCGAAGCCAATGTTTTGGAGGTCATCAAGTCTCGAAAACTGCAACACGTACATCGCTCTTATAAACATGAAGCATTCAACTGAAAGTAAAACACAAACTGGATTTAACAGAACCTTGACAAAATACATTCTCGGTAAGGACAAATGTAAACGGGCTATAAACACGCGTGGGAATCTTATGTTTAGTTGACGAAATTACCATCCAAAGCAGTCCTTGAGTTTTCTTTCCTGCTGTTCGTTTGCCTGCTCCTCCACTTCGTATCTAGCTTTCCATTCCTAATATACAAGCAGCTCGTCCGCAAAGACGTCTTCCCCGTCATCGCTTGAAATATTGTAAATTGCTCTCAAAGCTCTAAGCAGTGAGTTCAGAGTTGTCGAACGTGCTCGATTGAAGTTTATTTCGGAGCCTTCCGAATCGAAACTTAACTCTAACTCCAGTGACGAAAAATAAATGATTCTGAGACAAAACTTGGATGTTTTAGTCCCAAAATACATCGGAATGATTAGTTTTGCATTCTATTTTCTCGAGCAAATACAGTGAGTTGATTGAGGCGCTATTGTGTTTGGTTCCTGGGTAGACGTCATCAGGTACCGCCGCCCCAGACTCCCTAAAATGCGGTAGTGAAACACTTAATCGCGACTTTGAAAGGGCATAGAAAATCGAGGATTCAACCAAATTCAAAAATTTCTTTGCCCAAATGCTTCAAATAAAGTCTAGATTTGTTTTAGTGAAAAAAACATTTTGGGGTTAGGTGCACTTTAAGTTATAGATGCTTGCTTTGATACATCTATCTTTGATATCTTCCCTTTTTGAATTCTACTACAGTCAAACTCTCCTTAAGGATACATGAACACCAGATTATGGACAGTTCACTTGACCCAAGGGAAACCTGAATTTATATATTAATCTCTCGCACCATAATATAGACAATATTGACACTCTGCTTCGGCCCTTTGGAGTTTATTTTTATTCAGTGGGAACCACGTCAATCCAGTTGCCAATGGGCCACAAAAATCTGGCCGTATTATTGGGGTGGCTGTATTAAGGGGTTTCTTTAAATGGGAAAATGACTGACTGAGTTTTTGTTTGTGCCAGAATGAAGTGGCCATAATAACAAGGTGGCCATAAGGCGGGTTCCAGTGTACTCTATGACTGAACAATAATTATTAATGGTTCCTTTATTGTGTATTGTTATTGATTTTTATATATTCCAATTTTTTTTTAATTGATTGCAATGCAATGGCAAGGGAAAAAAATACCATTAATTAATAGTTTACACATGGAATTCACTGTTAAAGGAGCTCAGTCACTGTTTGCGCATATTGAAAAGTTCAGCCTCGATTTTTCAAATTCGTCGTTTGTAATCAGTGTTAATCTTCTCCATCCTTAGCTATCCTTTTCCTTTATGATTTTTCATTATCTCTTTGGTGTACTTCTGTCTTACAAAACTGTTAATTTCAGGTTTCCTTCCATTTAAAGGTAATTTTGGATGTGGCCAAAATAACTCAAAATACCGTGATTGAGCTCCTTTAATAGCAGCTTACAAAGGAAATCCTTGAGAGTAGAACTGATGGATATTGCCACTCCCACAGACCCTTTACATATAAAGTGGCGCCTAAATTTGAATAACAACACTTTGTACATCCTTAGCCTCTTACTTAAATTTCTAGTCAAAGGATTTTTTTTACGTGAATATGAGGCTTACGTTGTGTAAGTATTGAACATTATTCAAATTTAAGAGCCATTGCTAAGGGTCTATTGCTTGCCCATCGGCCAGGTAGTAATTTGCCACTTTTAGACGTTTGCAGTGATAAACTCAGATCAGTGAGAAAGGCCTTGGGTATATTCACTTGTTCAACATCGCTGAGACTAATTGGGCCAAAAGGAAAGTTGGAAATTCTTTGCATCCTGAATAACATATTTTCATTTGAACTTTTTTGTATTAAAACTATGAAATAATTACCAATGCGTGTTATTAAAATAGTAAATATAATTTGTTTAGTCTCTTTTTAATTGTGCTAATAATGTGAAAATATGCAAAATACACCAGGATTAGAAGAGATGACATTGAGGATGAAGATGACCATGAGTCGTATTTCAACTACGTGAAGAATGCTCCTGTAGTTGCTTATCCTGATGACGAGGAAGAAATTGAGTATGACAGTGACGGCAATCCCATTGCTCCAGAGAAATCAAAGGTGTTGAATTATGTTCCATAATAATAGGGAGTTGAAACAAAATCACAATGACAGTGGCAATGGGAATGTTGTTAAACAAAAGGTGTAATGAGCAATACAATAGCTGTGCACATGTATTGTAATTCTTGTTATATTTTTTGGCTTTTCCTCTGTAAAACAACAATGTGAAATGTCCAGATTCTAAATTTTAAACCTTATGTTTTGAATTTTACCCTGTGTTGCATAATCAGTTTCCAGATAGCTTTGACAAAGAGAAACAAACTAAATGACTTAAGAGTATATTGCTGACGTTGTCGTCAGCATTGCCATCTTAGCTACATGTACTTAAGCTCGCTAATCTGCATGTGCATGTGGTGATAATGAATTAATATGTACATTGTACATGCAAACTGTACTGGGCAGTTGATCAAAGAATGAAAATTTGTAGTGACTATGCTAGTGATTTCCCAAATTAAAAAGTTGGCAGTTACCTGCCCGATGTTAACTTTGCTCTGATTAAAACAGGGACAGACATCTCCCAGCTGAATCAACAGCCTCCTGGATAGTAACTTTGTACTAACATTTTTTTTCTTTGTAAACTTATAGTAACTGTATGTTTTTACATCTGTATTTTGAAAACTTTTTGCACATGTTGGTCAATTAGAGACATTGTTACTGTTATTTACTGTTTGGATTTATTTGTTTTTTGTTTACAGATCATTGTGCCACTTCCAGTAGTGGATCACTCAGAGGTATTTTTCATTGTTGCGCCTGTTTAATAAATGCAATCAATATCTAATTATTTTGTATTTTATGGGGAAACAAGTATCAATACAAAAACTTTAAAATTTTTTTAAAGTAAAATATAATGGGGAATTCTCAAGTCTAAAGAATTTTCCTGGAATCATGTACTTAACTAGTTTTAGATCTAAATCTAATGTTACATGTAGTTAACACAGTGCATGCTTGAAAGTCAATTTCAAATTCATAATCAAGTTTAATTTCAACTTCCTGTAAAAGAAACATGGTATTTTTCAATACTGTTGTATTTCTGTTATTTCCCTGGAAAATGCTTGACTGGAAGTCTAAATTCCATGCTAAATATCTCTCTTGATAGCCAGTCATTCTTTGGGCTAATTGCAATTCCCAATTAAATTTACTTAAAATGTGCTCTTGGTTTTTAAAAGTTAGATTTTGGTGGCAATTCTGTTTTGACTCATTTTAGATTGACTACCCAATATTTGAGAAAAACTTTTACATTGAACATGAGGAAATAGCCAAGCTTACAGAACGTGAGGTGCAAGACTTGAGGAGAAAATTAGGGATGAAGGTACACATAGATATGAGTGATATGACCCAGTGAAGAATTTGTTAAGAGATGCAGTAAGTGTTCTTAATACAATGCAGGGATGCTGGTGCACAATATATTAAGGTATATTCCAACATCTTGTGAGAGTAGCCTAATGGTTAGTGCAGTGAACTCCGGATCAAACAGTCCAGGTTCGAGCCCTGGCCAGGGTCGTTGCACGGTGTTCTTGGGCTATACATGTACACTTTATTCTCACAGTGCCTCTCTCCACCTAGGTGTATATTAAATGCAGGGTACCGCTGAATTTAATGCTGGGGGTAACCCTATGATGGCCTAGCATCCCTGGTTCTATGGGCCATTGGCCTGTCATAGATGTTACCTTTACCATGGAAGAGGTAGCAGCAACTGTGAGAGAAGAGGAGCCTTCCCCAAAATACCGACATAAATCACATAGTTACTTTTAAAATCTGTATTCCTTTATTCACATGTAACAGCAAAGGATTTCCATCTACTCCAGAATATCACAAAATGCAAAAATGAATGATTTTAAAATTCAGTGTGGACTAAAATTTTCTGTTTCTATCAAGTTTTAGTATAAATCTACTAGCATTCTATCACGAATGCTGTTCGATGATTGGCTACTCTTCTTACTATCTATTCTACGCTAGATAGTGAGTAACATAGCAGTGGGCACATGTTAACAAACTGACGGCCACTTATTGGTGTTTTTGAAGCGTCTGTGAAGAGGATTTAGATAAAGTCTTGAATGACTATTAGATTTATACTAAAACAATTAGATGATTCACTCTCGATTTCTATGCGTGATAGAAATCTTGAGCTCATAATCCAATTGTTAAATAGAAACATGAGTGAAAGCTTGGGAGAATGAGAAAAGCAGTGGGAACATGAGCCGATAGGCAAGTGCTTCCACAGCTTTTTCCAGTCCTCCCAAACTTTCACAAGTGTCTCTATAACTCGATAGAAGCACAAAGAAAATATTTAAGAGCTACCGGTATCCTTTTTAGAAAACAGCCAAAGAAAATAGCGAACAACAAGACGAAGAAAACCTTTCTGTGCTTACATCAAGTTATAGAAATATAATTTTAACCAGTCAGGTCGCATATTTTCTTTGGGCTTTGACTAATAATTTGTACTTCAACCAAGACTTCTGCATCGCATGACTACAATATTCAAGTTATATACTGGTAAATATTGCTGTAATTGTCTGGCAGGTTTCAGGAGCTCTGCCTACAAGGCCATCCATTAGTTTTGCACATTTTAGTTTTGATGAACAGCTTATGGGTGCAATCAGGAAGTCAGAATACACACAACCAACTCCTATCCAATGTCAGGTATGAATTATAAGCATTCCCTTGCAGTAGTTAGCCTGTCCTTGTCTCTGGCTGGACAGTTAAGGCTGTAGCTTGAGAAGAGCCATGGGATCAGGGTGTGGTGTATGTTTTCAGTTACGCTAGCGCTGTAGGATAAAAATTGAAAAAGAAAAGTCTTTGTAATCCTTTGATATTCTTGGAAGTTTGACTTTTCCAAAATTGTTGGGAAATATCTCGAAGAGAATGCATAAAATGGCATTTCAGAACTTCTTGATTTCAAACTTTTCTCGGGGAGCTCCTTAGAGGCCTGTGCCTTTGGCACTCGACCAGTGTCAGTCGTCTACTTCATAAACTAGCCCTTTACTCCCTAAATTAATGAAGACCTTACTCTCTTTTCAGGCTATCCCGATAGCACTCAGTGGCCGAGATATCATCGGCATTGCTAAAACAGGTTCTGGCAAGACCGCAGCTTTCTTGTGGCCAGCACTGGTTCATATCATGGACCAACCTGAGCTCGAGCCTGGCGACGGGCCCATTGCACTCATCTGTGCTCCTACAAGAGAACTTTGCCAGCAGATCTTTGTCGAAGCGCGGCGGTTTGGAAAAGTGTACAACATCCATGCCGCAGCTGTGTTTGGTGGTGGTAACAAGTATGAACAGTCCAAAGCACTTCAAGAGGGAGCAGAAATTGTTGTGGCTACTCCAGTAAGTTAAAAGTCAAAAAAAAAGTTCAAGTTTATTATTGTACTCTATAGGGTTATAGTTAACTTTTCTTCATGCAAGCAATCATAGTGTAACTCACCATTAGACTGCGAGCAGTCCCTCTTTTGCGTGAAAACTCGTGGGGATGAAGCAGCGCAACAGAGAAAGCGGTCTTCAGTATGCGAGCGTGACATGCGAAGCAGTTCGTCTTCCTACGCACGCGCGACTCGCGGCTTGCATGTCACGCTCGCACGCTCACTTGTTTTGCATTCTTCCTCACGGATTTTCGAGCAAAAAGGAGACTGCTTACAGTTTAGCCCAGCATAAGACAGTTAGACTTGTAACTGTACGGAAGTGACAGTGCAGGCGCTGTGAGGGTGTTTTGTCTAAAAACAAGTTTGAAAACATGTTAAAAACACAACACACTGTCTAGTAAGTTGGAGTAAAATATCGTTATCAAAGTATGAGAAAACATCTACTATGTAATGTGCTACACAGAAATTTGAGTTTACTTTCTAACAGTCCTACTCTAATTGAGTATATATGAACCGTCGTTCTCCAACCCTAGGGCCGCCTGATTGACCATGTGAAGGCCAAAAGCACCAATCTTCAACGAGTTACATACTTGGTGTTTGATGAAGCTGATAGAATGTTTGACATGGGATTTGGTAGGTGGCTCACTGCTACATGTCTTCCATTTCAACGGTCCTTATCCGGGGTTTCATTCGCAAATGTTAAATTTAGAACTACAGTACCGTACGTCTCATTTCTCCCGAGCGGTGTCTCGTTTCTCCCGACTGAGCGCACTGGAAGTACAAATCGATAAAAGCGCTTCCCACTGTGGTGGCATTCGATGGTAGTTTGTTTTCGACAGACCCTAAAATGATAACCACACTGTACAGAATGTCAAAGAGTGCAACTTAAAAGTACCATTCAGTGCTGTCACTGGGTCACGCACTATGACTAGACTTTCAGTAACAGAATTGCATGCACTACGCTCTTTTTTATATGAGAATAATTATTAATCCAGTCCAGACTAAATATTCTTATGTTTCTGCCGATTTTAGGCCGAAAATATTCGTGTGAATATTCTTAGATTATAGCGTATGACATTTCCTTTGTACAGTATTATATGGCTGTCTCTCACAAGGACTGGGAACTACCGAATTCACGAATTTGATTGGCTGAAATCGATATTGACCGCGGTCTAGATTTTCCCATCTAGACCGGTTTCATTTTGCGTTGAAAAAGTAGCAAACTAAAATACAAAAATGTTTACTATTTTCTTTTATTTTCTTCTCAATCATTTATGGAAGTGCCAAAAAGCCTGATGACAAAAAAAAAGTAAAGAGAACGAGCAAATTTCGGCAGGTTTAAGTTAAGTTCATCGCCGTTCGCAGATGTCAGCAAACCAGTTACATCAAACGAATTAAAGTTTTTTTCTTTCCCATATAATAAACATCTTATTAACTGAGCTAATTCGGGCTGTATGGGAGAATCTTGACCTCGGTCTTGTGTACAGACCTCACTGCGTTCGGTCTGTACTCACGACCTCGGTCAAGATGCTCCCATACAGACCTCCAGCTCGGTTAATAAGAGCTAAGTATTGACTTTGATAACGTAAAGTAATTTTGGGGACAGACTGCAGGCAATAAAGCCTGATCGTGATATGACGCACATAACTTCTTGCAAAATGTTATTAGTTTTGAACATACGGCTAGTGCCGGTTTTGTTGGCTTTTGGCTGGTTTTGCCGTTTAGAGAAAGGAAGAATTTTATACGGTTTAGTTAAAAACATGTAGTTGTATTGTATTTACAAATTTTTAACACACAAAATAATATTCTTTTCAAAATCTCAGCCTCGGGTTTATCCTTAAAATATTCTTAAAATTTCGCAAATTTTAGCCGCCATATTATTATAGAATATATATTTTTTTTAGAAAAAAAAAAGTGTACCTTGTGTAGCATAACAGACAGTTTATTGCAGGTTTTACTTGTACCACAGTTCAACAGCTCAACAGCTTTCACTCGAATGGTCACACATTAGGGTTTCATTTGTAGACTCCAAAGTTATAATCGCTTCGCACAGCACAAGCAAGCTGTACTTCACTAGAGTACTGCTTCTTGTTTTAATCTCGATGTTAGAAAGGCATTGCTTAAACCAAGGCGTGATTATGGAAGTGAAAGGGTTTTTGTCTACTGGATGTATAAAGAACAGGTCGTGATACAGATCAACAAAACCATGAGCTAACTTTGTGATGTTATTGAACGTTTGTTCTGCAGAGCCACAAGTGAGATCGATTGCAAACAATGTTCGCCCTGACAGACAAAGTAAGCTTTACGACATAATTTATAAATTTCACACCCATGTTTTAAAATCCTTGAGACCTTGGTAAAGCCTGTACTCGAACCGAGTGGCCCATCATAGTATTAAATTAAAGTCAACTTTGTTTATACGGGGTAGCTCTTTCAGCACTTAATTGCACTTATTTCTAGCTTTTGTATCATGAAGGTACTAGGGGTATTTCTACTTCTCCCGGGTTGAATAATGTTCTTCTTTGTTCAACCCCCCCCCCCCCCCCGCTTCCCGCCCCTCCCCGGCATTTAATGTTCCGGTTCCGAATACAGGCTGAGATAGGCACTCTGAAAGTTAAGTGTCTTCAGAAGACCCAAACCCGAACCTGCTCCATCTAGATACGATCGCGGTAACCAATACGCCTTGGCCTTCCATACCCACCTTGACCTAGCAGCGGTTGATTCCTAGCAATTATTTCTTTACCTGCCTAAATTCAGTTGTATAGCTGTCATGAACGCTCTTGTCATAATCTTGTTCGTAGCATTGCTCTTCAGTGCGACGTTCAAGAAGAAAGTTGAAATGCTTTGTCGGGATATCCTAACGGATCCTATCCGAGTGGTCGTGGGAGAACTTGGCGAGGTAAGCGCTAGCAACGGTAAGCGCGTTCTTTGTTTTGGCATTCGCAATCGAGCAGTCTGACAATCTGTGATGGACTTAACCGTTTGACGTTTTCTGTTTGACAATTCAGGCAAATGAAGACGTGACGCAGATTGTGGAGATCTTGCCGAGTGTCACTGACAAATGGACATGGCTAACAAGACATCTGGTCTCTTTCACATCAGGTACTGTCAAAAAAATGGTTTTTCCTTCGCTAAAAAAGTGAGGCATTTAGTTACTTTCAAAACAACACTCTAATAATTCCTTGCTATTTTCTTTTATCAACCTGTAAGTACAGGTAATTGTATGTAAGCGAGTGCAATTAAGGATTACACTATGAGTAATATTTGAATGAAGTATTTTTCTCAGTCATATATGAAACAATTGGATTATGAGCTCGAGATTTCTATTGCGTGATGGTTGACGAGGGCGCAGCCCGAGTCAACTACATGTATCAGAATTGGTTTGGGACACTAACTGACTGCCGTTTCTTTGTTTTGGAGCACCAATATTGTTGCTAAGTCATGTGAAAACACTATTGGAGAGGTGTTCTTAAAGTTTATCGTGACAAACGTATCAACTTTTCTCTCGTTTGTCCGTCGCTTGAATGATAGACAGTTGAATAGGGTAGTCTGAATCTAATTCTAAATCTAATTCGGCCGGGCTTTCTTCAGTATGTTTCTGGTATGATTGACCTTTTAGCTACTTTAAGCTTTGGGGTGTTTTCGAAATTAAGTTTTAGGGGAAAGAACTTTTCAGTTAATGCTAATTAAGTTTCTTTCCCTTTTTCCTACTTTAGCTGGCAGTGTACTTATCTTCGTAACGAAAAAGACCAACAGTGAAGAACTCGCCGGAAAACTTAAAACCAAAGATTTTGAAGGTTTGTTCAGTGCGCTTAGCATATCTTTTGGTCTACAGAGTGTTGGCGTAGCTTCAAAATAATATCTCCCTTGATTTTCCCGTGGTAGCTTCCTTTGAAAAAGCTGTTTTTGCCAGCTCCACGATCGTTCCTCCACAAGGATTGCATGGCGGCGAGTCAACAGATCTCTGATCAAGGAGAATGCTTTTCTAGCCGAATGAAGAACGGGATTTCTTCGGGAAACTTCTTTTGCTTTGTTAAATCTGTCTTTAGTTGTTTTAGGGCGTCGATTGCAAACAAGCCTACAGTGTGTTGTCGACGACTATATCTAAAACAAGTCGACAATTATTGCTTTTTGTACTGCTCGTTAGCGTTTACTTCATATGCCGCCGCTTTTGCGAGAAAATCTTTTTCGTGCAAGGTTCTTTCATTTAACGGGAAACTGCTGCCAACGAAGATGATCGCGACATGCCGATGTCTGTCACTGTTGCGTTGACAGTAACCATGAAACGTTTTGGCGGTTTGTCATCGATAGCTTGCTTGACATACTCGCTCTATTGTTACCGATGACTTTGTTCACAGTCGAGAACTGACTGGGTAAAGGCGTTTTAAATTCCTCTAGTCTGTTATGTTTCTTACTAATGATACATGTTGCTGTCTTTAGTGGTTTTGCTGCATGGAGACATGGACCAGTTCGAGAGAAATAAAGTTATCAACTCGTTCAAGAAACAGGAGATTCCTATTTTGGTTGCCACCGATGTGGCTGGTAAGAAACGATCTATTCTTTGTGTTTTTGTAAGTAGAGAAACGGTTTCAGCGCCAAGTGGTTCAGGCGCCGGATTAATTTGAAATTCGGAGGTCAGTGTTCAAGTCCCATTTGACAGCTATACACCCTAGGGCCTGGTTGTTCGAAAACCGGTTAACGCTAACCCAGGATTGGAAGTTAACCGAAGTATTAATTTTCCTTGAGTAAAAATGTTTTTCACAGCCTATGTTTTGTGAAGTTGGAGATTATTCAAACTCAAGACTAAATGACAAACAATGTAAACAGAAAACCTCACCGAAAAGTTACAAAAATGAAATCCGAATTCTCACCACTCTTGGGTTAGCTTAATCGGGCTTTAAACATCCCGGCCCAGGGGCCGTTTCTCATTGAAAGCCCTGGAAACTTTTCAGGCCCGCAAAGCTATTTTTAGTTAATCTGTATCTGAAAAAACAGAGAGGTGTGCACGCCTGAAACTTCTTCTATGAAGAGAACCTCTGTTGATATTAATGATAGTGCTATGTGAATAAAACAGCTCTGTAATCATAAGGTTTGAGATTTTGCTACTGCTTTCCGGTTGCGAAAACGTTTCGGGACCTTCGAGAAACGGGTACCTGGACCCTACCATTGGCCCAAAAGTGCCGAAATGTTGCAAACGTTACGAGGGAAATGGTGCGGAACTTTCCCGGGACACTAGTGCCGACGTCCAATGTCGAGCCAACGGCTTCGCCTCCAGCCGGTTAGGGATTGTTGAGCTTGTTATGGTTAATTTGTGACATTTGTTTCTAATGTTTTAATGTTCCCTCCATCATCACTCACCGAGGGTAAATAGATGTTTAAAATAAAGCAATGAACCAGTCAAAGCTCAACGTAAGAACACAGCCGTCGCAAAGCGTGGGAAAAAAAGCGCGGGAAAAGCTGCTTACGCCATAAGTCATAGTTGGCTTGCGTTGCGCACGTGATTGGGTTAAAAAGTAAGCTCTGATTGGCTTATCATGATTGATTTTTTTTTAAGCCAATCGGAGAAGAGCTCGGCAAACCCTGAACTCAGCAAAACACATAATAACTGTTGACCGTCGATTCAAAATCTTTTTTCAGAAAGTTGAGCGTTTGTGCTCTCAGGTAACAACAACAACAACAACTTTATTTGTACTCAACATAGAAATTAGAAATTAACAGAACAAAAAGAAGTTAAATTAAAAAGAGTACACGTGTTAATATCATTCCTTCATAGCACGTGGCTTGGACATCCCGTCAATCAAGACTGTCGTAAATTATGACGTTGCACGCGACATTCACACACACACGCACAGGATTGGTCGAACTGGAAGAGCAGGTAAGTTTTCATTGCAGTCGCCTTCGTTCATATTACTGCTCTTCAAGACCGTTTTAGATTGTACTCGATAACTATTTAACCAATAGATTACATGTTGCCGTGTGTCTCTTTTGAATGGGTGCGTTCCTTTGGGGTGATCTTGATCAGGATCAGTGATCCAAGATCACTCGGATCTTAGTGCATCAAAGGAACCGATGAATCCGTGACCAGAGTTCGTTTCCTTTGATGCACCATCTTGGATCACTGATCCTGATCCAGATAACCCCAAAGAAACGCATCCTAAGTAATCGCAAATGAGGTCAAAATGTGGTAAGAAAAATAAAGAGTCATTAGGCGTGTGTGTCAGTAATGTTCTTACTACATTTTGACGTCTTCTGTGATCTATTACTGAACAGACGCACGGCAACATGAAATCCATCTTTTTTATACAGTAAAGAAACAAAAATTGTCAATGACCTCATCTATACGTCTGTCCTCCAATAGATCATAAGTAAGAACCAATCACAATACGAGAGATTATTCGACTTATTACATAATGCCGAGGAGTGGGTTACAGAGGTTTTGCACGGCAGCTATGTTGCATGGTAGGAACAATGAAAATGTTTTGCATTAGAAAGAACATTTTTGTCCCATAGGAAAAGGAATCTATTGTTCTTGTCATGCAACATGGCTGCCGTGCAAAACCTCTATAGACAATTTTTCTTGCGGTTTTGTTTTGTTTGATAATAAACGAAGCGATTTGAGACCATGTTTTTCTTCTCTTTGTACAGGCGAAAAGGGTGTGGCATACACGCTCCTTACGTCTGCGGACCAAAACTTTTCAGGAGATCTGGTGCGGAATTTGGTGAGTTGTAAAGTTTGCTTTGGTGTTTAAAGGGTAACGGAATAAGATATTTGATTGGCGACGAAGAGGAAACTCTCTCCCTATATAAGTTCCTTGACTCCAGAAGCAGGTTTTTGCAAGCCCAGTTACGCTAATATGAGCACTTAATTAATTCTTTGAAGAAAATCTTACTTGAGAAATCGAAGTTTTCGTTATACTCGCCCTTGGGAAGTGTTGAGACAACTCGTGCATCTTCCAATACCGTAATTTGCAATTTTATTGTGGGAGGTTGGAACGGAGTATGGAGGTAAACTGCAGGTGTTTGCAACGCGCGCGAAACGAATGTTCGAGAGAGTTCCGCGCGGTTCGTGCGCGTTGTATAACTTATATTGTGTATCCGAGGATTTTCCTTTTTTTGAGGGCTAGTTTTCATTTTTTCCTCCTCAGGAAGGTGCCAATCAAGCGGTCCCTGAAGCTTTGATGGACATGGCTATGAAGGTGTGAAGACCTTTTCACTATCTTTGGATATGTTTACTCGAAGAGTTCTAAAGCTTTGTGTCTGTGTGACTGTCTCATTCTCATTCACAGAATGCCTGGTTCCGGAAGTCGCGTTTCCGTCACGGCAAAGGAAAAGCCAGCGGAAGAGAGGGAAGACCACGCATGCGTGAAAGACCCGGCCTGGGAATGCAGGCATCGACGGTAAACTGCTTTTGTTAGATAAATGGATATTAGGATACTTGTTTTGTTATAAAGTTGCGGTCAATGAGAAGGTTAATCATTTATATCCTCATCGGCGGTTGATTTACTTTATTACACAACTAAGCTGGGCTAGAGAGTTAATAACTCAATAAAATCAACCTATAAGATTGCTTCATTGCTGGGCCAACATTTTTCAAGTATTGTACCAGGCTGTGTCCTGAAAGATCTCGCGTGCTCAGGGTGAACTGAAACCAATCAGAACGGTGCTAATATATTTTCAGCCAATAAGGAGCTTAACTGAAACCAATTGCGACTCGAGCGTGCGCATTTTCCCGCGCTAAGCACGACTAGCACGTTTATGTTACGAGCTCTGATTGGTTCACTGCGTTGGTTCTCGGATGTGGCCACAGCTTTGGTTTTGGTTGACCACAGTCCTTTAAACCGTTTTGCAAACACCTCATTTGCTTTAAGTTAAAAGTTTCTCCATTAACAAAGGACAATTTTCAAATTCCATATGCACAAATGTTCACAAGGAGTGATGTAGAGTTTTTTTCAGCACTTTGGTGTCTCTGCTTTGCGCGATATTCCCTCGAGACAACTGAGAATTCAGTTGGATCTAAGCCACGCAACTACGAATAGAAAGTTACCAGTGAGTTTCTAGGGAAGAGAAAAGTTAAGGATTTTCTTGTTTTTTTTTTTTTCCCCACAGGACAACCAGGTCGGTGATGACAGAGGAGCACAGTATTCCCACTCAGATTCAACTTATCCGCAATGGTCTTCCGTGTCATCGTCTTCGTCCAAGTCTTCATTTCGTCCGCCATCTTCCTCAGCGTCAGGGGGAGTGTTCGGTTCTACAGCAAGGAACGATCGAACATCAGCTCTCAAAGCCGCCTTCCAGGTACTCATTTTCCATCCCTCCATTTTTAGTGCGTTAGGAAACGTTACGTGATGTCATTTAAAAGTTGGTAAGTTACGCTACTTCCATATGACAAAGACAAGATCACGATACTGTTACGCTACTGTCACGCTAGGTTAAGGTTGATACGTCACGGACGACGCCTCTTTAAAAGATCAAACCAAATTTATATTTTTTTTCAAGTTCATCGCACATAATTTGTCTCAATTGCATTTCGTTTTTTCCGTCGTTGTTTCTTTCGAGTTTATTTCTTGCCCTTCTCCTCTAGCAAACTGTTAACTTTGAAATGACATTGATGATAGTAAACCGTGACATACCGTCACGTAGATGAACTAAGTCACGTTTATGGCAGCTTCTGTGACGATTCAGTCACGTTTGTAATGTTCTCGTTCACCAGGCGCAGTACAAGTCTCACTTCTGCGCCGCCGCCTCCTCCACGTCCAACACGTGGGACGCCAAAAGTCATCACAGCACTGCCAAACCTCCTGACAGACCTAAAGCGCCCAAACCGCCAAAACCGCCCGTCAAAAAATCACGCTGGGACCCAGTCTAGTGAAAATCGCGGGCGCACTTCCAGAGTAGACAGACCTTTAAAATCCGTCGCTTTCCTATGACATGAATAGTTGTATCTTCGTCGTTGCTCCTCGGAGACCAATTGTTACAATGAGAAAGTTTTAACATTTGTATTGTCCTAGACGTGGGTCTATTTGAGCAAGAAATGAAGTTGGCTTGTTACTCGCATGTTACTGCTGCTGGAATTGTGGGGTATGGCTGAACTCGGCAGAATTTGTTCTCAACCAAAATAGTTACCTTGTTTGTAGGACTTTTAAAGCTTGCAATGACAAAAAGGACGAGTACATTAACAAAATAAAACGCAAAGAAGGCGAAATAAAAATAAAAAAGCAACAGAATTATTGAGAGCTTCCGGATTCTTCTCCTCATGTCTGAGCCAGAAATGTATGTGCGAACATTTAGGACTACGAAAACTGACCGCTTAAGGATGACCATTACATACTCATGGTTAGCACCGGCTTTGAAAACTCCTTGAAAGATTGTCATACTCTTGGAAAACCCTTGAAATGAAAAAAACAAAAAAACAAAACAAAAACAAAAACAAAAAAAAAAGGTTTTCATATTAAATGTCCGTGAATTTTTACCAGCAGTCTTTAAATGCCCTGAGACTACAGCTGGGATAAACTAGCAAGGTTAACATGGATAAGGGAATAATACTTTATTTATATGCAGTCTTAGTTAAGCAAACATTTTAGTCTCAAAAAGTTGATTTTGATGACTGTAACACTGCTTGTAATCTTACATTCAATGGGATTTTGAGCATTCTGTATTTTATTTCCCTCTACCTAAACAAATTTCACTTGTTATTCTGAGAGAACTCAGTTTGTAAAAATTGCTGAATTGTCCTTGAAAATCCTGGAGTAGAAGGTTTGACCTCTGCTTGAACCATATATACATGTTGGACTGTAGGTTATAGCCACGTACCTAATGTAAAGACCTCTGGACAACACAGGCATCTTACCGAGGGCATTAGCGATATCAGTGTACTCTATTGGCGTGATGCTAAGACTCTTCCTAATAATTCACCTTGGTTTGTGGACAGGCGAAGATCAGATGTTGGTATTTACGTCTCTAACAGGATTAAACCCGTTACTGGTATTATTTCTACGATGACGGCCTCAGTTTCATTTCAGTGAATTTCAGTGACAGATTATGTCTAAAGTGGTACCACCTGGCTCCTCGGCCATCACGTGTATCTCCCAGGTATTGTCCGTTTAGATTGGAGTGCTGGCAATTGTCGTACCACCAGGCGTCTGTATAGTGTACAGCACAGTTGTTACTAGATCTGTCATTATCTCTGTCTTTTGTAGTAAATGCCATGTTATTATGATATGCTAACGAATCTCCCGCTGTACCTGAATATGAACCCACTTCAAGTCGATACTGCGCCTGCTCATCACCAATGTTAAACTTGCTATATTTGGCGTACACTTTAACTCCGTTCCAGTCCTCCAGCTCCACTCGTAGAGAACTCGGTCTAGAGGCCGTCAGTCGGTGGATCTTGTCGTTTCCTAACCAGAACTCCGCAGTCAGCTGACCAAAGCCTGCTTTGTAGTCGTTCCATCCCCGATAGAAGTCTACCGAGCCATCTTGTCTTCTCTGAAAGACGGTCCAGCCTCCACCGTCAGTGCGCATGTCACAGTGGACAGTAAATTGTCCTCTACCGCCTGGGTTGACAGAGTACAATCCACTTTGAGTATAGCCAGATTTTAGCAGATCCGAACAATCTGACAAAAAGGAGAAACTTACGCATTAATTTCAACTTTTTAGTGTAACCTAACTCTATATAAAAATTCTAGTCAGTTATCTTTGCAGGTAGTGATAGGAAGGAATTTATTTTTCCTCACTCCCTTATTGAATGTCTTCTTTAAGAGTCCCTGTCCATAAATATGGGAAATAAGTCGGGAAGGGTCGAAAATTCGATTTCTCTCATATTCCTATGGTAGATAGGCTAGGACATGAGAAAAACTACTGGATAGTTTTTTTAGGCAAAATATCCTTTCTTTTAAAAGAAATATGCAAATTACCAAATTCCGTTAAAATCGTCATTTGACGCACCATTTTATTAAATAAGTTTGAGAGCCTCGCATGCAAAACCACATCATTCTTCCGTCTTTAAAACACTCAAATATTTTTGTGCAATGTTTAATTGTGTACTGGGTTGATTTTAGGGAATGTTGCGGTTTTTGATGGGTGCAAAATAATTAAATTTCGAAGACATGTATTTCATTCACGTAAAAGTACTTCGTAAAAATAATTGATTTTCACCATGTGCGAAACCTTCAAATGGATTAAGCTTCTGGTGGTTGAATGGCAGAAGGATGGTCTACAGATGCTTGTAAAAATTTCTTTGGGCAAATGATTGTGAGCGACGTGAGAGCTTTTCAAAGTACGTTAAAAATGCAGATATTTGACTATCCGTCGTCAAATTTCAATTAACGGGTTAGACATATATTTTAGCACGCGCCACACGTCTTGAGCTATATTAAGCTGAAATAGACACAGAGCTGATAATTTCGAAATGTTCTAACCTTATTTGTTGTAAAAGGCAGGTCCAAAAGCCGATTTGACATGTTTCTGTCACCATTCGTCGCACATAAAGGAGAAGTTTGCTTTTGTTTACACAACGTCCGGTGTACATCGCCAACTGTCAACTTATTTAATGGTCGAATACCATGAATCTATAACCCTCTCTCGACACATATGATCACTACTGCATCTAAGTCAAAAACGGCTAAGTGATTTGTAGATAGTTGCTTGCTTTGCACTACACCAAAATATTACGTTTGATGATCGTTTGATCTATTGCTGCTTGAATCCTCGCTTGCAGCGGTTTCTTGTTTGTTCGTCACGTAATGCGGTCATCCCATTTCACGGGGTAGGGGTAGGTTAATTTCTATCCTAATACGTAAGACTCCGTAATGCTGGGAACCACAGGGAGCACACAATCTTGTTGAGTAGGAAGAGATTAAATTAAGCAATGAAAAGAATGAATGGTTAACCATTGCCCGTGTTGTCATCTTTTACTAGACAACCGCTACCTACACGCCCTGCGTAAATACTGTAACGCTAAACTCGTACCTAGGTCTTTTCGCGCTGTGCAATTATTTTTGGTTTACATATAATACAGTGGGCTACCCTCGGGAAATGGGAGGTGGCCGCTTCATAGGGGTTGGCCGCGTAATAGACATTGGTGTACCTTGAATATTTTTTCACCATCGGGTTATAAATTTGTTAGTAAACATGGAGTCAATTCAAGGCAATCAGACGTCATTCTCGGAGACCCAGGGGCAGTTAGTGGGGGCGGGAAAAATGTCTAGACGGGTCTTCGCCTGAACTTTTCTCTCACCCGCTTAGACTTTTCTCCGCTCCCAATAACTGCCCCTGGGTCTCCGAGGATGACGTCTATAATGATTGTCTTGAATTGACTCCACTTTCACTAAGAAATTTATAAGCCGATGGTGAAAAAATATTCAAGGTACACCAATGTCTATTACGCGGCCAACCCCTATGAAGCGGCCACCTCCCATTTCCCGAGGGTAGCCCACTGTATTACATGTAAACCCATGTAAACCAAAAATAATTGCACAGCGCGAAAAGACCTAGGTACGAGTTTAGCGTTACAGTATTTACGCAGGGCGTGTAGGTAGCGGTTGTCTAGTAAAAGATGACAACACGGGCAGTGGTTAACTATTCATTCTTTTCATTGCTTAATTTAATCTCTTCCTACTCAACAAGATTGTGTGCTCCCTGTGGTTCGAAGCCTTACAGAGCCTTACGTATTAGGATAGAAATTGTCCTACCCCTACCCCGTGAAATGGGATGACCGCATTGCGTGACGAACAAACAAGAAACCGCTGCAAGGGAGGATTCAAGCAGCAATAGATCAAACGATCATCAAACGTAATATTTTGGTGTAGTGCAAAGCAAGCAACTATCTACAAATCACTTAGCCGTTTTTGACTTAGACGCAGTAGTGATCATATGTGTCGAAAGAGGGTCATAGATACCGTTAAATAAGTTGACAGTTGGCGATGTACACCGGACGTTGTGTAAACAAAAGCAAACTTATCCTTTATGTGCGACGAATGGTGACAGAAACATGTCAAATCGGCTTTTGGACCTGCCTTTTACAACAAATAAGGTTAGAACATTTCGAAATTATCAGCTCTGTGTCTATTTCAGCTTAATATAGCTCAAGACGTGTGGCGCGTGCTAAAATATATGTCTAACCCGTTAATTGAAATTTGACGACGGATAGTCAAATATCTGCATTTTTAACGTACTTTGAAAAGCTCTCGCGTCGCTCACAATCATTTGCCCAAAGAAATTTTTACAGGCATCTGTAGACCATCCTTCTGCCATTCAACCACCAGAAGCTTAATCCATTTGAAGGTTTCGCACATGGTGAAAATCAATTATTTTTACGAAGTACTTTTACGTGAATGAAATACATGTCTTCGAAATTTAATTATTTTGCACCCATCAAAAACCGCAACATTCCCTAAAATCAACCCAGTACACAATTAAACATTGCACAAAAATATTTGAGTGTTTTAAAGACGGAAGAATGATGTGGTTTTGCATGCGAGGCTCTCAAACTTATTTAATAAAATGGTGCGTCAAATGACGATTTTAACGGAATTTGGTAATTTGCATATTTCTTTGAAATAAAAGGATATTTTGCCTAAAAAAACTATCCAGTAGTTTTTCTCATGTCCTAGCCTATCTACCATAGGAATATGAGCGAAATCGTATTTTCGACCCTTGCCGCGAAATTAAGAATTTGTCTAATTTTTACAGGCAGGCAGTCTTAAAAGCTAGTATTATATTACAGAAACTGTAATAGGAAGGAATTTTGCACGAAGTTTGTTAAGAGCTGACCTATTTGTAATATCGAATAACTCTGTTCCTAAAAAGACACTGATGTTTTTAAAACAGAAGAAAAATTACAATAAGGAATAACCAAAGCTTCTTTTACTGAAAATAATGATTCTGACAATTATTTTTACAATGATCTTTTCTCCGGACTGAATACCAGACACGTTGTCCCAGACATGTCAAACGGTATATGCGCGTAATATCCGGTAATATTCTGCCTGGGATTGTAGCAGAGGAGGGAAAATACCATATACTAGTGGAATAAGTAGACCTTAAGTACTTTAGATGTGAACGGGTCTAATTTCAAGTTAGGTAGCCCCTTATGTAGTTATGGCAACGCATTTCAAAAAAGCCGAAGCACACTTTCAAGCTGAGTTCAATCATCCTTACCAGCTCACTTAAGCACTATCAAAACAATTTCAGGGAATTGAATGTCAATGAAATGGGTTTTTTTTTTCCCGGCATACCAGTACAGCGCACAAGACTTGCCGTACGACTCACCCATCATTTTCGTACTACTCGCTTGATTTAAGAAGTCCAACTTTCGAGAAAATAAAAACCACCATAGAAAGTGAAAGTGGATTTTAGCAGATCAGTACAATCTGAAAAAGAAAATGGCGTCTTTATGATTTCAGTTTTGGGGGTAATTTTTAGCCTTTTCCAGACGTTTATTTAGCTGGGGCGCAGCGTGAAAAACAGCACGCTTCTTTTGTTTATTTCTTTCTTTATTTATTTGTTTATTTATTTTCGCGCGCTGTTTTTTGCGCTACGCCGCAACTAACTGAACGCATGGAGAAGGCTAGGTAATTTTACATATGAGAAACTTTCCATGACAATTTAAATATTAATTTCATCTGGTATCACAAGGAAAAGAAAACAAACAGCGGTTACAAACATTACAAATAGACAACGCTTGGTCTAAAAAATCTTAACTGCATTAACTTGACGTTTGGTATGTTACAACATACACATTCAAAAATGACGGTGATAAACTTTTACAAAAAAGGATAAATTTGAACATAAACCGAGGCAGTGGTTGACAATCTAAAAAAAATAATAACAAAATTGATTCTTATTAAAAAACAGCTTCTCACTGCCAAGTTTTTCATTAAGTGAGTTTCTTTAATTTTGCGCGCATGTCGGACTTTCCAGTAGTAGCGTGGATTTTTTATTTTTAAATTTATAAGTTTATTTAGACCATGCATTGTCTATTTGTATTTTTTGTAACCGCTGTTTGTTTTCTTTTCCTTCTGAAATTGAAATGGGCAAAGAACAAGAATATCTCATTTGGTATAAATTTCGAGTACGTCCTGATTTTAGCAGATTAGGACAATCTGATAAAAAAAAGAAAAGAAAAGAAAGAAACGCATGCTTTAAATTTTCTTCTCAGTTCAACAAGCCGCTCTATAAAAAAAGTTGCAGTCGGGTTTTTTTTGCAGGTATCAATTGAAGCAAAGTATTATAATAGTATACTACTAGTACAGGAAAAAAATCATTTCTTAAACTATGACTGTGATGCACATGATAAGAGACAGAGATCCTTTTAAAAAAGAAGACGCGCTTTAAAAGGAATAGCTTCTCTCTCGCTGTTCTCCTAATCGCCAGATGCTGTAGAATGGCGCACAACCTCGTTTTCAGAGCTTTTCCCTTAGGAAAAAGCCCTGGGAACAATAGGTTGATTGGCACACAGACCATTGTAGCTGAGATGCGTCTTCTTGAGCCTTTAACATGGTGGCTTGCGGTCTTTCTTATTATACTGACATGCTCAATTCGTGGTTTAATAGTTAACACAGTACTGAATGAAGCGACTGTTTGCTTCATGGTGGACAACACGCCATATTAGAAAGTCAACTTCTGTCTCGGATCGAACCGCTTTGCTTTAATCGCCAGCGCTAACACTTAAGTTTTAGTTTCTAAGTTTTTGTCAATTTGGCTTTACTTCTTGATTTTTTTTTTTTTTTTTTTGGTTGATTCTTCAGAGAAAATCCCGAAAGATGCCGGCTTCTTGCGCACCACGCATATGGATCACTACGCTTCTGCGATAGATATCATTTGACTTGTGGGCGGGTTAGAGAGAAACTAACAGGAATACTGGATTCAGTTATTCAAATAAAACCTTTCGTACAATATTAATTGTGCACCCAACACCGTACAGCATCTAATAAAAGTAATGATTCATGATACTGGACTGTTTACATGGTGAATGTGCGCTTAAGACTAGCCTGACGTTGGCAGTTTTACGGACATGCCATCGTCGGACAAGTTTTTCAGCGCGCTTCCAAATGTAGCTAAATGTTTGAATTCGGTTCAGTTCAAACGAAAGCGTTGCCAAGAGTTTTCGTCGACGAGAGATTCAGTCGTGAGAACTTATGGTTATAAAGTAAATTGCCAACTTCATTTCTGAATATTTCTTTCTCACAGTGTAAAAACATTATTTGTTTGTCAGCATTCTTGAGCACTGCGTTTCTTTTTAGTCACAGAGTTACCTCGGACTGTCAGGTCCTTATTCTCTTTCATGATCTGACACATTTTGCCATCCAAAATCGGCCGTCTTTTCATTTTGCAGTTCTAGATGCTTCTCTTTTCTCTCTTTTAGCGCAATCTAACTCTCTTTCTCCGACAAATATACAGTTTTGCCATTGATAACTTACCGGTACCACTTGCTATTGGTCCCACACTAACATCACTTATTGCCTCGATATCAAACACTCCTGCACTTGTTGCCACACAAATGTAGATCCCAGCATCTTGTCTTCTCAAATCTCTTAAGAAAAGTGCCTCCCCTTTTCTCTGACTCCTCCCCACGGGCAGTGCTGCTTCTTGTCTTTTCCAGCTGATGACTGGTGCTGGATCACTAGTAGCGCTGCAGTTTAACGTCAAAGTGTCGCCAATAGCAACAGAAACTTTTCCAGGTGGCCTAACGGTAAACACAGGAAGAGAAACCACAACCAGTTGAGTTTTCTTTTCAACATTTCCTAAAAGGTTTACCGCTGAACAGAAGTATGCGTCAGAGTCGCTTTTACGGACGTGGGAAATTTGCAAGACACCCTTGCTATGTTGCGCCCTTCCCTGGGGTAACTGACCAGACGTCTTCCTCCAGGTCACCACTGGTGCAGGGTATCCGGTCACGTGACAAGTTGGTAGGGTGACGTCACTTCCTTCCGTGACGAACTTAGGTCCCGGCTGAAGAGAAACTTGAGGATGAACTGCAATCAAGTGAATATCATTAAGGCTGGTCTGATTTAGATTTCTAGATTTCAATTATTTTCTTTTGTGGGGAAAAAGCTGAAATTCAGAGTCTGCATGGATTTAACTGTCAGCTGAGCATTAGAAGGGTTTTTTTTAACTAGAACTGATAGCTGAGAAACATTTAGATAACTGAGTATTTCCGCCTGGAAAGAGGTGGATATAGCAAACTTTTTGCTTGTAACTGAATAAAATAACTCAAACGTTTGTCTAGACTTATGAGATAGGCATAAAGCGCCAGGATGATTTGGAACTTTGTGACCGTTCCTAAAATTTGTCAAGAAGTCTGTGGGTTCGAGAGAACGCAGTTCTAGTTGGGTAATGCGGAAAAATTCGAGATTTTGGGTATGTGTCTTTCTATGGACACCAATTTGGCCCCCAAAAAATTCTTCAGGGGCGAATGAAGTCATGTCCATGTTTGTCCAGGTGCTTTAATTCGAGTGTTGTGCTAAATTGCGGACTTTCGAGTGTCGAGGCAGCTTATTGTGGACTGTAGCGGATAAGTTGTTTTAACCACAGGATTGCTTTCGTACACCAACATGTCCTCCGTTTCATTGTTTCGGAAGTGAAAATGCCCTGTAGATGTTCCCCCAAACCAAAGCGATTCAAAGTCGTTTTCGTAAACAGGATAATTGTCGTAGTTTTGGTAATAAAAGCATGTCGTCTCGCATACCGACGAAACAGGCATTGTTTGTGTCGATTTATATTACATGGTCAGTATAAAACATAGACTACGGACTGCAGACTTTGGACTTTAGACTTTGGACTGCGAACTGTGGACTGCGCAATGTGGACTGCGCAATGTGGACTGCGGACTGCGGACTGCGGACTGCGGACTGCGGACTGCGGACTGTGGAATGTGGAATGCAGAGTGCGGACTGAGGACTGCGGACTGGTGACTGCGGACTGCGGACTGGGGACTGCGGACTGCGGACTGGGGACTGCGGACTGCGGACTGGGGACTGGGGACTGGGGACTGGGGACTGGGGACTGCGGACTGCGGACTGGGGACTGTGGACTGCGGACTGGGGACTGCGGATTGCGGATTGCGGACTGGGTATAAAACACGGACTTAGATATTAAACGCGGACTAAGCATTACGGACTGGGTATAAAACACGGACTCAGGTATAAAACGAGGATTACGCATTACGAACTGGGTATAAAACATGGACTCAGGTATAAAACGCGGACTACCGACTAAATGCGGCCTACCAACTGCAGGCCGTGTTTTTTGCTGATCGGTCGTAACTAATATTACGTAATACAGGTATAAACGAGAGCAAACCTTCTCGTAGGCACGTGCTTTGCGATCAATTGGTTTGTTTTCGCTGCTGCCTGAGGGAGGCCAATTTCACGCCTATCTAACAGCTCAGGCACAAAATGTTGTTCCTGGAATTTTTGCTTTTTGAACATACACGTTAAGATCTATCGACCGAAAAGCACAGCGTAACAATAGAAAGTAACTCTAGACATTGTTGGGCGGACTACTTTTTGTGATTGCGGCATTATTTATTAGTTCTACATTTCATACAAACTCGTCCATTTTCAAAATGTCATTAATATGAAATTAGTATGCTTGGGCTACCTCTCATGGAAGAACGGTTGTTAATGCACGATCTTTTGAAGGGTGTTGAGTTCTAATCTGTGATTACATATCGTGAATGGCCTTTTTATCACTATTTTCTATACAGTTAACAGTTGCAAAATGTAGACTACGAGTAGTCTACATTAGTCCATCGTGCCCGCGCCTGGTCCGAAAGAAGGAAAGTACGCCCGCGTGAAATATAGTTCAGTTGCCAGAGAACTGCGCCGGTATAGCAGAGGTTGTGGGTTCGGATCCCGTTAAAGCTTGATTTTTTTTTTCTGGCTTTAATCTCACAGCTGATCATGTTGTGCACATAACTGTGATGATAATTCATGTCTTCACACGTTTCTCCCTAGTTAAAATATATTATCTTTCATATATCCACCTCCGGAAAGGTTCATGGTAACCCCTGGGGATAGGTCCAGATCTCTCCATGATGGTACCATCGTATGATTCGAGTTACTTTTCCTCCCTGGAGACGCCACTACTCCAAGGGAGATAGGCTCTGTTTTCTCTGCCACCCTTGTTTGGCCGCACTTCTGTTTTTCTTTCTTTTTTTGTTTGTTTGTTTTTTTTTGTCTAGAAGTTTGCCCAGTGCCTGAGTCCGGAGGATGGGGCGGGGACCAATGCTAACCCCCCCCCCCTCCCCCGATGTCGTCAGGTCGCTAAGCTATCAGCTGAAAGAATTTGAGCTTTGTCTTCCCCTCCCCCCTGCCTTGGATGGGGGGAGAGGGGCTGTTCCAAACTCCAAATCCCTTAACAGACAGACCTTTAAAGCCCTATTAATTCAAATTTGTCAAGATTTACTGAAAGCTGAAAAATAGCTGTTAACTGTTAGCCGAGAAATGGTTTAAATTATAACTGATAACTGAGAATCCAGCATCACCAGGCAGGCCCTCGAGATACAACCTTATTTGTCTGAGTGTAGTGTTTGTTGGGGTAAGCTAAGATGCATTTACCTTGAAACGCTTCTTTGTTCACCTTTATCTGTTTACGATGACTCTTTTTCAGTTCACCGCACCACAAAATGGCTTCAACAGGTCGGAAATGTCGAAATCGACGTAAATGTTAATCAAACTTTTAAAGCAACTGAAAATTGTAGCCGTTTCCAACGAAAAAGTCAAGGCTGCATTCGTCGTAATTTAACTGTAATGTCAGTATTCAAAATAACCAGAAACTCACCATTTACTGTTAATCGCACCACTTCCTGTGAATTCCCCAGGATGTTCGTTGCTGAACACTGATACACGCCTGAGTCACTTCCGGTCACCTTCTTTAACTCCAACTTTCCACGTGAAACCACTGACTGAGTGATTTGTGACTGACTGTTCAGTTTACTCCACGCTACTACAGGTTCAGGATTACCGCTGGCTGAACACTGAAACGAGGCTGTTCCACCTTCGTTCACTGTCAACGTCACAGGAGAAACAACAACAGCAGGAGATGATATCGATTCACCGGGTTTGCCTTTAGTTCCCGGTATGCCTGCGGGTCCCATGTCTCCTTTCTCGCCTTTGTTTCCAGTCTCTCCCTGTAAGCCTACAGGTCCCATAATGCCTTGCTTGCCGCTCTTTCCTGGCGATCCCATAATACCTTGATCTCCCTTGTTTCCAGTCCTTCCTTTCTGTCCTCTTCGTCCCCGGGCTCCTTTGTGTCCTCTAGGTCCAGGTGAACCGGGAGGTCCTGGGGGGCCTGACGAGCACGTGATACCCTTTGACTGGCAGAGATTTACTCTCCCGTTTGATAAAAGTTTGTTTATTCTGAGCATCGTTTCTGCTGTGTGTTTAGCTTCTGTCGAGTTCTCATTTGAATCAACTTGACGGCTGTGTCTGTTGAGGTTAGGGGAAGAACCTTCTGGGAAGAAAAAAAATGAATTTGAATGGAAAGAACGGAAAGACTGCAATATGCAAAGCATTTATAACGATATTAATTTTGTGTTAAAGGTAAGGAGATTTTCGTGTCCGTGTTGCCATCATCGCCGCAGGCAAGCATTAAGTTTTCATCACTAGCTTCATGAAATGACTGAAACAGAAATATTTGACGTCTCCTTCAATCAAGACTAAAAATAGTAATTGAAGCATCACCAGACAACTTATCCTTTGCTCCAGTTTCCCGATGAAAAAAATGACCAAAATGACCTCATCGGTGTTGCCAAGTTCGAATGGACTTGTTCCCTATCATTGTGTCCACTTTAATTGTAGACAAATTTAACTTGTTTCAATGACGAATGATTATTTTCATGGGAAATTGTCTGAGGTGGATTGAAGAAAACTTGACCTGCTAACCTTCAGTTTAGACATTGCGTCTGCACAGCACAAACAGACACGTAGGAACACGTTTATTTGTGATTTGGTTTACACCTCAAAGAATCTACACAGTATACACAATTTAAACAAGCTTTGATTCTGATAATTGTATTTCTTGATTGTAACAACTTGTAAACTCTAGCTTGTATCACAAAAACTTACCACGAGCATTCTTGATGATCTCCCTGTCTGCGCCATTTGACGGGGACTTGGCCTCCGCAACACTTTCAAGAGTGTTTATTCTTTTCTTTTGCTCGTGTAATTCCAGCTCAACTCTTAAAAAGCCGGCGCAGTAAAACACAATGGAGAGAACAGAAATAATGGCGGCAAATGAAGGCATACTTTGCTTTTGAACAGCCATGATTTCGGCGATATCAATCCGTAATTCCATAACGTAAGTGGAATACAAACTGCTTTAGCTCGTTACGTGATACTGGGATCACGAGTTTGGGTAACTTGCCAAATGGTCTGCTACTGATGTCATGCGACTGAAACAAATATAGGTTCGCAAGGCATATATGATTGGAATATAATCTTAGCTGCCTGCAGCATACAAAGAGTCCGCTTACTCTTTAACCTAAGTTCTCGCACTGAGTTCGCAAACCCACCGCAATATATTCTAGTTACTAAAGAGATGAATTTTTAAGACACTTAGATTATTTGTCATCATTAAATTAACCGTCTTGGCGAGTTTGTGAAGCTGGAGTTTCAAGTGATAACACTTCATCAGTGCAAAGTGACGAGAAAACTTTGTATTTCTAGTTGTGTTGTTTTCTTTTTTCTATTTCTCCACTTCATCTTGAAATACAACAGTTTATTACAATCACAGTGAGAAGAAATAGTGAAAGGCAAGCTACATGAGTTAGACAAATTATATGCTCCAATTACTTTTAGTTCAGGATAAAAACGAAACTTAATAAAAGAGAGGACAGGGAGGAAAGAGTAAATACAAAAACTAATAGGATTTTACAATAGTTGATGTTAGAACGCACCAGCGACTCTCACGCGAAAGCTTTAAAATCTTCTTCTGGCGTATCAGAAGGGTTGTTATTGTTTTCTATGCTTAGTTGAGTTCCTGTTGACACACATACAAAAAAAACATTACATGAAGTAGGGTAGCTGTGGTAAATAGTTCTATGTCAACAGTGGTTGTGACCAGAAAAGATCTGAAAAAAGGCTTCACACCGCACGATTAGACCTCTCCCTAGAGTAAAGTTAGGCAGTAACACTGCCTACGACAGGCATGGTTGAATCGCGTTTGTATTTCTTGTTAAGTGTTAGCGACAATTTGAAAATTAGAATATTTTTAGGGACTAGCAAAGTCATTGTTGGAGACTTAATAAGGAATGTGTTATGTGTACTGGACACAAAATTAACAGGGTTAGAGATGTCCTTCATAAATTTA